>NC_083236.1:3999634-4306144 GCF_032191835.1 Heteronotia binoei | reverse complement strand
TCGAATAAAGCTTAAACTTTGTATCAATTCAAGGTCTGGTTGATTTGAAGTTCCACTGTCTGAAATTTGGCTTAATTGCAGAGCTGCTTTTACCACATGGGTGCCTGGTTCTATCAGCATAATTGTAACCCCACAGTGCATTTATACAAGGCCAATATCAGCATGCCCTAGCTAAGCAAGTCAACTTGGAAGTAAAAGTTTTTAAGGACTTACTCCCTGCAAGGACTTACTCCCTGGTAAATGTGCATAGGATTGCAGCCTTAGTGATGGAGTCACATTCAAGAATGCAGAATGGCAGAGTTGCCATGAGGAAAGGTGGGTCACAGGATGTTCCAAAACCAGGACAAGGAGAAGAAAGCCTGCACTAATAGGATGATGCCTAAACTATATCATTGATCCACTGAAGTTTTGTTTATTTGTTCATTTGTTTTTTATTAGAGCAATTGGATAATGACCATGTTAAAGAATTGCTGAAGCAAGATGCATCACTGACTTCCAAATCTTTTCAGAAGTGACACTTGAATTTGGGTGAGCTGGGGATACAAGACTCTCCAGGCCTAGTAGTTTGCTTGGGGACAAATGAGCTGAGAGGCTTGCCTTCTCTGTTTTGCTCTCACACTCCCACCAACATGATGCCTGTAATTGCTCTAGGAATCTATACTTGCTACTGTTTACCCTTTGCTTGATTTGAAATCATCCCATAGGAAGAGAGTATTTATTACATTTTCCAGTTAAGGGAAGGATGGATGTGAGCAGTTATGGATTTCTAAAGAGGCTTTTTGACCCATGAAGGGTTGGTGAATGCCTTCTCTCTCTTTCCTGTGCATGGGGGAGGAAGCAGATGAAATCTTTTCCAGGGGCTTTCAACAGTCATTGTAATTGCAATGTCACTGTACTAGAGCCAAAAGGACATTTCACATGGTAGAGTCAATGTTAAAATCTCAGGTGCCAAGATACATGGACATTGCTTGAGCTGAACCTTGGACAAAAGGCAAGGTTCATAATCAAGTTTTGAGGTAGGTTTCTCAACATCCAACACTGGTGATGGAAAGTGCCATCAAGCTGCAGCCTCCTTATAGTGATCCTGTAGGGTTTCCAAGGAAAGAGATGAACAGAGGTGGTTTGCCATTGCCTGCCTCTGCCTAGTGAACCTGGACCACTTTGGTCTCCCATCCAACTACTAACTGGGGTCAATCCTACATAGCTTTCAATAGCCAATAAAAAGAGGCTTGCCTGGTCCACCAAGTTAAAGCAAACAGCACTACAGCCTGGGAATCTGAACTCTTTTATTTACCTCTCTCCCACTTTGTCAAAGAAAGATAGGGAAATCTCACAATTTCTGCCCTGACTACATTTCTTTGACTGAGAAAGTCACTCATTCACCTGCATTTCAAATGACAAAGCAGGTTGTCCACATTCATTGGGTTTCTTGCTTGTACTTTGACTTGGATGTGATGAATTGCACCTACCACTTTAAAGAGCTGCTCTGAGCCTCTGCTAGTTCAAAAGCTATAAGCTACTCAGTTCGAATCTTGGAAATCAAGCAGGATTATTCCCAGTATTACTAATGCAGAGAACAAAGTGATTGGAGACTCAAAGAGACCTTGAAATGAATTTAATAGGCACTAGAACACTCTCTACACATCAAAGGGTTAAGAGGGTGATGGAAAAAGAGTCAGGGAGTGTTTTTAAAGAGCTACAGAAATTCATTAGGCAGCATTATGGAACTACAAAGAAGCCATTCCTATCATGTGTGCCATGTATTTGGGCTGAACTGCATTTCTCATGCAATAATCTGGTTCACTGGGCATTATGCAGATGAACTATAAGGTAAGACTTGCCATGTCTCTTTGCATCCACCATCTGAATTGTGCTACCCATGTGCCAAGGTCATACAAAAGGTTCCACAATCCAGCTAGAGTAATGTGCACGTAGAACTTGAGTTTTAGGTGTACCAACCTCTGTTGAGCTACCAGATGAACATACAAAGCACAAATGCAGTCTGTTGCTGCATGCATGGGTTACAAATAACATACAGCCCCAGGACTGCATACATGGTCACTTAGGGACAGGGTCAGCATCAGCATACTCTGAGGTGGGACAGTGGCCAAGGCCCAGGTCTTCTGGAGGGGCCCACTGCCATCTCTCCCCACTGTCAAGGGGCTTTGCCATGTATTTCCTGAGGCTATAGGGCTCCCTGTTTTCTGTAACTCTGATGGGGATGTTGGGGGAGAATGCATGGGGTTGCTTTTGCCTGCCTGCTTTCTCTTTTGCCTGTAACACATAAAGTATCCACTCTGCCCTGGTAGGGAGGCTCATGTCCAGACTTCAAGGACATGATATCTCCTAGCAGAGACTGTCTTGGCACCTGTTAGCACGCAATGGGGGGCTGGGTGAGAAGCAGTTACCTTTGTTTTGCTCAGGCTTTTAGCTATAAATTTTGGTGGGCTGGTAGTGGCCCGGGAGAGGGTATATCCAGGGTCATAGCCAGATCTGACACAAAGAGTCATACCTGCTGTAATGTGCCTGTCAAGAAAAACCCTTTTCTGAATCTCAGCAAGAGGCCTGATTATTGAGGACAACTCAGTGCCAAGCACTCTGATTTAATCAGGGGAAAATGGTTGAAGTTTGGTCAAGTGATGGCCCTGGGTATCATTCAGTTACAATCCCCCTCTTCTCACGTTCTTGGAGCCATCTGGCAAGGGATGTTTCTTTGAAAGATGTGTCTCACTTTGTTTTAGTACTAACACTCCCCCTAAGAATGCCAGGCTTCACTTGGTCTTATCTTGGTCACAGGCTGGCATTAGAAGGCTATGGCTAGGTAGAGGAAAATTACTGTATCTTTTGTAGTCTTCTCAAAGACAAAGTCCTATCTGCAACATGGAGTTTCAATAAAGACCTAACCTTGATTAAAAACAAAGGAGTCTATTCTTGAACTACCTGTGCTTGACAACATGGAGTTTCAATAAAGACCTAACCTTGATTAAAAACAAAGGAGTCTATTCTTGAACTACCTGTGCTTGACATTTTGAGAAGACTCTCTCTTTGGGGGATTACAATCAATTTTGGAAACTCTGTACACCATGGCTGACAGAGGTCCAGACAATGGGGAAGAGCCCACAGACCCTGGCACTTTGGTGGGCAGAGATCCAGATCCAGGAGCAAGACCCAGGCCCCCTCCGTGGCACATCCTAGATGCTTAGAGGCAAGTTGGGAGAGGCTCCCCGCTACATGTGCAGTGGCTATTTATCAATCCGAAATATTTGGGTCCACGTCGGTCTACCACACTGATGGACAAGAGACTGGAGCACTGGGAAGTGATCCTGGAACTCCCCCCCCCCTTAGAGCACGATCAGAGGAGGGGAACCCAAGAACCTCGGAGGTTCGGGAGGGGTTGGGAGTTGGTGGCTACCTTCTATGGGGACCATGAAGAAGTAGAATACTTCTCTATACAAGCTAACAGCTACGTGCATTATTGGGGTCACACTTTCCCAGACAAGTTTAGCACAGTAGATTATTTGGAGTCGAAATTGGAAGGGGCAGCTAAGAGATGGTACATGAGCCTCTACGAGAATCACAGCCCCGAGCTTGATACAGTGGCAGCATTCCTGAGGGCCATACTGATACAGTACAAAGACCCACTCCAAGAGACCCGAGCGCTAACTGCCCTACGAGACCTGGAACAAGGGTCCCGGTCAATGAGGGAGTACACCGCCGATTATCGTGCCAATGCTGCAAAAGAGAGAGCGTGGCATGAGCAGATGAAGATCAAGCAATTCCAGAGGGGTCTAAACGCAAGTGTACTGGATCAAGCCCTCCAACAGGCCCAACCAACCACCCTAGTGGGGTGGATAAAACTGGCCCATGAAGCAGAAACCATAATGAAGAGAGTGGCTCTCCAGAGACAGCAGCAAAAGGGAGGAAAGGGGAGACATAAGTCTCGGTCTGGGGCTAAACCAGAAGCAAGAAAGACCGCTGCGGGGACTGGGGGACCGCAAACACCCGGGCCTACGAAGTGCTTTCAGTGCGGGGATCCAAATCACCTGGCCATAAATTGCCTGGAGAGACCTCGAGGCCCCCCCCTTACTCCGAAGCCCAGCACTCCCAAAACAAAGAAGCCAGAGGGATGCTTGCAGGAGCCAGCCAAAGGGAACATTGCCCTTCTAAGCCCAGGTGAAGAAGGGATAATCCTCATCACCAAGTCGGGAGAGGAAAGCAGGGAGGAAGAGCCAGCGATAAATGGGAGCTACCTGCGCTAAGCAGTGCCAAGCCGCAGGTCCTGGAGCTAATGGCGCCACTACAGGTGAGAATAACGGGGACTTTATTCTTTATACCATTGACTTTAATGAACCCTGAGTTGAAAAGATTCATACATGCCCAAGCATTACTTGATTCTGGGTGCACGAGAGACATCATCACACCAAAGTGCATAGAGGCTTTAGGCCTGCAAAGCAGCCCATTGCAGCACCCCATCCAATTCGAGCAGATGGATGGGACCATCATGAAAGGGGATCCGTGCACTCACCAAGTCCAAGGGGTGCCAGTGGGAATAGTGGACCACTGGGATACTGAGATTTTCGTAATCACCCCCTCTTCCCCATTTGATATAGTATTAGAAGTGGGTTGGCTAGCCAAGCATGAACCCGACATCCAGTGGGGAGATCAAATAATTGACTTTAAAGATCCCATGTGTGACAACCACAGTTGGCGAAAGCCTTGGGGGCCCGATCCCCCACCAATTAACAAGAAACTTTGTCTCACCATAGAGGAGGTAAGATCAATTCCCAAAGAGTACCGGGACTTAAAAGCAGTATTCAGCGACGAGGAAGCAAATGAACTTCCTCCCCACAGAGACATGGACTGTGCAATAGAACTGATCCCGGGGCAGGAGCTGCCTAAGGCAAAAATCCATTTGATGAGCTGGGTGGAGAAGGCCAAGCTTAGAAAATTTTTGGACAAGAACGGGGATTTATCCGCCCAGCCATAGCCCCCCACACCGCCCCAGTGCTATTTTGTAAGAAAAAGGACGGGGGGTTCTGGCTTTGCATGGATTTTCACAGAATTAATGCCATTTCCGCATCGAATACCTACCCCATCCCCCTTATAAAAGACCTTATAAATCCCCCTTATAAAACACAGTGGCGAGGGGGGAAATTTTCACTAAACTGGATTGAGGGATGCCTATTTTAGGGTCCACATAAAGGAAGGGGATGAGTGGAAAACAGCGTTCAATACCCCCATGGGTCAGTTTGAATACTTGGTTATGCCTTTTGGATTACAAAGGGCTCCAGGGGTGTTCATGAACTTCATCAATGAAGTGCTGAGGAAATTCCTGTATCAAGGGGTGGTGTTCTTGGATGACATTATAATTTATTCCGAGGATCTCCCCTCCCACGTCAAACTAGTGAGGGAGGTTTCGGAAATGTTATACGAGTACAAAGTATTCACCAAGTTATCTAAGTGTGAGTTTCACAAAACGGAACTCACTTACTTGGGATACAGAGTCTCGGGGAAAGATTTAGTGATGGACCCTGCGAAAATACAGGCAGTGCTGGATTGGGAGCCCCCCAAAACACATAATCAACTCCAATCCTTCATCAGATTTGCGAACTTTTATAGGGGATTCATCCAGGGGTTCGCCAATATCATGCTGCTGCTATCCGACCTCCTAAAAATGAAGGGGAGGGGCCCAGAGGCAAAACGTCTTGGGGAGAAGCTCTCGTGGATGAGTAAGATGCATTCAACCACTTGAAAAGACTGGTCACCACCGAACCGATACTAATTTACCCCGATGAACAAAAGGGTTTTGTGGTGCCAGTGACGTCACTGTGGGAGGAGATTCTTGATGCTAAAATAAAACGAGGGGTGTTGCATTTTCTAACCCGCTGGAAACATTTCCCGAAGTCCCATGATGAATGGGTTTCTCACTTTAATGTAGAGCAGGAGTGGCCAACAGTAGCTCTCCAGATGTTTTTTGGCCTATAACTCCCATCAGCCCCAGCCATTAGCCATGCTGGCTGGGGCTGATGGGAGTTGTAGGCAAAAAATATCTGGAGAGCTACCGTTGGCTGCCCCGATGTAGAGGCCGCAGCCTTGATCAAGCAATTCTACGCTGATTTTCTGGGGAAAAACCCGGGGGAGGGCCTAAGGGGGGGCAGTATGTCAAGCACTCTGATTTAATCAGGGGGAAATGGTTGAAGTTTGGTCAAGTGATGGCCCTGAGTATCATTCAGTTACAACCCCCTCTTCTCACATTCTTGGAGCCATCTGGCAAGGAATGTTTCTTTGAAAGATGTGTCTCACTTTGGTTTAGTACTAACACTTCCCCTAAGAATGCCAGGCTTCGCTTGGTCTTATCTTGGTCACAGGCTGGTGTTAGAAGGCTATGGCTAGGTAGAGAGAAATTACTGCTTTGTCCTTTGAACTCTGAATTCCAAACGTGTTTGTTTGTATCTATATAGCTGAATGCAATAATATCTTTTGTAGTCTTCTCAAAGACAAAGTCCTATCTGCAACATGGAGTTTCAATAAAGGCCTAACTTTGATTAAAAACAAAGGAGTCTATTCTTGAACTGCCTGTGCTTGACACTTAGGAGCGGTCACCTACCTGTTCACTTCTCTTCCTTCCCATACCATACCATACCAAACCTTTAATGGCATAATAGATTCAGATAAAAATACACAGAATATAAAAATTTAAACATTGGAGATAAAATCAAAATAAAACCGAGCTTACAGATACATTCAAACATGGTCAGAATTAAATTTAAGGATGTCAGCCAGAAATTTTGCCACAGCCTCACTAACCACCCCCTCAGTATCACTCAATAAATAATAACAGGGTGGCAGAATAGACAAATCTGGAGAAAAAGAAAGCTTGCCAAATAAATCTTTACGGAGGTTATGGTAAAAAGAACAATCAAGCAATATATGCTGGATTGAGTCAGGGGTATTCGCTCCACAGGAGCAAAGTCTGTCGGCTAAAGGGACTCGCTGATATCTCCCTTGTAAAACTTTGGAGGGAAACGCGTTTAGTCTGGCCAACATAAATGCCCTGCGATGACTTGGAGTGGTTAGGTCTGATAGATAATTGGGCATTTTGCCACAAAAAGCATAAAGACCTAAGGAAGCTGGAGAGCAAGTATAAGGGAGAGTTGGCCGTAATTTCGTTTCCTCCAATTCCCACAGTCTCAGTTTAATACATCTGAAGATATATGACTCTTCAGAGGTAGAAAAATCATCTACCTCTAACCCCAATTGATTGAGTTTAGACAGAAGCACTGCTGTCCAGGACGAAATATATGGGTCTCTTTTCATACAATCAAGAAGGCTGTTGGGATCTGTTCTAAAATGAATTTTGAGCCAGAATTTAAACACTGCAATCCAGGCTTTTGTCTCCACCAAAGACTGACCCACTTCAGAGCAGAGCGCAAAGTAGGACACACATTTTGGCAAACCAAGAATTTGTCTAAAGAATGAGGCTTGAATGCCCTCCACTTTCCTGGTAAAAGCTGAGATCCATATAGGGATACCATAGAGGATTTGGGCAAGCGTTTTGGCTTTGAATACTTTAATAGCTGCTGGAACTAATTGGTTGCCCCTTGCAAAGAAAAACTGTTTAATTTGAGCAGCTGAACACTTAGCCAAGTTGATGGTGTTGTTACGATGTGAAACCCAGCTTAACTTGTGGTTAAAAGTGATCCCCAAGTATTTAAAATTTTTTGTTTGCTCGATTGTTGAATTGCCAATAAACCATCTCTGTGGGCCCCAGCAATTTGAAAAGACAACTACTTTAGATTTGGTATAATTGATAGTAAGTGAATTACAATTACAGTAGTCATAAAAGGCGTTCAAATACCTTTGCAGGCCCACTCTTGTACAAGAGAGGATGGTAGTGTCATCGGCATAAAGTAATAAGGGGACCGCTTGGCCTGCAAGTTTAGGCGGATGACCATTGATAGGGGTCAAAAATTGTGCCAGGTCAGTTAAAAATAAATTAAAAAGATGTGGGGCCAGCACACAACCTTGTTTTACCCCCTTTAACACTGGGATTTTACTAGTCAAGTCACCGCTAGAAGAAAATTTCACTTGGCAGCCTGTTGTAGAAAAGAGTCAGAGTCCAGCAGCACCTTAAAGAGTGACAAAATTTGTGGCTGCAGGGGAGGAGCTTTCATGTGCCACCTGTCACTTATTCAGATGCTCATATCTGGTTCTGGAAGAAGTGAGAAGTGACTCAGGAAAGCTTATCCCCTGACACAAATTTAAGTCTTTAAGGTGCTAACTGGACTCTTGCTGTTTTCTACAGCTACAGGTAGACTTAACACAGCAGTCCATCTTGATCCATCTGCTTGTTGTAAGCCTTTTTACCACCTACACTTCCATCTGCAAGCACTGCCAGTAGTGCTGGGGGAAGGGTGTGGGGGAGGTGAACAACAGGGACCCTCTTGGAAGCAGAGTTCCCCATTTCACACACAGCCTTGTGTGTCAGCAGCACTGGGAGAGCTGGCAAATGAACTAGTGGGTGCGGAAAGGATGCTTGGGTGGATAGTGGGGACAGAGAAGGCAGGGAGGTGTGAGTGGGGGGCACAGTGGTTGGCAGAGGAGGGGGGTAGGAGAATTCTCTGCCAAGGACCCACCAAACCCTGGAGCCAGTTTTGCTTAGGGGTACTGCCAGTAGTCTGTCAAATGGTTGGTGCTGTTAAGTGGGGCTATGGCTAGGATGTGAAAGAAGGTCCAGTTGCAATCCTGCTCAGTTGCAAACCACCTCAGGTGACTTTGGGCCAACACCATCGCTCCATTCAACTAACTTCATAGGCTTGTGAGGATAAAATGTGATTAATCCTACATACCTGACCCTGAGCTCTTGGGAAGAAAAGTGAGAGACTCACAGAATGAAGAAACAACCTGTATGTTTGGGGGGGCTCAGTACATCTGATCACATTTATATCTGAGGCTTCCTCCAAGGAACTCAGGGTGGCATCTCTGCTGGGGACCTTTCTATCCTCAGGCAGACAGAGAGAAAGCAGCTGGTCCAGCCTCAATTGGGATTTGAACAGAGGTCTCCTCAGTCTTTTTCCAGCTACCAACCACTACTTCACACAGGCTTTTGTGTGTGCTCCTGCATCATTTCTGTTCATTTGTCTAGGAAATTTTTCAAGCAGATAACGCTACCAATATCTATATGCTATGTGCTTAAACGTGTTTCTTTTTTTACCTGATTCATCAAGTACTCATTTATAAGTCCTGTTTTTCATCAAATGTGGCAACTGGATGCAAATGAGTAAAATTTACATACATCTATACATATATCTAAGATAAATAATGTCACACTGATCACTTCTACAAAACAGGTCTTCCTACTTCATTGATTCTGGAACCCAAGGGATGCAAGAGCACAATTGTCAATAGACTAGCCTTTAAACGAAAACATCATTTTTCCTTCCGTCCATTGCAAGGAAGACTGAAACTGCCTCCAATAATTAATCCACTGAGAGAAATCAATATTGCAACTGGTTGCAGATGAAACAACCCATAGCAAAATAAACTTCTGCCATGCCATTCCATCAGGTTTTTAAAAATCATATTTTGTCTGCTGCAGATGTGGATTCTTTTAAAAAAGATTGTTAACCTCCCCCCCCCTCCTGTAAGTCACTTATTCCAAACAGTTGAATCCTGTGAAACAGAGAACAGAGTCACTGTTGACTAGCTTTCAATGTACACTTCTGTATTTTTCCAGATAGAGCAAAATAAGGTGGTATCAAAATAGCTTGCAAAAAAGACCAATAATGGGTGTTTTGTTAAATGAAAAAGTCATCTCACACCAAGCATTTATGACAATTTTCCCTGACTTTGCCCTGATGGACAGTTTTTTGGCATTCAACTCGGGTTCCTACTCAACAGGCAATTCATGTCAAGGTTTAGAGAGAAACATTGATTTTTAACTCTCTGGTGGAGAGGACTTTGGGACACCACATACCACAGCGAAGAAATATAGGCTTGACTTCTAATTTCACAAAGCAGTACTCTGAATTGCTCCAATGACACCTCCCAGCTAATCGCAAAACAGACATTATGGAAATGGCTGGAAAAGATTGTACCTTTACATGAAACTGGTGCTCTGCTGCACCAGTTATTGAAAGGCTGGTCTGTGATGGCTGCTTGGAGCCAAATGTTTCCTTCTAAATGAGTCCTGTTTGTGCCATATAAAGTGAACAGCACCACTGGGGCACAGAAGAGTATTCCTTGCCTTCACCAAGCTGTGCCAGAGAACCCATTTCAAGGGTATTCTCACCCTTGCTGTACTGAGTGACTCACTCATCCTTCCCCAGGTCCTACTCTCTACAAAAGGCAAGTTTCAGTGGGAGGGAAGCAGAGCACTGGCTCTTAGATAGTTTGTGCACAGGAAGTGAGGGCTGCTGAGAGCCACCATGAGCCCCTAGACAAAGATTCCTTCTGGGACCCCCAACCAACTCTGGTCAAAACCAAGCATCATAAGGAAATACATCACTTGGTTGGCTGTTACTATGCATCTATTACAGGGGTGGCCAACGGTAGCTCTCCAGATGCTTTTTGCCTACAACTCCCATCAGCCCCAGCCATTGGTCATGCTGGCTGGGGCTGATGGGAGTTGTAGGCAAAAAAAATCTGGAGAGATTCCATTGGCCACCCCTGATCTATAATAATAATAAAGGATCCACATGTCCATCTGTCTGTCCACTTGTGACACTCATAACACATCAGAAAATAGAATTAGGAATCTCAGAACTGGCCACAAGCTTCAGAATGATCATGGAAGTTCCAGGGCCAAAACTGATTGGGTTATCTCTAGACTTCCCCACTTCCTCCATTGCTGTTTGCAATGGAAGGTCAGCTTGTGTAGCAATTAGTGGCGGACTAGACTCTGGGAAACCCAGATTTGAATCCCCACTCTGCCATGGAAGCAGTAGTGGCCTGGACATAAGGGAGGAGGAGAAGGCCAACAGAGTTGCTTAGTTTTCTGTGGGCAAGGCAAGCAGTAGTCTTAATTGCTCTCAAAATGGCATCAGCTCACGTTCTATGGGATTCTCAAGGGTACACTGCTGAGACATTTTCTAGACCTGAACATTTTTGAATAGAACATGATAGGCCTATCTAACTGCATAACGTATTGGTTTTGCATGGGTGGTCCAGCTCACGTAAGAAAAATGGGACTGATGGGTTCACAACATCATACAGAGTTTAGGCATATTATTCATACATTTCTGGTTCAATACCTGTGGTTCAGTATGTGTAACCCTGGTACCATGCTGCAGGGTGACAGGGAACTCAGAACCTGCATTTAATTATAACATACAAGGAGGAGGAGGATAAATTACTGTCAAGTCACAACTGACTCATGGTGACCCCTTGTGAGGTTTTCAAGGCAAGAGATAAGAAGAGGTAGTTTGCCATTTCATTTTAAAATACCTCTCCAGGTCCTATAAGAAAATATGTAAGGTACTTTCAATAAAAATAGAGGAAAGATCTTGCAGGATAATCTTTCGGGGGGGGGGGAGGAAACACACATTCATAAGTTTCATGCCAAGTACATTTTAATTATAATTGATGTTATTAAAATTGTTTTGTTTACAGTATGGAGAAGAGGAGCATTGTAATTTGCAGATTAATTTTATTCCAGCTTTCATGTCTTTAAAAAAATCAGATCATTTCTGTGATTATAGCCCTTGAAAACATGCAAATGATCTGGAAGGCAAACATTCTCAGCCGAAAATGGTCAACTCAGACCTTCAAGAATTCCTCCCATGAGCGGAACGGCCTGTCTGAGGAGATCAGGGAGGCTCTGGCCCTCCCATAGCGTGCACAAAACAAACCTGTTCAGGGGGAAGATTTTATAAAGAGGAAAGAGCTGTAGTTTAATTGTAGTTTAGTAGCTCTTTCTCTCCCCCTTCCCCTAATTGTTTATTATACTGTCTTTATTTTTCTGTTTCTCTGAGTATTTATCCAGTTTTATTGCTGGTCTTTATTGCATCATCTTATATAATCCTGAAATCTTCCTTGACTTCTGGTGAGAAAGGGAGATGACATGTGAAGTAAGCCCATAGTTAAATAGGGGGGTTGCATATGCCGGTCCAAGGGAGGCATACCAACCCATTTCTTCTAGCCAGCCCCTGCTGTTGCTATGGCCAGAGAAAGGCCACGGGGCAGCCAACTCCAACTTGTGACATTTGGAGAGATTTGGGGGTGGAGCCTGGAGATTGTGGGGTATAGGAAGTGGCAGGACCTCAACAGTGTATAATGCCATAGACGCCACCCTCCAAAGCAGCCCTTTTCTCCAGGGGAAGTTGGAACTGATCTCTGGAGTCTGGAGCTCAGTTGTAATTCTGAGTGATCTCCAGGCCTCACTTGGGTACTTGCAACCCTAACAGTGACCTGCAGAACCTAAAATGGCCTCAGTTCCAAACAGTTGTATGTAAACATTATATACTTGTTCCTCACCCTCTCTCCTGAAGTATTTTTATCAGCTCTGGAAAGTGCAAAAGCAGAATGAGCATTTGCTGAAATCCTCCTTATTGAATAGGTTGTCATAACCAGGAAAGTAACATCAATATCATTCTGAAGAGCAGTCATATAGATTTCCAAGTTGCCATGCTCCTTTGAACATTTCATTTAGTTAGTATGTTCATATCCTGCCCTTCCTTAAAAGAACTCTGGGCATTCTCATCTCCTCCATTTTATCCTCACCATGTGTGAGGTCAGTTAAGCAGAACAAATGTGTGGGGCTGGCCCAAGGTCACCCAATGAATTTTGTGGTGCTTCCAGCCTGGGTCTCCCAGATGCTAGTCTGACGCACTAACCACTACTGCATTGGAGTGCATTGCATGCCACTGTGCAAGGGGCCCTGACAATGTGTGGGCTCCAATGTCAGGTGCAGAAGACAAGATTTGCCTCCCTCAGGGCTTTTTTTGTAGAAAAAGCCCCACAAGAACTCATTGCATATTAGGACACACCCCGACACCAAGCCAGCCGGAATTGCGTTCCTGTGTGTTCCTGCTCAAAAAAAGCCCCGGCCTCCCTTATAACAATGTCCCTGAGGGCAGTGTTTGATTTCCCCCCAGATGAATTAACGACTATCTTTAATTTAGATAGGAGAAAGTAAATGGTGGGGCTAATTTTCCTCCCTTGTCCTCCCTTTGGTGACCCCAATTCTTCAGGAAAAACATCCCTTACTTAGTGCTGAACTTGGCCTAAAATAAAATTGAAGGTGAATTTGGAGTTCTGGTTTGGGTAGAAATCTGAAGAATTAATAAGGAAATACCAAGAGTTTACCACTGTGTTTCTTCCTATCCCTACACAAAACTGCAAAGCCAATTTCAGCAGCACGCTTGTGTGTGCCTGTGTAGCATAGTCACAATGCCCCCACTGCTCAGAAAATGTTCCATCTGCACTTGCTAAGTGCTGTATTTTTAACTATCTTTTCAGTTCCTCCAGGAATAAATTCCCATTTGAAAGGTTTACTATAAGCCCAAAGCTACAACATTTTATAAAAGAGGAAGATTGAGTCATCTGGAGATTGCCAGAGTATACTGATAATTCATGCCGTCTGCTGCATCCCTTTCTTCCTCAGCTTAACTCCTGGAAAAGATATTACAGGCTGCTCTTTGAAAGAAAAAAAAGCAACTGCTGGAAAAGATATTACCAAAAAGTGAAACAAAAATGTTCAGTTTGTTATAACAGAGTTTCAGAAATAGGTTTGTGATTTTTCCACATTCGAATACACAGGAGCTCTCCCCTGAGTAGAGTCCAGATTGAAAATGCTTTGGAATTTTCCTCTTGGGATGGCTGTACGCTCCTCTCTTAGCAGAAGTTAGTTTTCTTTATTCCTTTGCAGCAAAGGGCCCTTGTCTACCACTTTCCTTCACTACTTCCCAACATATGCTGCAGCCAGTCTTTTTTAAAAAAACAAAACAAAAAAACCCAGGTCTGCAAATTAAAACATTCACACAGTTTTTTTCTTTTCAGCCTGAAAGACTGGTTTCAGAACACACCCATCAAGGTCAATGTAGCCTCATGCAGTCTGGGACCAACATACCTGAGGGACTGCCTTTCCCCATATATGCCCCAGAGGTCGTTGCGATCAGCTAGTCAACACCTCTTGACCACCCCTGGCCCTAGGGACGTCCGACTTGCCTCAACCAAGGCCAGGGCTTTTTCAGCCTTGGCCCTTGCCTGGTGGAATCAGCTCCCTATGGAGATCCGGGCCCTACCTGAGCTATTGCCATTTCGTAGGGCCTGCAGGATGGAGCTGTTCCACCGGGCTTATGGCTGAGACAGCAGGTGTCCCATTATTCCATCAGTTGGCCTCCCTTGTGGTGACATTGTGCCCTACTGCAGTGCTATCCTACTACTACTACCATCAGTTAATCTGGGCCTATAACTGTTTACCTTGTATGATGTGCCCTTCCCTTTACTGTTTTACTGTTGTTACTTGTTTAATTTTAATGTAGTGTTTTAACTCTGATCTGTAGGTTTTTATTGTTATTATTGTATGTTGTGATCCACCCTGAGCCCATTTACGGGAAAGGGTAGAATATAAACCTACTAAATAAAATAAAAATAGCTCTTTTCAGGTTGTGTCCAACAAAACTCTCCTCTGCCACCCAATGAGATCAGAGAGTCACATGCAACTGTCTGACATCTTGACCTCATATCACTCAGCACTTCTGACTGCTCTACTGCAGAAAAGATAGTATCAGACTGTCCAGTTTTTTGAATTCCTGTCTGGGGGGCAAATTAACAGTTTCTAGTTAATCCCCTGCTGGTAGAAAAGTGAAATAGCACATTTGGGCAACTTTGTCCTCAATTAAAACAGTGCCACAAGCTGAGGCTTCATTTGATAATGTGGGTAAAATCATAGAGTTGGAAGAGATCTTCAGGGTCGTCTATTCCAACCCCACCCCACCCCCCCACACACACACACAATGCAGGAAATTCCCTAATACCTCCCTTCCACACACACCTAGGGGCCCCTGCTCCAAGCCCAGAAGATGGCAAAAAGAAAAAAAAGAAAAAAACTATCCCTGGCAAAACAGGCCTGGAGAAAAATTGCTTCCTGACCCCAATGTGGCAAACAGCATTTCTATGAACATGTAAGAAAAGGTCTCTAACTAATCACTGCTGCAGCCCTTCCTGCCCTCCCTCTCATGATCTGCCTAAGTTCAGCATTGCTGTCAGATGTCCAGCTAGCCTCTGGAAGCATCCAAAGAAAGAGATCACCGCCTCTCGAGGAAGCCTGTTCCACTGAGGAATCGCTCTAACAGTCTGAAAGTTCTTCCTAATGTTGAGCCGGAAAATCTTTTGATTTAATTTCAACCCATTGGTTCTGGTTTGACCATCTGAGGCAACAGAAAACAACTCCACATCATCCTCTGTATGTGTATACCTTCAAGTATTTGAGATGGTTATCATAACAGCTCTCAGTCATTTCCTCTCCAGGCTAAACATCCCCAGCTCCTTCAATCTTTCCTCATAGGACTTGGTCTCCAGGCCCCTCACCATCTTTGTTGCCCTCCTCCGGACATGTTCCAGCTCCTCTATATCCTTTTGAAATTGTAGAACCCAAAACTGAACATGATATTCTAGGTGTGGTCTAACCAGAGCAGAGCATCAGTCTGTGTGACCTGGGCAATATACTTCTGTAGATAAAGCCCAAAATTGCATTTGCCTTTTTAGCCACTGCTTCACACTGCTGACTCATGTTCAGTATATGGTCCACTAAGACCCCTATATACTATATAGTATCACATATACTACTGCTGAGACAAGTCTCCCCCATCCTATAATTATGCATTCCCTTTTTTTTTAAAGCAGAACTTTACTTTTATCCCAATTACAGTTTGTTTTATTTGTTTTAGCCCCGTTTTCCAGCCTGTCATGAGCAGATGCTTTGTAAGTCTCCTCCCCCAGCAGGATGCCCTGGCAGTCCAGAATGCAGACAAACCTTTAGGCGCCATCTGTGTTTTCATAATTTTAATTAACTTATGTGCAGCTTTTCATCATATAATGTTTTACTATATGCGGTAGATCACCCAGAGCCTGGTGCAGGCCGGGATGTGGTGATTCATCAAGCATAAATCATCACCACCACCACCACCATCATCCTGACTCTGCCTTCTATTGTATCTGCTACCCATTCCAATTTAGTATCATCTGCAAATTTAATAAGCACTCCCTTCATACCTTCATCTGTGTTTGTGTGTGTGTGAGTAAAGGTAATCCCCTGGGCAAGCAACAGTCATTTCTGACTCTGGGGCAGGCACACCAAAAAAGCGCATCCACATGTGCACATCTGCCTCCCATCCCTGTCCCAACCGCAGCCCACCTGGGGCCAGATCAAAGCTGCCTTGGAAAGGACCACTTCCAAAGTGGTGCCTAGTTTCCAAGGCAGCTTCAAGGTGCTTTCTGGCCATTCAGATGGCCAGAAAGCACCTGGGGAGTGGCCAGGAAGAGCATGAGTGCTCCGGAAGCCCCTCCAGAGCACACACAGACTGTCCCTGTTCCAGGGGTGGGCTGCATGCCATCTGAAGCTTCTGGTCTGCCCCTTTCCCCACTGCCTCTCTTTGAGGCAGCTTCATGCTGCCCTGAGCCATCGGTCTGTACTCACCCTTAGTTTCATTTAAAGAAACTAGATGTTTAGGCTGCAGCTCCCTTCCCTCATCAAGAGTTCTGTTTTTACCATGGTGAACACTGTTCTCCTATCAAGAGAAGACTGAGGGAAGGTAGGAATTGAGCAGTTCTGCCCTCTCTTCCTCACCTGTTACAATTTCACTGCCCTGCCCCTGCATGGAGCCTACAATGTCCTTGCTCTTTTTCTTACTTAAGTTTGAACACAAGAAAAGAACATCTTTTTGTTGTTGTTCTTAGCATTTCTGTTGGGTTTTTGATGCAATTTCACTTCCTGTTGTCATGAGTTAATTAAATGTTTGTATATGCATGCTGATGTTTAGCCAGTGAGTAGGTAGAGCCAATGAGAATGGATGCACGTACTTCCCACCAAGGCTAGGTGTCAATATGCATAGTAACCATTGAGGGAGAACCCTAATAGGCTAATCCATATATTTGGGTCTAGGGGAAACCATTTGGTCAGTTTTATTGTCCTTTGTGTTAAGCCCTTACATCTCCATGCAGTTGAAGTTAGGACTCCAGAGAGTCGAGATGTAGTCTAGACGCTAGATAGGATATTGAATCCTTCTTTGTTTTCTAGAAATCCCAGTCATACCTTTTCCTCATTAGTAAAGTAAACTACTTTGTATTCTTAAGCTAAACCGTGTGCCTGGCTATTATTTTGTGGTTCTCTCCACGTTACTCTGCTAATAGTATATCTAAACCCCAACAAAAGGTTATGGGGCTGCAGTAAGCTTCCGCTGCGAGCAAAAAGCCAAGGCAATTAATTAGCTAAGAAAGGTATAGAGAAGTGCTTAGGTCGTGCTCAAGGAATTTGCATCAGAAGGAACTCCTTCCCATCGCTTGTAGTCACCGGCTGACTGCTTGGGAAACAAAAGGAACAGATTCTCTTTGATGTCCCGTCGGAGGCCCCCCAGACCCAGAAAACCAAGACAGAGGCAAACGCCTGGAAGTTCTGGAACAGCATCTTCGCCTGAGGAGAGGATGATGTTACAACCCTCAGAACAGGTTGTATGCAATATGGAAAGTTCCCCCAAGTTAAGCATCCCTAAACTGAGCAGGGATAACTTCCTTTTATGGACCATTATCAAGGACAGAATGAGTAGGCACATTGATGAACACGAGTTATTGAGGAAGACTCAGCATGGGTTCTGTAAGGGAAGATCTTGCCTCACTAACCTGTTACATTTCTTTGAGGGGGTGAACAAACATGTGGACAAAGGAGACCCGATAGATGTTGTTTACCTTGACTTCCAGAAAGCTTTTGATAAATTTCCTCATCAAAGGCTCCTTAGAAAGCTCAAGAGTCATGGAGTAAAAGGACAGGTCCTCTTGTGGATCAAAAACTGGCTGAGTAATAGGAAGCAGAGTATAAATGGGCAGTCTTCGCAGTGGAGGATGGTAAGAAGTGGGGTGCCGCAGGACTCGGTACTGGGTCCCATGCTCTTTAACTTGTTCATAAATGATTTAGAGTTGGGAGTGAGCAGTGAAGTGGCCAAGTTTGCGGATGACACTAAATTGTTCAGGGTGGTGAGAACCAGAGAGGATTGTGAAGAACTCCAAAGGGATCTGTTGAGGCTGGGTGAGTGGGCTTCAACGTGGCAGATGTGATTCAATGTGGCCAAGTGCAAAGTAATGCACAGTGGGGCCAAGAATCCCAGCTACAAATACAAGTTGATGGGATGTGAACTGGCAGAGACTGACCAAGAGAGAGATCTTGGCGTCGTGGTAGATAACTCACTGAAAATGTCAAGACAGTGTGCGTTTGCAATAAAAAAGGCCAACGCCATGCTGGGAATTATTAGGAAGGGAATTGAAAACAAATCAGCCAGTATCATAATGCCCCTGTATAAATCGATGGTGCGGTCTCATTTGGAGTACTGTGTGCAGTTCTGGTCACCGCACCTCAAAAAGGATATTATAGCATTGTAGAAAATCCAGAAACGGGCAACTAGAATGATTAAAGGGCTGGAACACTTTCCCTATGAAGAAAGGTTGAAACGCTTGGGACTCTTTAGCTTGGAGAAACGTCGACTGCGGGGTGACATGATAGAGGTTTACAAGATAATGCATGGTATGGAGAAAGTAGAGAAAGAAGTACTGTTCTCCCTTTCTCACAATAGAAGAACTTGTGGGCATTCGATGAAATTGCTGAGCAAACAGGTTAAAACGGATAAAAGGAAGTACTTTTTCACCCAAAGGGTGATTAACATGTGGAATTCACTGCCACAGGAGGTGGTGGCAGCCACAAGCATAGCCACCTTCAAGAGGGGTTTAGATAAAAATATGGAGCAGAGGTCCATCAGTGGCTATTAGCCACAGTGTGTGTGTGACAGAGTGTGTGACAGAGTGTGACAGAGTGTGACAAAATATATATATATTTTGTCACTGTGTGACAGAGTGTTGGACTGGATGGGCCATTGGCCTGATCTAACATGGTTTCTCTTATGTTCTTATGTTCTTTTATTGAAAATGGGAATTGAGTGTGCTCTTGGAGTTCAACGGATAAGATATGTGTTGGACTATGATATTCCAGCTGATATATCCCAAGAAAAGAGAGAGAAATTTGATGCAGATGAACTTAAAGCTAAGCTGCTGATACTAAGTTCAGTCTCATCTCAAGAAACTGCCATTGTAGTTAATTGTGATCACGTAAAACAGATTTGGAATAACCTAAATTTGAAGTATGGCCAGCTCACGTTTCTACAGAGGCAGTATTTGCACAAATGCCTATACTCCTTCAGTCTTGCCCCAGGGGGTGATATCTCAGCTCACCTCGACAACAACCTGCACCTTGTCGCAGAATTAAGATCAGCTGGAGCCACGGTATCCACTGAAGAACTTCAAGCTGTAATGGTCTCATCATTTCCTGAAACCTATGAGAGCATTCTGGCCCCTGTTGAATCTAGAGAAGAGATTAATATTGATTTTACAATTGCATATTTAAGAGACTTAAGTGTTAAACGCAAATTTTCTAGATTGTCAAGCCAAATGCAAGCATTGGCTGTAAAGGAGGAAAAAGGGGGCAGAGATCAAAGGATCTGCTACAGATGTTTGAAACCAGGCCACATAGCAAGATTCTGTGAGTCAAAGCAGAACAGGCCTGAAGGCAGAAATCCCAGCTCCTCACACAAAGGAAAAGGGACCATGTCCCAGCAGGGGGCTGCTAACTCACAAACAAAGGCAAAGCCTCGTGGTGAGGTCTCCTACATGCTGCGGTCTGATGACATAATCGCTAAGAAATCTTTTTTGCTAGATTCTGGCTTGACTACGCATATATGTAGATTTCATCAATGGTTTGTTTGTTTGGATGAAAGCGAGAGGAGAACTTTGAAACTTGCTAATGGAGATACTTTATAGACAGACAGTGTAGGATCTGTGAAGATCTCAGTTTACTCAAAGGCTGGAGAGCTAATTGATGTGTTGTTGAAGGACTGTGTTTACTCTGAGCAAGCAGATCAGAATTTAATCTCTGTAATGAAATTGACAGATCAAGGAAATGTATTTTTGATTAAAGATAGAAAATGCACCATTGCCCATCCAGGGAGTGACGTGCTTTTTGAAGCAGTGAGACTTGATGGTGCTTACTATCTGAACCCTGTAGAAGTGGGTCATATCTATAATGTGAGATCTGTTGAGAAGTTGCTGAATACATGCAAAGAAAAGTTTGCAGGATGTGGCCAAAAGTTGCAAGCTTGTGATGTATGTGTGAAGGGGAAAGGCACAGCGCCACCCTATGGCAAGAGAAAGCCAGTGCACAATGAGAAGTCTCTAGAGACTGTAAAAAGTGATGTTATGGATCCAAAGACTCTATTATCTAAAGAATGCAATGCTGTGCATATTGATGAGAGGAGTGTACCCCTGATATCTGAGACAGCCACAGTGCAGGAAGATCAGGAAACTGATGAAGGAATGTCCCTCACTGAAATGGTCGATTGGCTGACAGCCAGTAGCGCTGACCCTCAAGGTAGGCCAGAAAGCACCCCAGAAGCAGAAGGGGAGGCAGATCAAGCTGGACCAGAAGGGGAGACAGGCAGTACTGTGAGGCAATCTCAGAGGAGCAATAAGGGTGTACCACCTGCCAGCTATGGACTTTGTAATGTTCTGCAAACTGCAGAAGAATCCTCAGACAATGAGGAAATCCCAAGGGAGCTGATTGTAAAGTATGCCACTCCCAGAACCCTGAGTATAGCAGCACAGAAAGGAATGCATGTGCAGCACCTTGCAATTGAAAGGGCAAACCTCAAGGAAAACTTTACTGATAAAGGACTGAGTGAAGTGCTAACTGCTTTTCTGCAGAAGCAAGGGTTTCAGCAAGGGAAAATAGAATCCTGAATCTTGCTAAGGCACTGAGCCTGGAAGATATCAATTAGGGTGGCCAGACCGTACCGGGCGCCTGGGAATGTCCCGGTTCTGGCCCCCTATTCCCGCCTCCCGGGCTGGCTATACCGGGACCATTTAGAGGTCCCGGTTTAGCCAGCCCCGGAGGCGGTGGGCCGCAGGCGCCAGGGGGGAAGGCGGCGAGTGAGGGACGCTCCCTCCCTCACTCGCCGCCTTCCCCGCCCGCGCGCGGGGCCCGGCGACGGTGGCGGAGGCCTCTCCGCGGCCTCCGCTGGTCGCTGGAAGCCCTCTGGAGGGCCTCCAGCAACCAGCGGAGGCCGCGGAGAGGCCACGGAGCAGCCGGCGCTGGTCCCTGGAGGCCTCCAGAGGCCAGCGCCGGCAGTGGAGAGGCCCCTGCGGGTCCCTGGAGGCCCTCCAGAGGCCCGCGGAGGCCGCGGAGAGGCCGGCGCTGGTCCCTGGAGGCCCTCCAGAGGCCCGCGGAGGCCGCGGAGCAGCCGGCGCTGGTCCCTGGAGGCCTCCAGAGGCCAGCGCCGGCAGTGGAGAGGCCCCCGCGGGTCCCTGGAGGGCCTCCAGAGGCCCGCGGAGGCCGCGGAGAGGCCGGCGCTGGTCCCTGGAGGCCTCCAGAGGCCAGCGCCGGCAGTGGAGAGGCCCCTGCGGGTCCCTGGAGGGCCTCCAGAGGCCCGCGGAGACCGCGGAGAGGCCGGCGCTGGTCCCTGGAGGCCTCCAGAGGCCAGCGCCAGCAGTGGAGAGGCCCCCGTGGGTCCCTGGAGGCCCTCCAGAGGCCCGCGGAGGCCGCGGAGCAGCCAGCGCTGGTCCCTGGAGGGCCTCCAGAGGCCAGCGCCGGCAGTGGAGAGGCCCCTGCAGGTCCCTGGAGGGCCTCCAGAGGCCCGCGGAGGCCGCGGAGAGGCCCCCGCGGGTCCCTGGAGGCCATCCAGAGGCCCGCGGAGGCCGCGGAGCAGCCGGCGCTGGTCCCTGGAGGCCTCCAGAGGCCCGCGCCGGAAGCGGAGAGGCCCCCGCGGGTCCCTGGAGGGCCTCCAGAGGCCAGCGCCGGAAGCGGAGAGGCTGCCGCTGGTCCCTGGAGGGCCTCCAGAGGCCAGCGGAGGCCGCGGAGAGGCCAGCGCTGGTCCCTGGAGGCCCTCCAGAGACCAGCGCCGGCCTCTCCGCTGCCTTCCCGGCCTCCGCAGCCGCCGCCAGCCCCGCCAGCAGCCCGGAGGAGAGGCCGCCACCGCCCTGGATCAAGGTAAGCCAAAAGCGGGGGGGCTGGCGGGGGGGCGGCTGGCGGAGGGGGGGCGGCTGGCCTTCCTTCTTTCCTTCCCTCCCTCCTTCCCTCCTTCCTCCCTCCCTCCTTCCTTCCTTTCTTCCTTCCTTCCCTCCCTCCCTCCCTCCTCCCTTCCTTCCTTTCTTCCTTCCCTCCTTCCCTCCCTCCTCCCTCCCTTCCTTCCTTCCCTCCCTCCCTCCTCCCTTCCTTCCTTCCTTCCTTCCCTCCTTCCTTCCCTCCCTCCTTCCTTCCTTCCTTCCCTCCTTCCTTCCTTCCTTCCTTCCTTCCCTCCCTCCCTTCCCTCCCTCCTCCCTCCCTTCCTTCCTTTCTTCCTTCCTTCCTTCCCTCCCTCCCTTCCCTCCCTCCTCCCTTTCTTTCTTCCCTCCCTCCCTCCCTTCCCTCCCTCCCTTCCTTCCTTCCTTCCTTCCTTCCTTCCCTCCCTCCCTCCCTTCCCTCCCTCCTCCCTTCCTTCCTTTCTTCCTTCCTTCCCTCCCTTCCTTCCCTCCCTCCCTCCCTCCTCCCTTCCTTCCCTCCTTCCTTCCCTCCCTTCCTTCCCTCCCTCCCTCCCTCCCTCCTTCCTTCCCTCCCTCCTTCCTTCCTTCCCTCCTTCCTTCCTTCCTTCCTTCCTTCCCTCCCTCCCTCCCTTCCCTCCCTCCTCCCTTCCTTCCTTTCTTCCTTCCCTCCCTCCCTTCCCTCCCTCCCTCCTCCCTCCCTTCCTTCCTTCCTTCCTTCCTTCCCTCCCTCCCTCCCTTCCTTCCCTCCCTCCTCCCTCCCTTCCTTTCTTCCTTCCCTCCCTCCCTTCCCTCCCTCCTCCCTTCCTTCCTTTCTTCCTTCCTTCCTTCCCTCCCTTCCTTCCTTCCCTCCCTCCCTCCTCCCTTCCTTCCTTCCCTCCTTCCTTCCTTCCCTCCCTCCCTCCTTCCTTCCTTCCTTCCCTCCTTCCTTCCTTCCCTCCCTCCTTCCTTCCTTCCTTCCTTCCTTCCTTCCTTCCTTCCTTCCTTCCTCCTTCCCTTCCCTCCCTCCTCCCTTCCTTCCCTCCCTTCTCCTTTCCTTCCTTTCTTCCTTCCCTCCCTCCCTTCCCTCCCTCCTCCCTCCCTCCCTCCCTTCCTTCCTTCCCTCCCTCCCTTCCCTCCCTCCTCCCTCCCTTCCTTCCTTTCTTCCTTCCCTCCCTCCCTCCCTCCTCCCTTCCTTCCTTTCTTCCTTCCTTCCTTCCCTCCCTTCCTTCCCTCCCTCCCTCCTCCCTTCCTGACTGAATGGGCCACTGGCCTGATCCAACAGGGCTTCTCTTATGTTGTTATGTGACACAGTGTGTTGGACTGGATGGGCCACTGGCCTGATCCAACAGGGCTTCTCTTATGTTCTTATGTGACACAGAGTGTTGGACTGGATGGGCCACTGGCCTGATCCAACAGGGCTTCTCTTATGTACTTATGTGACGCAGAGTGTTGGACTGGATGGGCCACTGGCCTGATCCAACAGGGCTTCTCTTATGTTCTTATGTGACAATACTGACTTTGGTGGACCCAAGCACTGATTCAGTGTAAGGGAGCTTTGTGTTTGTGACTGGAGTGGACAATACTGACTTTGGTGGACCCAAGCACTGATTCAGTGTAAGGGAGCTTTGTGTTTGTGACTGGAGTGGACAATACTGACTTTGGTGGACCCAAGCACTGATTCAGTGTAAGGGAGCTTTGTGTTTGTGTCTTCTGGTGCAATTTTGTTCTCAGATCCTGTATTTACTTCATCAGTATATGGGATAAGGCACTTTCTCAACTGTGCTGCATAATGCAGCCTATTTATTTTGTCCTGTTTGCTCTGTTGGCTCTATCTGCGCCACCTTCATCACTTTCGGGGTGTGGATCCCCCAGTGGGGTGGTCTCGCGACTCCCTCCGCCGGCTGTTTCTGATAGCCCTGCGCCCCCTCTTTCATTTGATATGTGTCCCGTGCGGATGCCACCCTCCCGCTTCCCGTTTCCGGCAGGTGACGCGGGGAAATGATGTCACAGGAAGTGGTGTCACTTCCTGTTTCCGGCGGTGGCATGACGTCACCGGAAGTGACGTCATTTCCTGTTTCCGGCGGCGCGCACGCTTCGCGCGCACACACCCCTACCTTCCCCCCCCCAAGGTGTCCCTGGCTGGCCTTCAGACATTATGGTCACCCTAATATCAATAGAGCAAGTTTCCCACTTGACCCATCTTACCTCAAGCTGGAAGATGGAGTGCCTCTCAAGGACAATCGTCTGTACAGAGAAACTATTCGGAAACTTCTGTATCTAGCTCAAATCACCCGACCTGACATAAGCGCAGCTGTTGGAATCTTGAGCAGAAAGACAAGCTCACCTAATCACCATGATTGGAATGCAGAGAAGAGACTTGTTAAGTATCTTATTGGGACAGCTGATCTGAAACTGAAGATTACAGCTGATGACGACCCAAGATTGGTTGGATACATGGACGCAGATTGGGCCGAAGACACTACTGATCGCAAATCAGTAAGTGGGCATCTGTTTTGCTATGGAAGCAACCTGATCAACTGGACTAGTCGCAAGCAGAGTACAGTAGCTATGTCCACAATGGAAGCAGAGTTTGATTCTGCAGCAGGTGCCTGCAATGAGCTTGAATGGATCATACACCTGCTGAAAGACTTTGGAATAGAAGAGTCTGTTCCAGTAACCCTGTTTGAAGATAACACACCTTGCCTGAGTTTGATCAAGAGTGAAAGTGTCAAAGGCAAGACCAAGCACATTTCAGTGCAATACCACAAGGTGAGGGTGTTGCAGCAACAAGGAATGATTGAAGTAAAGATTTGTCCTTCGGAAGAAATGATTGCTGACATCCTGACCAAGCCGCTCACCAAGAAGAAGTTTGAGCACCTGAGAAAGAAACTGAAACATCATGACTTCAGTTCGTGAACTTGAGAAGGGGATTGTTGGGTTTCTGATGCAATTTCACTTCCTGTTGTCATGAGTTAATTAAATGTTTGTATATGCATGCTGATGTTTAGCCAGTGAGTAGGTAGAGCCAATGAGAATGTATGCACGTACTTCCCGCCAAGGCTAGGTGTCAATATGCATAGTAACCATTGAGGGAGAGCCCTAATAGGCTAATCCATATATTTGGGTCTAGGGGAAACCATTTGGTCAGTTTTATTGTCCTTTGTGTTAAGCCCTTACATCTCCATGCAGTTGAAGTTAGGACTCCAGAGAGTCGAGATGTAGTCTAGACGCTAGATAGGATATTGAATCCTTCTTTGTTTTCTAGAAATCCCAGTCATACCTTTTCCTCATTAGTAAAGTAAACTACCATACTTTGTATTCTTAAACTAAACCGTGTGCCTGGCTGTTATTTCGTGGTTGTCTCCAAGTTACTCTGCTAATAGTATATCTAAACCCCAACAATTTCTCATTAGCCTAAACTCATGCTGATTTTAGCTTTCCTAATTCTATTTCTACAAGCATGGGTTACTTAGAAGGCTTGGTTATAAGGCTCTCCTTCCATTTCCTAAATAAGCCTTTTTATCTCTCAGGTCCTCAGAAAGCTGTTTATGGAGGCACCTTGGCTTCTTAAGGCTCCCCCTCCCCATTTTTCCTTCTCATAGGAATCATTTGTGACTGTGCCTTCAAAATTTCACTTCTATGAAACTTCCACCCCTCTTCAACTCTTTTCCCTTAAGGATTTCAGACCAAAGGATTCTACCCAGTGTAACTTCAAGTCTGTCAAAATTTGGTTTCCTGAAGTCCAGTCTATGGATACTTTCACACAGTGAGTGGATTTTGCTATTCTTACACAGTAAAAATCCAGTTGCAAAGTGTGTTATTTAGTGTGTGTGAATGCACCCTATATGTCTGACTATGTACAGCTTTTCCATTCCCTAAGACTGTAAATTCCAAAATCACATGGTCACTACTACCAGCGTGCCCACTACTTTCACCGCATCAACCAGTTCTTCCCTGTTGGTGAGAATCACGTTCAAGATATCATATCCCCTTGTTTCCCTCTCCACTTTCTGGAAAATGAAGTTGTCAGCAAAACAAGCCAGGAATTTATTTGACCTTTTATTTTTAGCAGAGCTAGACTTTCAACAGATATCTTGAGCCAGATCAAGTCTAGTGGCTTTTGCTGCTGCAGCCCTCTTCAAGCAGCTGTAAAGTGACTAGCTACTTCTGTGGAAGTCTTGCCCCTACCCCCCACCCTCGTCACCCCCAGCAGGCAAACTGATGTCACATTGTTAAGGTAACAGCAACATGACACTCTAGGTTTTGACAAAACTTTACGGTCCCTGACTGTCCCCTTTCCAAGTGGTGATGAGCACAATGCACCTACGGATGGAGGAAGCTTTGACGTGATGCTCCAGCTCTGGGATCAAGAATGTTCAAAAAGCAATGCATCTGATCATGGGGAAGGAGCATACCTGTGGAGACTTGCTCCCCTTGTGAGCACTGTAGCTTATAAATCAGCAATTATGAGAAAGAACACAGTGATAAGGGTCACTGCATATTTTCCCTATACGCCCTTTATATTGGATTACATTCAATAAAATAAAATCTATTTTTTTCAAAAGAAATTAATACTTGCAATACAATAAAATGTATTCTTATCATATCCTAAATGCGCCATCTTGTAACTAAATAATCCAGCATGCAATACATATAATCCAATCAAATTCCAAACTAATAGTCAAGGTAAATGCCACTAATGTACAATTTGATTGTATGTATGATTGTATTGTATTGTATTGTATTGCAATTATTAATTTCTTGTATGTAGAGACCCTAATTGCAATGTTCTTTCTCATAACTGCTGGCTTATAAACAACAACACCCACAGGCACGCTCCCTCCCTGTGATGAGATGCATTGTTTTTTTAATATTCCTGATCCCAGAGATAGTGCATCATATTAATGCTTCCTTCATGTGCAGCTGTACTGTGCTCATCACCAGTTGGAAGCAGGACAGGGACCATAAAATTTATTGAAATCCTGCAGTCTCATGTTGACAAGCTGATGTTAATGTTTGCAGCTCTGGGTTGGGAAATTCCTAGGGATTTGGGATCAGAGCCTGGGTAGAGCTTGGTTTGAGGGCCTTAGTGGGGTATAATGCCATAGAGTCCATTAGCAGCCATTTTCTCTGGGGGGACTGATTTCTGTTTTCTAGAGATCAGATATAATTCTGGGAGACCTCCAGGCCTCACCTGGAAGTTGGTAACTCTAGCTGACATTAAGAGAACATGAAAGAATGTATTCAAGAGGTGGGCTGCATGGCCGATCCCTGACCCTTAATGAGGATGATTTTTGGAGTAGTCTGTAAATTCTGGTAATGGTAAAGGCTGTTATTTTTCTCTTTCAAGTGGTCGTCATGTCTGAGTAGTCCGATTTGTGAAGCTTTGGGCCTGCCTTGTCCACTTAAAAGATCATTAATCACTGCCCCAGTTTATAAATCAAGGAGGCCAAGTTGCTGAGAGCGATAAAGAGCTCAAAGCTCCGCTGAAGTACTTAGCCAATTCCCAGTCCTAGACTTAGCATCTCCCGCTCTCTGCCTCTAAGAGGCAGCCAATTCATCATCCATCTCCCATTGAGTGAGAATGAATCTGACAGAAGATCACAGGAAAGGCAAACAATATGACTAAGCTAATAGCTCAAAGGTGGGAAAAGCTGTTTTGCCTACTTATTTTTTTTAGATGTTCCTTACCCTTTGGGGTAACAAACACCCATTCCTATTATAATGTTCTCATGCAAATTGTTACTGACCATTTATCTGGTGGGGGTCTATGTCACATTTGGGGGACTGTGCAGAAGGAGATGATGCCAGATGCAGTAGCCGTGTTGGTCTGCAGTAGTGAAATACAACAGGAGGCATCTTAACCACTAACATAATTTGTTTCAGCATAAGGAAAATCCCAGAATAATCAATTTAGTATTTACTTGAATAATGTGTATGCTGCTTTCCACTAAATTAGGGCCTTCGAGGAGGTGAACAATTTAAAAGACATTAAAATTTTTTAAAAACTAATATAAATCAAGGAGGCCAAGTTGATTTACTAATATAAAAAACCAAAATTAAAAACAAACAGGAAGGAAGGTCAGTAAGGATATATCGGAATAAACAGAAACGTCATCACTTCCTGGTAGTGTTAATTGCATGAAATGTATCCAGCATTCAAAAGATTTAAATAAGGTAGAAAGATAGCACAAGGCTGTGTTTTATAGGACATCAATTTGGGAATGTGGATTATTTGCTTCCCTGGCAAAAGCAAAACTGTAGAACGGGGTCAAACTTGGTGCCACTGGTCTTGTGGTTGGATGGCAGGGACAGAAAAGAAGTATCTATAGATCTATTTGTGAAGTCTGGTTTGGATAATCCCCTTGTTATAGTATGAAAGAGAAAACAAGGCATCACATTAAAGAACATGTAGATATGCAGGAAAATAGCACCCTTGCCAATTTATACTAAAGATCAGATGAACTGAATAAACAGTGAAACCCAGATATTTTGAAAAGTCTGAACAGTTAGCTGCATTTGGTCTGGCTTCAACATATTGCAATGAGTCCTCCATAGCCAATGGCTTAGACCATTATGGAATTTTGATAAACTTTCCAACTGTTCAGAAGTCTAGAAAACTGACAGTACGTGAGCCCTAGGGATATAAAAGGGCTGTGTACCATTGATAGGAAAAGGTTCAGCAAGGAACAGATCAGACAGCCCTGTACTCATATGATCTCTGTGAATACATTGTCAGAAAGTGGTATATGGAAGTGTGAGTTGTAAGCGTATATGAACATTCTGTGTACATAACACAAATCAGTGCATAAATGAGTGAAGGTGAGGGTATATGAGAACATCATCTCCTTTGCATGCCAGAGATCTCAGATTCAGTCTCCAGAATCTTCAGCTAAAAGGATCAGATAGTGAGTGAGGTAAAAGATCTGTCAGAGCCCCAGAGCCACTGCCAGTGAGAGCAGACAATGCTGCCCATGGCAGACTAAGGGTGCTTTCACACAAGAGATGTGGCCCAACCTAGCCACGCCTCCCATTCAGATTAAATGTGCATGATCACACAAGCGCATCTGCCCTCCGAGCCTCACCTGTTTTCACCCCGTCGCCAGATGCCTCCTATCCAGAATTAAAAGACACCTGGATCTTCCCGGTAGCTTTCCCCTGAATTGCATTTAGGTTGCATATTCGCAGGCCATCTGAACACCCAGGTGCAAATCATAAGCAGAAGAGCAGTGTGATTATGCCAAACAGTTTCTGGAATATTTGGGGGTTTTTTTTTCCTTAGCCCCTCTCCATGGAGCACTTGTGCGCTTCTCTATTTGAGCGCACACACCGCGGGGGGGGGGGATGTTTAAAAAAAAACCCCAACCCGTTCCACAGCAGGTCCGTGGCTGAGGCACGCTGGCTGTCTGAATGGGCAACCACGGACTGCTGCTGGGATCTTGCTGCTTCAGTGTTGGCTGTCTGATAGCCCAGAAATGGACCAAACTCATGTGGCATTTTTGAAGTCGAGATAATACTGCGTCAGTTTTCCAGTGTGATAGCACCCTAATGGTCTTACTCAGTATGAGGCAGCTGCATGTGGTACAAAAACATATCTCTGAGTATCTGCAGGTTTCCACTAGTTGCTGTATAATACCCCATATTACCTATGTAATACCTTCATATATAATATGAAGAAAATATAATGTAGGTTGTGACAGAATGCCTCCCCACACACACTCTGAGTTTCAAAATTGTCATTCTGTGTCTTTTCTCTCTGAAAGATCAGGAAACTAATTCATTTGCCAGCCATAGTTATGCAAATAACTGGGCTTGCATTCTTTTTGCTTATAATAACCTGGGACAGCTGATTTTTAAGATCAAAGTACTCTGATGGTAAAGACAAAGCCCCTGAGTCACGGTAACATCTGTAGGTGTTACGCAACAGAGTTTTAACGGCTCTACATTCTTCATCAAACCAGGGCTGCAGAGATTTTTTATTTCTTCCCTTTTTTACATTTTTAGGTTTAACATTTAGTGAACTAAGAATGTTAGATAATAGAGAATCATAGGCTATTATTAGCACTGAAGAATTCGTGGCGGTGGTTAAAACCCCTTTTTTTAATAAATATTTTTATGTTTTATTAACTCTTATAAAATTGACAATTACAACATATGAATGTTAGAATTACAAATAACCCTTCCCCCCCCCCAACCCTCCCCATCTTCTCTTAGTCTTTCCCCCTCAGCCAAGGGCACAAAGTCTTAATCTTCCACTGAATGTCCTTCCTTGTTTCTCCCGAGATCCATTCTAAATAAGGGTTCCATCTGGTCTCAATTTCCTTGACTTTATCTTCCCACGTGGAATCCTTGTTGATTGTTGCCACGATGTCAGACTGTATGTAATCAAACAAATAGTTGAGCCAGATTTCTATTGACCATTTACTTTTATCTTTCCACCCCAAAGCGATGACCGCCTTCCCCGCTAATATCATTGCCTTGACAAGGTTTTGAGTGGGTCTACTTAGTGCCGGACTTCCTATTGTGCTTAACAACATCATATTAAAGCCAATGGTTAATGGTACATTGCAGACTTTTCTAATAAATTCAATAATTTCCCCCCAGAAGGGTTTAACCTCTTCACACTCCCACCACATATGTGCAAACCAACCCTTAAATTGTTTGCGATGCCAGCACTTGGAACTCATTCCTGGGAATATATTGGCTATTTGTGCGGGTGTTTTGTACCATTTTGTGAAAAAATTGTATTCCAGTTCTTTAAATTTGATTACTTTAATCCGTTCTAGTCCTTACAAGATTTTCCCAGCCAACCTCTCTGTTAACTGACCTTCATGACTCCAAATCTTTTGTAAATATACTATTATTTTATCTTTATTTGAAATCATTTTTCTGTAGAGTGACCCCACTAGACCCTTCCTTTGTTTGGCCATTACTTTATATATCTCTTCCATTGGAGCGTCTAACCAAAGCTCTCCCTTTTCACTGATCTTCTTAACTATCTTGTGTAAGCCTGCTATGTTTAACCAGTATTGATTACCTAAATCTTCTGTAATTTCCTGTAAAGGTTTTAGTTTACCACCTCTAAACATATCGCCCACTCTATAATAGCCTTTGTTTTTAAGCCTTTCCCACCATTTTATAGCATGCGCCTCCTTAACAATAGCTTCTAGGGGGGTCCATCTTGAAACCTTTCCTAGCCACTGTGGGTACCATTTCATCCAGGTTTCTAATGATGCTCTTCTGGGCCCTATGGCTAATTTTAGATCTTTTATCGACACTGTGGAAAAAATACCAAATCTTCCAATACCACTGTTAACTGCATTCTCGAAATTAATCCACTTCTGTACCTTATCCTCACTCAGTTCTAGTAACGCTCTTAGTTGGAAGGCCTCATAATATTTACTTAAATCTGGGATTCCCCAACCTAATTCTGATTTAAGGTTGTATAGAATTCTCTTATGAAACCTACAGTTTTTATTATTGAAAATCCACACTTTAATTGCTTTATTCCATTGTTCAATTTGATTTTTCCTCAAACCTAAGGGCAACGTTTGGAATAAATACATTAACTTTGGTATCAAGAACATTTTAAGGGATCTTATTCTAGTTGATATCCCTAGTATTTTATGATTCCATTTATTCATATCTCTCACTATTTTCTTCCATATTTTACCATATTTATCATTTTGTCCATTTTTTTTGCAGGACTATCCCTAGGTATTTAAGTCTCTTGGCCCCCATTCCTATATTTGTAATCCTATTTATTTCCTGTTTTTCCTCTATATTAACATTAAGGTATAGAATTTCTGATTTTGCCATATTCACTCCTAGCCCTGAACACTTTTCAAAATCATCTAAAATTATCTTAATCTCTTTAACTCCATCTTTGGGGTTTGACATAATTACTATGATATCATCCACAAATAAATTAATTTTCATTTCTTCATTACCTGACTTATACCCCTCTATTATTCCCTCATTCCTAATTCGCTCTGCTAGTTGTTCTATAGCTATTATAAATATGAGCGGGGATAGTGGACAGCCTTGTCTTACCCCCCCTTGAATTGGAAACGCTTGTGAATGGTCAGTGTTGACTCTAACTTTTGCATTACCACCTTTGTATATTTCCTGTATGGCCTGTAAGAACCGTTCCTCTAAACCTATCTTCTTTAATATTTGCCACAAGAATTCATGTGAGAGAGTATCAAAGGCTTTGTAAACATCCAACTTTAACAGAGCTATTTTTTTCTGTTGGCCATGGTACAGTACATTTAAGATGTTTCTAATGGGATGAGCAATGGATCTACCCTCAATAAAACAGTATTGGTCCCCTTTTATAATTGACGGGATAACTCTCTTAAGTCTATTTGCTAAAACCTTAGCAAAGATCTTATAATCTTGATTTAGTAAACTAATGGGCCTATACGAACCTACTTCTTCTGGGTCTTTCTGGGGCTTTAATATCAAAATTATTTCTGTTTCCTTCCAAGAGTCCGGGGCTTTCTTTCCTTCCAAGTCTTCGTTAAAAACTACCTGCAATTTGGGTGCTATAATTTCTACCATTTCTTTATAAAAGTCAGAAGTAAAGCCATCCAGCCCTGGTGATTTACCTTTTTTGAGCGCTTTTATTACTTCCTTTATCTCTTGGAGTGTAATCTCAGCTCCCAGTGAGGCTTTCGCTTCCTCCTCTATGATTAGCTTAGGTGCGTCCCACACCTCCGTTATATTCTTTTTCATATATAACTTTTTATAGAAGTCCTCAAATGCCTTAGTGATTTCCTTAGAGTTTTGAGTTGTATTATTATTAATTTTTATACTTCTAATTGATTGTTTTGCCTTTTTAACTTTCAAATAATTAGCTAACCTTTTTGCTGTATTAATACTATTCCTCTGGAAGTCGTTCCTAACCATTATTTCCTTTTTCCACATTGTTGCCATATCTAGGGCCTCCAACTGTTTTTGAATCTCTTTAATTCTAATCTGTAAACTAGGATTACACTTTCCCATTATTTCTTTTTGTAACTCCTCCAATTCATTAAGTTTTGTTTGCCTTTTTTTATACCATTCTCTTTTTATGTCTTTTTCTTTCCTAACCAAATGGCCCCTTATTACCGCTTTAGCAGCGTCCCATAATATATTAGTTGACACAGTGCCTCTATTTTCCCTAAAATATAATTTTAACTATGTCATTAAGTATTCCCTATCCTCTTCTTTTGCCGTTACCAGGTTGTTATATCTCCAAGGTCTGTTTGTCGAGGGAAGTTTTAGTTCTAGTTCTGTACTTATAGGGGCATAGTCAGAAATCAAAATTGGATGGGTCTTAATCTCTTTAACCGCCATATTATTATTTTTTTCCAAAATTATATAATCTAAGCGGGATGCTGTTTTATGTCTACTAGAAATGTGTGTCGGGCTGGGTCTTGTGTCGGTAAACTCATGGACATCCTTCAAGCCCCAATCTCTTAGCTTAATACTATTGTTCTTGGTTATGTCCGTATTTAAATCACCCACTACAATTAGTTCGCCCTCTGAAAACTGTTGTATCTTCTTAAAAACCAAGTTTAAGAATTTCCTTTGTCTTTTATTTGATGCATAAACATTTACTATAGTGATTTTTATGGCTTCCAGCTTAAACTTAACTAACAGGTATCTACCTTCCTTATCTACTAATTTTTCAATGTCCTCCACCTTAGTATCCCTGCGAATCAATGTAGCTACTCCTCTGGCTTTGGAAGACCCTCTTGCTTCTGCTAAAACCTGCCACCTCAAGTCTTTTATCAATGGTTTTCTATCATTTATTTTTTTGTGAGTTTCCTGTAGGCACAACAGATCAATTCTTTGTTCTTTAGCCATTTTAATTACTCTGAATCTCTTAAGATTTGATGTTAGGCCATTCACATTCAGTGAAAGCACTCTTAAAGACCTATCCATTCTCTTTATTTGTAACAAACTTGGGCCCTACTGGCTGAGGGTATTTTACTTTAATTCTTACTAAAAAACCCACCCCCCATTCCCTTCCCCTGTGGCACAGACAACTTTCTGGATGAGGCAATCATCCTGTCTTCCATCTTCCAGGGAGTACACACCCCAACCCTCCCCTTCTAGCTTCTACCTAAAGTTAGCTCAAATTGTTTTATACTTCCCTTTAGTAGTCTGTCCTTGGCCTTTTCTCATGTCTACTTGAGCTTCCTTCTCCCGGGTCCACATCGAGATCCACTGTTTCTTCTTCTTCTTCCTCTCTCGGGTCTCTCAGGTCATCTGTGGTGATGCCCAAGTGAGTAAGGAGATCTGTTGCTTCCTTAGGGTTGCGGGCCACCAGCCTTTTTTTGTCTTTAAAAATAATTATTGAGGAAGGGTACCCCCAAGAGAATTTAATCTTATTGTCATATAATTTTTGCCCAAAGGGTCTCATTAGCCTCCTCTTTCTGATGGTTTCCTGGCAAAAGTCTTCCCTCACCCAAACTTTCCTTCCTCTAAAAGAAAGATCTTTCTTTTTTTTCAAAGTCTTGAAAACTGCCTGCTGAGTCTTTTCCCTTGAAAATTTAATTATGACTTCCCTTGGGGCACCACCATCTTGTCTCCTTTGCAGTCTATGAGCCCTCTCAATGTCCTGAGATTGCAGAGTAACTCCTTGCTCACCCATCCAGTCTATAAGAGTTCCTTCCAGCAGTTTATTATTTATTTCCTCTGAAATTCCACCCAGAATCAAATTCGCTCTTCTGTTACGGTCAGAGAGTTCTGTAAGCTGCGTATTCAGCTGGGCTAATTTCTGCTTGTTAGATAAGGCTAACACATTAGCCGAAACAGCAATGCTCCGTGTGTCTTTGAGTTCAGCTGCCAGTTCTGAAACAGCCTCTCTCACTGACTTAATTTCAGATCTTATCTGGTCCTGGGATGACATTATTAAAGCCTGGAAAGCAGACATCTGCTCTGATAACTCCTTAATTGATTTAGCCATAATTATTTATTTATTCTTCTGGAGCTACACGCAACCGCAGAGTAATTAGCCTGGGCGTTGCCTCCTTAATTTGATAGTAAGAGTTGTTATCTTACCCTCTGGGACCCCAGAAAGGAATTCTTACGTTCTTCAGACCTTCATAAGTGAGCTCCTTCTTCAATTAGTCTTGCCAAAAGGCTATTTACATTCTTTTGAGCTATTTAAAATTCCAATCCGAAGGGGAGAATGAGCAAACAGCCGGCTTCCTCAGTGCATGCGTACCATCCCCCCTTACGGTTAAAACCCTTCTAAGATTCAAAAGGGAATGAGAATTTGAAAGTAACTGAGCTGCTTGTTTAGTCTGACTATTCCAGCAGATTTTTGGTAAGGACGTAGACTCCAACAAGTGTATAGAGGGATTAAGGGAAGAGTCTGGGGAAGACTCTATATGAAGGGTCAAGATAAGTGGAAGGTGATCACTAATAATGAGATCACACATACAGAAATCTTTTATGTAAAATTCTAGTGAGAAAGGGACAGTAATATAATCAATTATACTGCAACCTTTCTTAGAAATGAATGTAAAATCCCCCTAATGAAATTTCAATGCTAAACTTCAATGGGAGGAGCGATACCAGGCCATAAAGAACTCTAAAAAATTCTGGTCTATTGTATCAGGTGCCCATAGAGTTGATGCCCCTTCTATGTCTGCCATTTCCCCCAATGTCTGGTACCAATATTTCTTCTCTATGTTCTCCCAAAGTAAACTATACACTTCTAGACCTTTCAAACTTTCTCAGGTAGATCTTCCAGAGTGGCCCTCTGTGACTTCTGATGAAGTTAAAGATCTAATTTTGCAATTGAAATCAGGTAAAGCAGCAGGACCAGATGTTATTCCCTCAGAAATCCTAAAGTTAGATCCAGATTGGTGGGCTACTCCGCTCGCATCTCTCTTTACTAGTATTGACAGAACTGGCATAATTCCTAAAGCCTGGCTTAATTCAATAGTGGTTCCAATTTATAAAAAAGGAGATCCCGTCATTCCAAATAATTACAGGCCGATTAGTCTCCTATCCACCATTGGTAAATTATATTCTAAGTATCTGCTGAGGAAACTTGAACAATGGATGACACGAGAAAAAATTCTTGGTCTGAAACAGCTGGGTTTTTGTAAAGGCAAAACTACTCTCAATCATTGTAATACTTTGTCCCATCTAATTTCCAAATACACTATTGGGAAAAAGATGACATTGTATGTAGCCTTTTTAGACTTAAAGGGAGCATTTGATTCAATTGACAGAGACCTGTTGTGGGATAAACTGGAACAAACAAGTATTGATAAAAGACTCCTTATGCTCATTAAAAAATTATATACTTTCAACTTTTGTCAAGTCAAATGCTCTTTATCAGGCAATCTTACGTCAAAAATCCCGTTAAGAAAGGGGGTTAAACAAGGTTGTGTGTTGGCCTCCTTTTTGTTTAACCTCTTTCTTAATGATCTTGCTCCCCTTTTGTCAAAAACAGACCATCATAGTCCAAAACTTGGTGCCAGACATGTTCCCTTACTGTTATATGCGGACGATACAGTCTTACTATCTTGTTCCAGAATTGGATTAAAGCGTTTGCTTGTTCACTGTATCACCTTCCTTAACAACAATAAGCTCCTATTGAACTATGACAAATCTAAAATTGTTGTTTTTTTTCCAAATCTTGGAAACCAACTAAATGGTGAATAGGTGGCAAAGAGATAGAACAAGTAAAATACTACAAATACCTAGGAATTCATTTTCAATATAACACACTTTGAACTAATCATCGTAACTGTATAATTAAGTCAGTCAATGTTAGTGTTGAAGCTATCCAGTGCTTCTTTTACAGCAGAGGCAATCAGTTTATCCCAGCCGCGCTAAAAATCTTTAAGGCTAAAGTGATACTGCAGCTTTTATATGGGGTCCCAGTGTGGATCACAGCCTTGGATAATAACATTGAAGGTGTCCAATCAAAATTCCTATGGAAAATTCTGGGATTCCCAAAGTGCGTACCATATGCAGTTTTGTGTTTAGAAACAGGGACGAATCTTGTGGAAACACAAGCATGGCTAATGTCACTTAAATACTGGCTACGGCTACATTTCCACTCTGACTCAGAGAGCCTTTTATATCAACTGCTCTCAGAATCTAATTTGTCAAATTGGCTAGTATTTATTGAGAGGAAAATAAAATCTATGGGCATTGATTTAGATTCACTTCTTATGCTATCCTTAAAAGAAGCTTTTTTGAAACTTAAGCTCAGAATTCTAGTATATTGAAATGCAAACGCTATATAGCCTGGCCAACAAGTCCTGCTCCCCACTGAATTTCGAACTTCCTCTCTCAGTAGGGAAATTAGCATCGTATTTCTCCTCTCTGCAAGCTCCACAGCAACGGCGTGCATTCTCGTTAACGAGATGTAATGCATTACCATCTGCTATCCTATTTGGTAGATTTAACAGGATTGAATATAATAGACACTGTCTTTGTAATTCCAAATGTATTGAAACTATTTCCCATGTACTACTGAACTGTCCTCTTTATGATGATATTCGTTGTATATACTTGAAAGGTATCTTAGCAGATATGTTGGGCTGTGCTGATTCAGGCAAAGTCCACAAACTTTTAAATGACACTTGCGCTGAGGTAACTTTAATGGTGGCTAGATTTCTCCAACAGGCCATGGAAATACGACAGAGAATGGTTCTGGAATGACCACATTTTATTTGTTTTAATTATTTAATTTGGCTAAACTCAACTCATATATTTTACTTATTTTATGTATTTTAGCTCCCTATGTACTTTATAATCTAGGATTTTATATTATTTATATTGCTATTTTACTGCTAAATCTGTTTTATGCCAATAAAGGCTTGCTATTTGCTAACTGGGCTTGCAGCAGAACTGAAGGATTTGGTGTTAGAATGCCTGCCAGGATGCCTTCAGGACCAAAGCAGACCAGGTAACAAGGGATGGAGAGTGATGTGGGTGGAGTCAGAGGATTAATAAAAGTGCTTGCCCCAGAGTGGAGAGGGTCTCTTGGTGCTGGGCCTTGGAAGAGAATAGACTGCTGCACTCTGGCCAGCAGCCATATTTGACCATGTGACTGGACCTAGCTGGATACAGGATGCCTGAGGTAATGAGACAGCCTTAGAACATTTGGTAGGGCATGTTTTAGATTAGGGGGGAAACGATGTGCTTAAACCCAACTTTTATTTGATCTAGTGCTGTGCTAAGATTATACTTGTAACTTTTTTCTCTTTTAATAAACACTTTACTATTTTGAATGTTGGCAGTAGAGCTCTGTGTCACATAGTCCCCCAACCACGTTAGACCACACTACTTTAAGAGGGGAGTCCCAAGAAGGCGGAAGGCATGCAGTTGACAGTGTTGCCAATCCTCCAGGGCTCTCCCAAAGAAGGACTTTGGTCTCTGTGGCATCCAGGTGCCAGGTAGCAGAGGAACTCTAGGCCAGGCCTCAGAACTTGAAAGGAGAATTGAGAGTCGTGTTCCTCTCAGTGCAGACCCCTATATTGAGCTGGTGGTGGCAGAGTCGTGTTCCTCTCAGTGCAGACCCCTATATTGAGCTGGTGGTGGCAGAGCACCCTAGTGACACAAAGCAGAATAGCACCCTCCAATTAGGGGTACAAGCCCAGGAGGGAGCTGATGGACTGGGTCTGAAAGTCAAATTGGGCGGTTCTGTCACATTGGTAATATGCAGAATGTAAAATGCACTGAAGTTTACAAAGAACAATTTATGTGGTTCACAGCAACACAAACCTGGTTGTTCTCTGTCTTCCACAATATGGATTTTGATTTTGTTGTCTCATTTTGCATTCCTAGAAATACCCTTTTTGGAACTGGGGCAACTGGGGAGCATTGTGCAGAAGTTGTCTGAGTGACTGGCAAACATAAAGAGAATGGACAGTTTCTATTAGGCCCTCACATTTTCTGGAGAATCATTTGAGAAGGCTGGGCAAATTGTGTTTTACGATGTGTAATGATGTGTAATAATTTCCTGTCAGTGTGGAAGTTACAAGCAGAGTGACTTGGACCATTTGGGGAGGAGAGGGGGTGTGAGCTGGCAGTGGGACAGAAGGAAGAGATTAAGAGGTCCTTTGAGACTGCTGCCTTTAGGCTTTACAGGAAAGCAAAGTTGTGAGGGTAATAAAATAGACGGTGATGACTCTTCCCCCATTTTATTCTCACAGGCAAGGCCAGTTCCAGGTTCGCATAGGCCCTGGGCAGTATAGTATAATTCGGCCCTCTTTTGCCTCTAACCATGCCCCTTCCATTTGGCCCCTTTCCTTTAGCTCTACCTTTTCTCCTTAAACCACTCCCCTTTCCATTTCAGTTTGCTTATCCTGGTAAAGAGATCATACAAAATTTTACTGTCATAGTAATTTTTATTACTTATATAAAACCAGAGAAAAGAAAATATGCCTTTCCATGAGTGGTTCACAATATATATATATCATGAGAAAGCTCTTCTAATGCATCAGGAAAGAAAGGAAAGGTCCCCAGTGCAAGCACCAGTTGTTTTTGACTCTGGGGTGACGTTGCTTTCACAACGTTTTCATGGCAGACTTTTTACAGGGTGGTTTGCCATTGCCTTCCCCAGTCATCTACGCTTTCCCTCCAGCAAGCTGGGGACTCATTTGACCGACCTCAGAAGGATGGAAGGCTGAATCAATCTCGAGCCGGCTACCTGAAAACCCAGCTTCCATTGGGGATCGAACTCAGGTCGTGAGCAGAGCTTAGGACTGCAGCACTGCAACTTTAACAACTGGTTGTGATAATTGAAGCAAAACCAATTTGACAGCATCTACACGTAGCATCCCAAGATGTCTGAATCAGAGCTTTCTGGGTCAGTTTTGACACACACAGCAAATCTAGTCCCCAGAATTTGTACTGAATTCACTTTATGACATTAACAGACACAACAAGGAACTAAGGTGGAACATGTCAGTACCATTCAGTCTCAGCACTGGATCATCCATAACTGGGATCTAAAAATAAAGAGTTGGGAATAGATAGTGTTCAAGGTTGGATTGTCGGTCCTCAGTGTAGAGCAGTCCACAGGTTGGATCCTGCCAGCTTTTTTTCCCCATATTTTTCCAATTCCCCTCATTATTATAGCTTCCAGCCCTCTTGGCTTTTGTCCAAAGGGATCTCATAGTCTTTCACACAACCTTTTTGGATCATCAAAGGGACCTTTTAACTTGGGCAAAAGATGGTTGGATCTGTCATAAGATTATAAAAGCACAACTGTGGTGACAAATCTGAGGATTTTAATTGGATGGATGTGGACCATGCAAGATTGGCTTGCACTCTGTCTCATGCATACCACTGGCTGATTCTCATCTCCTCTGCCCACCCCCAGCCCCATCAGGTGAGAACTCCACCAGACAGCTACTGATCTCTGAGGGACACAGTTCTTTGCTGACAGGTTCTCCTGGGAGCTTACTGATCACTACTGCCTCTTCTCAGGGCCCAATGTAGGAAGTCTGGGACAGTCTCTCCCCCCACAGACACACACACACAAACAATACTACCACGAAGCAAACAGTGAAGCCAACAGCAAACTGTGAGAGACATGCCAATAAAATGAACCAACAGGGATAAATGTAAAGTTCTGCATTTAGGTAGGAAAAATCCAATGCATGATTGTAGGATGGGGGAGACTTGTCTTAGCAGTAGTATGTGTGAAAAGGATCTAGGGGTCTTAGTGGATCAAACGCTGAACATGAGTCAACAGTATGATGCAGTGGCTAAAAAGGCAAATGCAATTTTGGGCTGTATCAACAGAGGTATAGTGTCCAGATCACGTGACGTGATGGTATTGCTTTACTCTGCTCTGGTAAGACCTCACCTGGAGTATTGTGTTCAGTTTTGGGCACCACATTTTAAGAAGGCTATAGACAAGCTGGAACAGGTCCAGAGGAGGGTGACAAAAATGTTGAGGGGTCTGGAGACCAAGTCCTATGAAGAAAGGTTGAAGGAGCTGGGCATGTTTAGCCTGGAGGGGAGGCGGCTGAGAGGTGATATAATCACCATCTTCAAGGACTTGAAGGGCTGTCGTATAGAGGATGGTGTGGAATTGTTTTCTGTGGCCCCAGAAGATAGGACCAGAACCAATGGGTTGAAATTAAATCAAAAGAGTTTCCAGCTCAACATTAGGAAGAACTTCCTGACCGTTAGAGCGATTCCTCAGTGGAACAGGCTTCCTCGGGAGGTAGTGGGCTCTCCTTCCTTGGAGGTTTTTAAACAGAGGCTAGATGGCCATCTGACAGCAATTAAGATCCTGTGAATTTAGCGGGAGGTATTTGTGAGTTTCCTGCATTGTGCAGGGGGTTGAACTAGATGAACCTGGAGGTCCGTTCCAACTGTATGATTCTATGCTCATGATACAAATACTAGCAGTTTCTTCTCTTCAGCTGACACAAAAGAAATGTTCATTCACAGCAGTGAGGGGCCAGTTCAACAGCAGCTGATAAACAGACTGACACTATACAATGTATCAAGCCCACCTACAAATATTCTTTACTCTTTCTATTCAAATTAGGCTACATTGGGCTCATATGATAGAATGGACCCTATTCTGTCCTATGGGTCCATAGGCCACAATGGATTCCATTCTGTCATATCAGTCCATAGGACAGAATGGATTGCATTGTATCCTATGAGCCCATAGGACAGAATGGACTCCATTGTATCCTATAGGCCCATAGGACGGAATGGACTCCATTCCGTCCTATGGGATCATAGGATACAATGCAGTCCATTCTGTCCTATGGACCCATTAGATACAATTGAGTCCATTCTGTCCTATGGACCCATTAGATACAATTGAGTCCCTTTAGCTTTCCTGCCGCCTGCAAGCAGGAGGGAGCGAAAGGGAGACTTGCAATGGCTCCTTGCCTCTTACAGCCATCTGTGGAGTGGGTCTGCCTGTCAGCTGCTTGCCTTAAGAGGCGGGGAGCCATTGGAAGGCTCCTTTTCACTGTCCCCATCTGCAAGTGGTAGGGATGAAAGGGAGGCTTCTAATGGCTGCCTACCTGTCTGTCTTCCTATCATTTTTCTGTCTTCCTGTCTTCCTTCCTTCCTTTCATTTTCCTTTCTTTCACTCCTTTCTCCCCAACTTTTCCATAACTCTTCTTTCCTTCCTTCTCATTATTTCTGTTTCTGTATTTCAGTCTTTTTCTTTCATTCTATCTTCCTTCTCATTTTTTTTGCTCTCACTCCATTCTCCTCCTCTTTTTTACCTCTCTCTTCTGTTCTTTCTTTCATTCTTTCTCTGTATCTCTTTCTGTATTTTTATTTCATTCTGTCTACCTTCCTTTCTTTCATTTTTCTTTCTCTCACTGCTTTCTCCCCACCTTTTCCTTACTGTTCTTTCTCTCATTCATTCTCTGTCTCTCTCTTTTCTAGGAGCTGTTGTATTCCTTCCTCCAACATGCTTTACTGCGAGTCTATATATATAATGACAAATCTCCTGGCCTACATATCAAGCTCCAGGCCAAACCCCTGGACCTAAATACTTGACATTTGGGGAGAACATTCCTTTCATGATGTAGACAGACACTAAGAAAGGATTTTAACAAATTCACCACCTAAGGGGTAAAAGAAAGTAAAATCTTTCCCCATAAGGATACATTGTGACTTGGAGGCTGCTGCCATCCTAAGGAAATGGGGACCTGTTTGGAAGTGAACCTCTCGCATGAACATGTCAAAGTGTCCACCACACCACCACTCCCTCAGGCCAACGCCCCCCCCCCCAAATACACACCTCTCACAGCCATCATTTCTTACTGCCCTCAGGAAAACTGACAGATGTTGTGTTGTATACATCAATGCTATAAGAAGGAAGCAACTTAGAGATGCAGCAAAGAAATTAGCAAATAGCACTTACATACTGTAGCAAAGCACAGGTATCAAGCTAGTAATCAGCAGCAGCAGCAGAAGCAGAAGCAGCAGCCTTTATTGGCATACAAGAAATCAATTATACAGAGTAAGAGGATTATCAAGTTATACACAGTAAAAATTACCCCAAAATACAAAAGATACAGTTAAAATTTAGAAACATTGTTACCAATTAAAACTATGGTTACAAGATCCTTTGGCTTATCATGGTGGCGAGAAGAATGAACTTGGCTACTATTTCAGTGTCTTTCGGGGAGAAACTGCTCAGGAGCCCATAGACTTTCAAGGCATCCGAGCAGCCTCCTGATTTCTCTAAAACGGGACGCAGAAGTGAGTTACGAAGGTGTGAATACAGCAAAGAGTGGAGCAAGACATGAGGGCCTGTTTCAATGGCTGCGTGGTCACAAGGACAGAACCTAAGAGAGCAGGTCATCTTGTTAGACCTGCCAAGAAGTGTGGCAGAGGGCAGAGCGTTGCATCTAGCAGGAGAGAAAGCTCTTCGGTGCTGGGGTGTCAATAAGAGGGGAAAGTATGAGGCCATTTTCCCCATGGTGAGAGGAATCTCAAAACACAGTGGAGAACAAGTTTTATTGGCCAGACTATATAATTCCTGGTGTACAATGTCCAAAAGTCTACTTTTAATTTGGTAAAATGCTGCTGAAAACGACAGCATGGACAATGATTCCAAGGATAGGCCCAAAGACTCGATTTCCCCTGCAATATACTCTGACCAGGTGGAGAATTTATATTCAGAGAGTGTATGGTGGGAAAAGCTCTCAGGTTCAGAGATGTAGTGTAGATGGAGCCAGAAGTTGACAGTAGCAAGCCAAACTCTGTTCACCAATAGAGACATGCCAGTTTCCAAGCATATTACTGCATATGGAATACAGTTCGACAAGCCTAAGACTTTCTGCAGGAATTTCAATTGGATTTGTTCAATGGATTGGTCAAAAGCATGGATCCAGATTGGGATTCCATAAAGTAATTGTGGGATCACTTTGGTCTTAAAGATCTTTATGGCCACTTGTCCAAATTGATTGCCTCTGCCATAGAAAAACTGTGCTATGGCTGACACACTAACATTAGCAATTTTCATAGCATAGTTACGATGTGCAGACCAATAGTAATAAAAGGATGTGGATTGCTCCAAGTTTGGGGCTATGACAGTCTGAGTCTGTTAGGTGCACAGCTAGGTCATTAAGAAAAAGGTTGAACAAAGAGGGGGCTAAAATGCAACCTTGCTTAACACTTGTATCGACAGGAATCTCAGAGGTTAGCTAGCCAGTCAGGGAACATTTGATCTAGCAAGTATTAGACATGTAAAGTTTTTTTATGATTAAAATGTCTTTTATCGATATTAAGCTGAACCAGTTTGGACCATAGGAGGTTCCTATCTACTGTATCAAAAGCCCCTTTTAAGACTAAAAAAGCAGCATATAATTCCTAGTCTTCATATATGGGGGGTTTTTTTGTATTCTTCTTAATTCTTGTGGCTACAAGAGGAGCCCAGTAAGTTTTTGAGCTCCAGGCACACTGGCCAAGTAACAAGACTGAGAAATGATTGCTAAATACAGCTAAAATTATTTAGCTTAGTTATTCATGCTGACACCATCTTCCTTCTGCTTCCCTCCCTCCCTAACTGACAAACCCAGTGACTGCTTTCTGCTGCGATATTGTACTAAGGCCAACAGCAGGCCTAGAGGTAGCAATTAATAATTGAACACAAGTTTGTGATAATTACATGATGACTTTATTGACCAAACTCAGGAAAGAATATATGAAGTGCTTTACTCTAATTGATGGAAAGGAATGTTCTAGGGTGAAATAAAACACAATAAATAGTTATTCCTAAGGAGAAGCACTATTTTGTTATTAGCTAGTAGAATTTGGAAGGTTTATTTGCTTAAATGATCAGAGCAGTTTGGGTGCAGTCTGGAGTTTTCTGACTGCCAGTTTGGTGTAGTGGTTAAGAGTGAGACTCTAATCTGGAGAACTGGGTGTGATTCCCCCCTCCTCCTCCATAGGCAGCCAGCTGGGCAACTTTGTGCCAGTCACAGCTCTCTCAGAGCTCTCTCAGCCCCACCTACTTCACAGGGTGTCTGTGTCAAGCATGCATATTTCTGTGTGCCATGATGGTTCCTTGGACAAAGAGCAGGTCACCAGCCCTTACCACCCTCCTCTCATTTACAACTTTCGGGCAAGTAATAAATCCATCTAGCTTAAGGATGTATATGCTGTACCTGGCTGGTGGAGCTGTGATGTGCCTCTCCCCCAGATTCTCACAGACAGTTCTTATCTGGTCCCAGAGAAGTGTGAGAAAGGGAAATGTTTTAATACTCTAAATTCCTTAGTAGTAAAAGAGATACTATGTAGTAACCTTTGAACCTGTGACTCAAGCTGCATCTGCATGATACCCTTTGAAGCTATCCTATATAGCAACTATGTAGCCCTTTATACGTTATTACTTCCAGGGATTGTGTCCTTGGTAAAGCTTCTGAGTTCCTACAATAAAGCAACTTTTGATACAATAACAAAAGACTGTTTATTCAAGTCAAGTTAGCCTTTATTGGCTCATTATATATATATAATGAGCAAATTGGTAAAATTGGTTAAATTATATATATATTATATATATATATATATATATGTATATATATCAGATAAAATGGAACGATTGCAGACATTTACATCAGGAAAAGCATAAACATAAACTATTTCTATGAGATCCTCTGGCGTGCCTTTAAAACAGAATAAAGAAACTTAGCCACTTTCTCAGTGATGGCAGAGAGAGCTCTAGATAACAGAGAAGCTCCCGACAACCCAGAACAACTGATTGGTGAGGAGCAAAGACCCAGCACTGACCCAAAGCAACCTCCGTGGCACGTACTCAACACCTGGGGAGCGACAGGGCAAGGGTCCCCACTGCACATACAGTGACTATTCATCACTCCCAAAGTGTGGAGGCCTAGAAGATCCACCAGTTTGATGGGTGAAGCACCCACTCGGAGAGAGGCGAACTTAGCGCTGCCTTCCCTACACTCGAGAATGGGAGATGACAGTGACCAGGGCACCTTGGAGGCGAGTGATGGGGATGGTCGGGAAGAGAGAGAGGATCGATGCCCCAACCCGGATCCAGCAGTGGAGGAGGAGGAGGACCAAAACCCAGACCCTTGGGATTTCCTCTGAACAATGAGATTGGAGATGGCAGAGATGGCCAAATGGTTGAGACACGAAATGCAAGCCAATACTGCATTTATGGCACAAGAGGTGAGGAGGCAATTAGATCAGGTGCTGCAACTACAGGGGCCGAGAGGAGGACAGCCACCTCTGCCTCCCCCTCCACTGCTGCAACAACCCCGGCCACCTCAACCACCGCTGCGTGACTATGGAAGGGGCCACAAGCTAGATGCCACTTTTGACAGGGACCCCGAAGAAGTGGAGTACTTCTTTATACAAGCCAATAGCTTTATGTTCTATTAGGGGAAAACCTTCCCTGATGAATTCAGCAGAGTGGATTACTGAGGATCAAAGCTGAAGGGAGCAGCTAAGAGGTGGTACGTGAGCCTGTACGAAACCAGAAGCCCCGAACTAGACACCATGGTGGCGTTTCTACGAGCCCTGCTGACACAGTATGAAGATCTGCTACAGGAGACCCGAGCCCTCACCACCCTATGAGATCTGCAAAAAGGGTCCAAGACCGTAAGAGAGTATGCGGCCGAGTTCCATGCAAATGCAGCCAAAGTGAGTGGGTGGAATGAGCAGATGAAGATAGAGCCATTCCAGAGGGGCCTGAATGGGAGTGTGCTGGATTAAGCCCTCCAACAAGCTCGCCCTACCATGCTGGTAGGGTGGGCGCAGCTGGCTGGTGAAGTAGAAACTAACATGAAACAAGTGGCTCTCCAGCACCAACACCAGCAAGGGGGTAAGGGGGGACATGAATCTCGGCCAGGGGCAAAAGCAGATGGATGGAAAGCAAGCCAGGTTGGTGGAGCCACTAAACCGGCTACCCCCAGACGTTGCTTTCGGTGCGGCGACCCAAACCATCTAGCCGCCAATTGCCCTGAGCGGCCTCGAGGCCCCTTCTTCACTCCAAAGACCAGAGCACCCAAGGCGAAAAAAGCAGAAGGATGAGCGAAGGAACCCGCAAAAGGCAGCTCAGCATCAGCGACTCCTCAAGGGGAGGAAATTATTGTGGTGGACGAGTTGGAGGAAGACATATGGGAAGACAAGCCGGCAGGAAACGGGGACGACCTGCACTGAGAGGTGTCGAGCAGCAGGTCGTGGAGCTAACGGCACTGTTGACGGTGAGAATAACTGGGACTGTTTTTCATCCCATTGACTTTACTGAACCCCAATTTAAAATGTTGTATAAATGCCCAAGCCCTATTAGACTCAGGGTGCACTAGAGACATAATCACGCCCAAATTGGTTAAAGCTCTTGGGCTCCCTACGAATTCACTACCGCGCCCCATACAGTTCAAACAGATGGATGGGACAGTCATGAGAGGGGAACCATGCATGGAGCAAACCCAAGGGGTGTCAATGGGAATAGAAGACCATTGGGACACAGAAATTTTTGTAGCGGCCCCCTCTTCATCATTTAACATTGTTCTGGGGGTAGGATGGCTAGCCAAACACGAGCCCAATATAAAGTGGGAGGATCAGATTATAGACTTCAGAGATGGGAGATGTGAGCACCACCACTGCAACATGGATTGGGGCCCAGAACCGCCCCCGTTAAACAGAAGTTTTATCTCACCATAGAGGAGGTGAAATCAATCCCCATGGAGTATAGAGAATTAAAACAAGTGTTTAGTGAAGAGGAAGTCAACGAGCTCCCGCCCACTGAGACACTGACTGTGAGATAGAGTTGATTCCGGGGCAGAGCCTCCCACGAGCCAAGTTGTATTCCATGGGGTGGGCTGAGAAAGCGGAGCTGTGTAAGTTTCTGGACAAAAACTTAAAGCAGGGGTTTATAAGGCCGGCTACGGCACCCCATGCAGCCCCCGTACTTTTTAGAAAGAAGAAGGACGGGGTGCTCAGGCTTTGCACAGACTTTAGAGGGATCAATGCGATTTCAACCTCAAATGTGTACCGCATACCCCTAATAAAGGATTTGCTAAGCACGGTATCGGAGGGAAAGATTTTCACCAAGTTGGACTTGCAAGATGCCTACTTCCGGGTACGCATAGAGGGGGATGAATGGAAGACGGCGTTTAATACACCAATGGGACAGTTTGAATACTTAGTCATGCCATTCAGATTACAATGGGCTCCCAGAGTTTTCATGAAGTTTATCAATGAAGTATTACAAAAATACTTGTACAAGGGGGTAGTGGTGTACCTGGATGATATAATTATTTATTCCAATGACCTACCATCTCGAGTGAAACTAGTCAGAGAAGTTCTAAAGACCCTTTACGAAAATCAGTTGTATGCCAAACTGTCCAAGTGTGAATTCCACCAGAAGGAGTTGGATTACCTGAGGTACAGAGTGTCTTGGAAGGGATTGGCAATGGACCCCACCAAGATACAAGCCGTATTAGATTGGGAACCCCTGAGAACACATTGACAGCTCCAATTCTCCACTGGATTTGCGAACTTTTATCGTAATTTCATACAGGGGTTCACCCACACCATGCTTCCCTTAACGGACCTTCTCAAAACAAAAGGAAAGGGCCAGGAAGCCAAACAGCCAGGAGCCAAATTAGATTGAACAGCCAATTGTCAAGAAGCATTCAATAAACTGAAGAGATTGTTTACCAGTGAACCTATTTTGATTCACCCCAATGAATTAAAACCCTTCGTGGTCCAATGCGACACCAGCAACGTCGCTGTGGGGGCAATTCTCATGCAACCTGATGAGGAGGGGGCCCTCAAACCATGTGCATACATTTCCCAAAGTTTTCTCAGGAACAGAGGAATTGGTCGGTATGGGATAAAGAGGCTTTTGCAGTGACTTTCTCTTTTAAAACATGGAGACTTTGGCTAGAAGAAGCAAGAGTCCCCTTTGAGAGCCAGTTTGGCGTAGTGGTTAAGTGTGCGGACTTTTATCTGGGAGAACCGGGCTTGATTCCCCACTCCTCCACTTGCAGCTGGTGGAATGGCCTTGGGTCAGCCATAGCTCTGGCAGAGGTTGTCCTTGAAAGGGCAGCTGCTGTGAGAGCTCTCTCAGCTCCACCCACCTCACAGGGTGTTTGTTGTGGGGGAGGGAGATAAAGGAGATTGTGAGCCGCTCTGAGACTCTTCAGAGTGGAGGGCGGGCTATAAATCCAATATCATCATATTCTTCTTCTTCTTGAAATATGGACAGACCATAAGAACCTGGAAGCCCTAACGGGGTGCAGGAAATTAACTGAGAAACAAATTAGGTGGGCAGGATTCTTCGCCAAATTTGATTTTAAGTTAAAACACATCCTCGGATCTAAGAACTTTTTAGCAGATGCCTTATCGAGACTCCCTCAACACAATAGCCAAAGGGAGGAGGTGATCAATTCCCTCAAATGACTGAGGAAGGCAATGGCAAACCACCCCATAAAAAGTCTGCCAAGAAAACATCATGATGTGATGTCACCCCATGGGTCTGTAATGCCTCGGTGTTTGCATAGGGGACTACCTTTACTTTTTAACATCCAGTCTACCCAGGATGATCCATCAAAAGGATATTTAAACCCATCATTCCTGGTTCTTTTTCAATGTGCTAAAACCCATACCACCTTGGAATGTCAGGTTTTTTCCCTATTAAGCTTCCTACAATAGTTTGACAGCAGTTTGAAAGCAGTTTTCTTCAAACCACTCAGTCAAATTCAGATCTGGGAAACTGGAATTTTCCCCCATAAAAGAACTAGCCCCAGTCAGTGAAAGGTGTGCCAAGCTCTCCTACTCCCTGAATATTTTGATGCATCAGTCCCAGAACCCCTCAAGGCTTGTGTGACTGAGACCTGGGTTCGAGAGGGAGATACAGTGGCCCTCTCACTGTATCTCCCTCTCAAACAGCTCCCCCGGGTTACTCAGTCTTTCACCAATCATGGACTAGCGGGTGGGGGGGAGGAGTGGCGTTATTCATACGAGAGGCTTACTCCTTTAGGACACTCCCGGCCTCAAAGATTGAGGGCATTGAATGTGCCAGTCTGGCGTGGGAGGTTGGAGAGGGGTTGGCAATTTGGCTGGTGTACCATCCGCCTAACGCACCAGCCAATGCCTTACCATCCCTGCTCGAGGCTGTGGCAAGCTGGGCGTTGGAGCACCCAAGGCTGATGATCCTGGGTGACTTCAACATCCATGCTGATGAACCGGCCTCTAGTCAGGTGATGGACCTGGTGTCATCCATGGTGATGCTAGGACTGTCTCAATTTGATACATCCCCCACTCACCAGGCCGGGCACATGTTAGACTTGATCTTTGTGGCCAGGGTTACAGTGGACGATATAACCGCAGAAGCGGTGCCATGGTCGGACCACCTTGCCCTTAGGGCTCGTGTAGATGCTCCACTCCAAACCTGTTTAGGCAATGAGCTTATTATGGCTCGCCCACGGAGCCAGATGGACCCGGAATGGTTTTGGACTTTTTGAAATCCTTTGATTGTGTCTTCCTTCAGGAAACATGGGCAGAAGACAGTTTTAGACTGACGGATTTTAAAGTTTTTAATCTCCCCGCTTATAGATCTCACTCTAAAGGTCGCAGTAAAGCAGGCATGGCTGCTTTGGTGAAATCCAGCTTACCATTTAAGGTGATCCTCTTGGATCCTTGCCCGCCAATTGCCCAGGCTTTATTGCTGTCCTCCCCAGCACTGACCCTAATCATGATTAATGTTTATTTAGCCCCTTCTAATGGTGAGCTGGAGTTTGATGCTGTCTGGGAGAAATTTTCTGACTATGTGACGTCTTTGTCTAGGAAATTCCATACTGCTCAGCTCATGATTTTTGGTGATTTTAATGCTCGGATAGGCAGTAACAATCAGAAATGGATCTCTCATTTTGGCTTTGAAGCGGTTGAATCCCCTCCACTACAACTATGTTTACCCCGTTGTTCTAAAGATACTTTAACCAATAAGGCGGGTCTTAGATTAATTGAATTCTGCATAGCGCACAATGTTATAATATTTAATGGTCTCTCCAAATTTCCAGCTGCAAATGACTTTACTTTTTTTTCCACAAGGGGTTGCAGTGTGATAGATTTTTGTGTGGGCTCACCCAACCTTCTGTCATCTATCGATAACTTTTACATCGATCCGCGCACAGAAAGTGACCACCTGCCCCTAACTCTATCCCTACGATTGGATCTGGAGGTTAATATGGTATCACCTTCCCAATCCATGAAGGCCCCTGAGAATGTTCTAAAAAAAATCAAGTGGTCCCCGGCCCTAGAAAGGGAGTTTTCTTCCCTCTTTGGCTCTGAAGCGCTATGCAGATTAAGGGATTCAATCATAAATTCCAATTCAGATGATTCAATCCTTTCAGGATTTTCATTATTAATTGATTATTGTAGTGCCAAAGCTAAACCGGTGATCTTGTCTAGGTCTAGTTTCTCCAGCTGGTTCGATACAGATTGTTTAGCTTGGAAACAAGAACTGAGAGCTCATTTTAAAGAGGCTTGTCACTCCAAAGACCAATCAAAAATTAAGGCCTACATTGCTTACAAGACAGCCTACCTGGAGCTTACTACATCCAAAAAGAAAGCTTTATTTCAGAATAAATGGGACCAACTTTACCACTCGATAAAATCTAACGATAATAAGGCCTTCTGGAGAATCATTTCAGGTAATCTAAAAAACAATTCTGTTACTGACCCAAATATCTCTGAGCAAACATGGGTTGATTACTTCTCTAACATTTTTGCTGCCCCATGTGTATCCCCTCCTATCTTAGCAAACCCCTCAGTTACTGATATGCCGGTCTGGCCTCCAGTAACTCTAGAGGAAATCAGTGAGTTATTGAAGGATTTAAAAGCGGGTAAAGCACCTGGCCCTGATGGCCTTCCCGCTGAGGTATTCACAAAGTTTGCCGATTGGTGGCTCTTGCCCCTTGCAAAATTGTTCTCTTTTATCGATCTGCATGGCTCCATCCCTGACTCTTGGCTTGACTCTATAATTATCCCAATATACAAAAAGGGGGGGTTGGAGTTACCAGAAAACTTCCGCCCCATTAGTTTATTATCTATAGTGGGCAAATTGTATGCAAAACATTTAGAACTCCGATTAACTGACTGGATGCGCCTAGGCAACATCATAGGTCCTGAACAGATTGGCTTCTCCAAAGGCAAATCTGCTATGGATCACTGCTGCACTCTGGCCTTCCTTGCTGAAAAATATATGCATACCGGGTCAAAAAAATTATATGCTGCCTTCATCGATTTGAAGGGTGCTTTTGATTCAATAGATAGAGCCCAACTATGGATCAAGCTAGGTTACCTGGGAATGGACCCTCGTTTGCTGTTTCTCTTGAGGAAACTTCATTCTAATACCTTTTGCCAAGTGAAATTTTCTTCTAGCGGTGACTTGACTAGTAAAATCCCAGTGTTAAAGGGGGGTAAAACAAGGTTGTGTGCTGGCCCCACATCTTTTTAATTTATTTTTAACTGACCTGGCACAATTTTTGACCCCTATCAATGGTCATCCGCCTAAACTTGCAGGCCGAGCGGTCCCCTTATTACTTTATGCCGATGACACTACCATCCTCTCTTGTACAAGAGTGGGCCTGCAAAGGTATTTGAACGCCTTTTATGACTACTGTAATTGTAATTCACTTACTATCAATTATACCAAATCTAAAGTAGTTGTCTTTTCAAATTGCTGGGGCCCACAGAGATGGTTTATTGGCAATTCAACAATCGAGCAAACAAAAAATTTTAAATACTTGGGGATCACTTTTAACCACAAGTTAAGCTGGGTTTCACATCGTAACAACACCATCAACTTGGCTAAGTGTTCAGCTGCTCAAATTAAACAGTTTTTTTTTTGCAAGGGGCAACCAATTAGTTCCAGCAGCTATTAAAGTATTCAAAGCCAAAACGCTTGCCCAAATCCTCTATGGTATCCCTATATGGATCTCAGCTTTTACCAGGAAAGTGGAGGGCATTCAAGCCTCATTCTTTAGACAAATTCTTGGTTTGCCAAAATGTGTGTCCTACTTTGCTCTCTGCTCTGAAGTGGGTCAGTCTTTGGTGGAGACAAAAGCCTGGATTGCAGTGTTTAAATTCTGGCTCAAAATTCATTTTAGAACAGATCCCAACAGCCTTCTTGATTGTATGAAAAGAGACCCATATATTTCGTCCTGGACAGCAGTGCTTCTGTCTAAACTCAATCAATTGGGGTTAGAGGTAGATGATTTTTCTACCTCTGAAGAGTCATATATCTTCAGATGTATTAAACTGAGACTGTGGGAATTGGAGGAAACGAAATTACGGCCAACTCTCCCTTATACTTGCTCTCCAGCTTCCTTAGGTCTTTATGCTTTTTGTGGCAAAATGCCCAATTATCTATCAGACCTAACCACTCCAAGTCATCGCAGGGCATTTATGTTGGCCAGACTAAACGCATTTCCCTCCAAAGTTTTACAAGGGAGATATCAGCGAGTCCCTTTAGCCGACAGACTTTGCTCCTGTGGAGCGAATACCCCTGACTCAATCCAGCATATATTGCTTGATTGTTCTTTTTACCATAACCTCCGTAAAGATTTATTTGGCAAGCTTTCTTTTTCTCCAGATTTGTCTATTCTGCCACCCTGTTATTATTTATTGAGTGATACTGAGGGGGTGGTTAGTGAGGCTGTGGCAAAATTTCTGGCTGACATCCTTAAATTTAATTCTGACCATGTTTGAATGTATCTGTAAGCTCGGTTTTATTTTGATTTTATCTCCAATGTTTAAATTTTTATATTCTGTGTATTTTTATCTGAATCTATTATGCCATTAAAGGTTTGGTATGGTATGGTATGGTATGGTATGGTATGGTATGGTATGGTATGGTATGGTATGGTATGGTATGGTTCCAAAAGGCTCTACGGGATCCCTGGCCTTCTGGCGATTCTCTCGATTACCTGGTTGGGACCTGGAATAGCCGGCTCTCCAGGGCCATTGACGAGATCGCACCTCAACGCCCTCTGCGACCTGTCAAGATCGACTAATAACGACTTAAGACTGGGGGATCATGGCCTAAGCAATAGGCCCTGTTAAAATCATAATAGATCCACTGCTGCTAATGTTCTACCTTGGTTGCTTCCCTTCCCCCCTTTTCTTATTGTGATTCGTAACTGGTGTGAAGGAACTAGCCGGCGCCTTCTCGGGGCCTGAGGTGGGAGGAAGCCTTGCATAACAATTCAAGGGCATTTGCTAGCTATCACCTGAGAAAGTATCTAGTAGTTGTGTGTGAATGTTTCCTCCTGTAAACCCTCCCCCCCCCCATAGGAATGTTTTGAGGTGTATCTTAAAACCCATGTATCAATGTATTGGTTTCATTCTTAGCAAGCTAGAGGCTTGTGCCAGAGTACCGGTTATCAATAAATGAAGACTTAGTATCAACTTTGACTCATTCTTGAATCCGTTGACTTGACACGACCTTGGACTAGGCTGGCTCCATGGTATACCCCAGAACTACGCCAGTACATATATAAGAATGGCTTAATGGTATTGCCAAGGTTCCACCTTAAAAGGCAAGTTGGAAGAAGGCGGTTTTACAAGCCCTACGGAACTGCTTAAGATGCCGCAGGGCCCGCACCTCCTCTGGCAGCTGGTTCCACCATTGGGGTGCCATTAACGAAAAGGCCTGCTCCCTTGTTGTTTTTAGCTTGGCCTCCTTTGGCCCAGGGATTTTCAAAAGGTTTTGTGAACTAGATCTCAGTGCCCTCTGGGGAACATATGGGGAGAGACGGTCCCTAAGGTAGGCAGGTCCTCGGCCATATAGGGCTTTAAAGGTAATAATCAGCACCTTGTAGCGAACTCGGTACACAATTGGCAGCCAGTGCAGTTCCCGCAGCCTAGGCCGCATATGTTCCCACTGAGGTAGTCCTATCAAGAGTCTGGCCGCTGCATTCTGCACTAGCTGCAGTTTCTGAGTTTGGTACAGGGGCAGCCCTATGTAGAGGGCATTACAGTAGTCTAACCTTGAGGTGACCGTTGTGTGGATCACTGTTGCCAGGTTGCCACGCTCCAGGAAGGGGGCCAACTGCCTCGCTTTCTTCCAAATAAACGATAAAGAGGATATAGAATTTCAGACAGTGTGGGATGCTTATAAAGCAGTAATGAGAGGAATATTGATTACATTGAATAACAAAGATAAGAGGGCAAAAGAAAAACAGATGTTGGACATTAAAAATGAAATTAAGAAAAAAGAAGGGGAACTGAGAAAAAGGCCAGGGAAAAAGAAAATTATAAGGGAGATTACAATATTACAAACGCAAATGAGACATTTGTTAAATAAAGAACTGGAATGGAATCTGAAAAGATTGCAGCAGAAATCTTTCGAGGGAGCAAACAAACCCGGAAAATATTTGGCCTGGCAACTGAAGAAAAAGAGAGAATCAAAGATTTCAGGTTTTCACGGCTGGTAACATCATTAGGGTTTGTATAATCTTTTGGGATCAAGTGCCGTGTTCTACTGGAGAAAGTTTTCCTTCCAGACGTTTCGTTCTCAGCTGCGGAGAACATCCTCAGTGGCGTTGCAGCCGGAGCAGGCGCTCAGACCTTCTTGGCTGCTGTGCTACAAACCCTAATGATGTTACCAGCCGTGAAAACCTGAAATCTTTGATAACACGCCTTTACGGGGAGGAATCCTACCACCTGATCCGACGGCTGGAGACACTCCGCAAGAGAAAAGCCCAACTCCTCTGCTCACTCACCTTTCTGCTACGCTGCCGAGATACAGAGATCACTCCCCGCTTTCTACAGCAAAAACGCCACTTCAGTACTCCATCTGCTTACCGCATCTATAACCGTATGGAATGAGCCCTATTACGTGACAGAATACACCAAACCCGGCGGGATCTAGCCCTCAGTGACCGCCAACTTCTTCTCATTCATCTTGAACTCAGCAACAAACTACAGAAAAATGACTGGGACCTTGTTGACCGCATCACTCACACTTCTCATATATCCACCATGGGTCTGGCAACTGAGCGACAAAAATGAAAGTATAACAACATCTCCAGAACCAAGCAACCCTCTCCTACACTGGACACACAACGCACAGTCGTCAACCTGTCCAAACGACAACTGACAACAGCTGAAATCTCTGTGCTCTCCAAAGGAGGGAACTTCGCCATCACCCCTTCCAGAATTCCTACAGAAGACATTATCGCTAACATTGAAGCCAGTATCCGCAACCTCCCACGACACATTGCAGAAGAAATAAGAAGAGAATCATCAAGAATCTTACAACATGCTAAACCCTCAAAAAGCAACCTCACCCATGCAGAAAGATCAGCTCTAAAAACCCTCAACACTGACAAGGACATACTGGTTCTTGCAGTGGATAAGGGGAACGCCACAGTTATTCTCAATACAGAAGACTACCTGTCAGCGCAGGGTTCATTGAGACTTCGGAATAATGGAACTCTTTCTTTTGGAAATAAGTTTCATTTATTGAATACACAATGTTACGACTGCAGAAGGTCTTTGAGAGTGATAACATACATGGAAAAGGCACTAGCATTTATGGGGGCACATCAAAGACAGGGGGCTTTAAATCATTCTCAAAACAAAGTTGCTTTCCTTCTCAGAGGTGTTTGATGCACACGCTGGCTATCTTTCTTCCTGAACCATTCACACTCCCCCTTTCGGCCGCTGGCCTTGCGGCGCCTGGGAAACGGCGGTGTCTCTCTCTGGTCTTCCCACCGTTTATGGCCTCTGGAGCCCTGTTCCTCCCTCCCCCTGGTTGGCATACCTAACATTCTATCAGCTAGCAATAAGGTTAGTTCTAAGCAAATAAACAGAATAGGCAATGTGGTTAGGATCAATAGGTTGCAATTGAACACAAGCTGACACTACCATAATAAAATTCAGGACCTTCTCAAGCCAGATACATACAGGAAACTTCGCTGCGATCCCACCCCAAGAATACTTCGAAAAACAAATCTGTTCATCAAAGGCTCTTCAATACCGATTGGGGATCAACGCCTGCTCAGAAAGTCTGAAGCTCTGCCCCCCAGACTATATGGCCTACCTAAGATCCACAAACCCAATGTTCCTCTTCGACCGATAGTCAACGCCATCGGCTCACCTACCTACGCCATAGCCAAACACTTGACCGGCCTTCTTCAACCCCGTGTGGGCAACACCACCTCTTACATTAGGGACTCATCACATTTTTTGGAAAAAATCAAACCCCTAAAACTCCAACCAAGCGATCTTTTAGTAAGCTTCGATGTCGTCTCGTTGTTCACCATGGTTCCCGTCAAAGAAACCCTTGTTCAACTACAACACATCTTTCCTGATGACATCACTGCCCTATTCCACCACGTGCTCACCACTACCTACTTCCAATGGAACAATAACTTTTATGAACAGATCGATGGAGTTGCCATGGGAAGCCCCCTTAGCCCTGTCATCGCTAACTTTTACATGGAAACCTTTGAAGATACAGCACTAAGATCTGCCCTCCTAAAACCACGTTGCTGGCTCCGATATGTGGATGATGTTTTTGCCATCTGGAGTCATGGAGAGGCTGCTTTGAATAACTTTCTCCTTCATCTGAATTCAGTCCATCCTTGTATCCAGTTCACCATGGAGAAAGAAAACAATGGTCAACTTACCTTTCTTGACGTTCTTATTACCAGGAAAGACGACGGAAAACTCGGCCACACTGTATTCAGGAAACCCACACACACCGATCGCTATCTAAATAAGAATTCCAATCATCATCCTCGCCAAAAACGTACAGTTGTAAAAACCCTCATTCACCGTGCATCACGCATCTGTGAACCAAGCCAACTCCAACAGGAACACCTGTGAACCAAGCCACCTCAAACAGTCACTGCAGGCCAATGGATACTCCCAACAAGAAATTAGAAGAGCTCTCCATCCCAGGAGACCATCCACACCAAATCCCGAGCCACACACAAATGTGGGTACAGCCTTCCTGCCCTACATAAAATCTGTCACCGACCGCATTGGCAAAATTCTCAAGCGCCATAATGTTGACACAGTCTTCAAGCCCACACAACAGATCTGCCACATGCTGAGCTCGGCCAAAGATATGAGAGATCCACTTTCAACCTCTGGAGTCTACAAAATACCCTGCTCCTGTGGTGCAGTCTACATTGGCACTACCCAACGCAGTATCAACACCTGTCTCACCAAACACAAGAGACACTGTTGCTTGTTTCAGCCAGAAAAATCAGCTGTAGCTGAACATGCACTTCAAGAAGGAGACCACGTCATCCACTTTGAAAGAACGGAAGTCCTTTCTACGGTCTCACATTATCATACCCGCCTGAACAGAGAAGCTATTGAGATTTACAAACACCAGCACAATTTTAACAGAAAGGAAGAAGGCATTTTCATCCACCAATCTTGGTACCCAGCTCTGCAAAACACCCTACAGATTATAAATTGCAGAAAGTCTCAGAACAACCAGCAGATTCCACAGAACAATCAGCACAGTCAACAACCATCTTCCTTATCTTCAAACCCCTTCCAACCTTTCCAGCAATTAACACAGAACAATGGTCACATTCAACAGCCAGTTTCCTTATCACTACCCTTCCAGGAAGCCCCACCAAACAATGGGCACATCCACAAACCAATTGCCCTTTCATCACACCCCCTCCAGCCTAGAAATAGCAGCTCTCCAGCAGCCCTGGCCCCACTCAATGCACAGCAGCCAAGAAGGTCTGAGCACCTGCTCCGGCTGCAACGCCACTGAGGATGTTCTCCGCAGCTGAGAACGAAACGTCTGGAAGGAAAACTTTCTCCAGTAGAACAAGGCACTTGATCCCGAAAGATTCTACAAACCCTAATAAAAAAGAAAGTAAAATTATTAATAAAATTGTTGTGGATTGAAGAGAAGTGGTAGATCAAGAAGGAATAAAAAGAGAATTTTTTTAAGTATTATGCCAAGTTATTTAAAGGTGTTAAAATAAGGAAAGGAAAGATGGATGAGTACTTACAAAAGATAAAAATAGCACCCTTAGCAGAAAATATGCGAAAAGTTTTGAATGATCCAATTGAAAAAATAGAAATTGAAGCAGCAATTAATGCAATGAAAAATGGGAAAGCACCTGGGCCAGATGGATATACAGCTAAATTTTTTAAAACCCTCAAAGAGGAGTTAATCCCGAAACTTCAGAAATTGATGAATATGATAAGAACAAAAGGGAAAATACCAAATACGTGGAAGGAAGCTGTTATTTCGTTGATTCCAAAGGAAGATAGAGCTGTTACGAACATAAAAAATTATATACCAATTTCATTATTAAATAATGACTATAAAATATATACAAGAACATTGACAGAACGGTTTAAACAATATTTGATAAATTTTATAAAGGAAGATCAAGCAAGGTTTCTTCCCAAAAGGCAAATAAGAGACAATATCAGAACTGTTGTAAATATTGTAGAATATTATGAAAGACATCCAGAAAAGGAAGTAGCATTATCCTTTGCGGACACAGAGAAAGCATTTAACAATTTAAATTGGGATTTTATGTTTGCCGTAATGGAGAAAATGGAGCTGGGAGAAAGCTTTATAAGAATGATAAAAACAATATATACTGAACAACGTGCAAGGCTATGTATAAATGCTGATCTTACAGAAGTCGTGATAATTAGTAAAGGTACATATGAACATATGAAGCTGCCTTATACTGAATCAGACACTTGGTCCATCAAAGTCAGTATTGTCTTCTCAGACTGGCAGCGGCTCTCCAGGGTCTCAAGCTGAGGTTTTTCACACCTATTTGCCTGGACCCTTTTTTGGAGATGCCGGGGATTGAACCTGGGACCTTCTGCTTCCCAAGCAGATGCTCTACCACTGAGCCACCATCCCTCCCCTACAAGACAAGGTTGTCCACATTCCCCACTGTTGTTTATAATGACTCTTGAAATATTACTGATGCAAATTCAAGAAGATAAAGAAATAGAAGGATTAAAAGTAAAAGGATTTACTTACAAATACAGAGCATTTGCAGATGATATAATGTTTATAAATGAAAACCCCATACAAGTCACGCCTTTGTTGTTAGCCAAAATACAAGAATATGGGGAGTTGGTGGGACTTTGTATTAATTAAAAAAAAATCAAAACTTCTATGTAAAAGTATGCAAATAAATAAGCAACAGGAATAGCAGAGACTAACGGACTGTGAAGTTACCTCCAAGGTAAAATATTTGGGTGTGGAGATAACAATGAAGGATATTGATTTGTTCACAAATAATTATGAGAAGCTATGGAGTAAAATGGATGAAGATATGTTAAAGTGGAATAAACTTAATTTGTCCCTGTTGGGTAGAATAGCCGCAATTAAAATGAATATTCTACCAAGAATAATGTATTTGTTTCAAACTATTCTGATTGTGAAAGACAGTAAACAATTTAATAGATGGCAAAGAAAAATTTCAGAGTTTGTGTGGGCGGGGAAGAAACCAAGAATTAAAATGAAAATTTTAACAGATGAAAAAGAGAGAGGCAGATTTCAATTACCAGACTTAAAATTATATCATGAAGCAGTTTGCTTAGTATGGATAAAAGAATGGATAATGTAGTTAAACAAAAAACTCTTAGCGTTGGAAGGTCATGGAAATAAATTTGGCTGGCACGCTTATATTTATTATGGGGGGGGGGGAAAGATAGACGCCTTTTTCTCTCACCATTATATAAGAAACAGCTTGCTAAATAAATGGATGAAATATAAGAAATATGGAGATGAGAGAAAACCATTATGGATAGTGCCAGCTGACGTGATAAAAATAATAGATGAGACGGGTGAAGAAAAGTGGTTGTCATATAATCAACTATTAAAAATACAAAGTAGCAAAATAGAATTGAAAACTGCTGAAGAGCTGAATAATAAATATGATTGGTTTCAAATGCAACAAATAAAGAGCTTGGTGGGGAATGACATTAAAACTGAAGGAATAAGAAAAGAGCAAACAGAAATGGAAGAAGTTCTGCTTGGAGACAACAAAAAGTTAATTTCAAAATTACATAAATTACTTTTTAAATGGTCTATGGAAGATGAAGTAGTGAAATCTCAAATGATTAAGTGGGCAATTAATGTAAATAAAGAAATACAGATGGAAACTTGGGAATATTTGTGGAAGAACTCTATGAAGCTTTTGACGTCATAGTATTAAAGAGAACTGTTTTAAAATGATGTATAGATGGTATATGACTCCTAAGAAATTGGCAAAGATGAATAATAAGATGCCAGAGAGATGTTGGAAATGTAAAAAACATGAAGGTTCTTTCTACCATATGTGGTGGACTTGTGAAAGAGCAAAAAAGTATTGGCAGATGATTCAACAAGAAATTTCTAGGATCTTGGGATATGAATTTATGAAAGTTGCAGAGACTTTTCTGTTGGGATTACAAATGGAAAAATTTCCAAAAGAAGATAGAACTATAATTTGGTACTTGCTTTCAGCTGCTAGGACATTATATGCGCAGTTGGGGAACCAAGAAAAAATACCAGAGAAATGGGATTGGATTGTAAAAGTTATGACATGGAGCGAAATGGACCAATTAACAAGAATTTTAAGAGACTATGATTTAGAAGTTTTTAAGATGGAGTGGAAAAAGTTCAGAAGATATGTAGAAAAAGAGTGGAAAATAAAAGGATATTGGACAATTTTTGATAATGATTAAGTCTTAGAAAAAAGAAGAATATTATTTTTTTGTTTTTATTAGTTAAAGGTACCTTTAAACACTAGTACTTTAAGTAAATAACACTGGCGGGGGTCAAGTAACTGGGGGGAGGGGTGGGTAGAAAGTAATATATGGGATAGATAAAATAAGTTATTAATGATGCAAGAAATATAATTTGTTACCATACGTTTCCAAATAAAATTGTTTTAACCAAAAGACTTCAAGCCCTAGATTTAAGGTTGTATGTCCCTTCCCTAAAAGTTCCCGATTTCCTTCCTTTCCCCTTTTCTCAAGTGCATCTTCTTGCTGGTGTCCGTGTATGTGATTGTGATTACTTGGGGAGTTAGCTACTGAGATCCTCCTTAGTATAAATAAATCGAGGTCCTGTGTTATTCCTTCTGGAACTCTTTTCTTTGAGTCCTGTTTAGATAATTCCACCTTGTGACTGTATGGATATCCAACCACATCTCCCAAAACCAACTGCTCCTTTAGGACATTCTTCTCTTTTTGGTGCCCTCTCTTAGAACTGTTCATTTGACAACAGCTAGCTTGTGGTTTTTTTGTGCGTCAGGCCCAGTCCTTTAGAATGGCTTATGCTAGATCCAGACAGCACCTTCATTTTCGCCATTCAGGAAGCTGCATAAAAATAGTACTGTACTGATGATCAATTAATCGTTTTAATGTATTTTAATGTTTTAATTTTTACTATGTATTGTATTTGTTCCTGATGTAAGCTGCCCTGAGCCCTGCCTGTGGGGAAGGGTGGGCCTGGTAAATCAAACATGAAAAGCAAACAATTTTATTTTGGCAGAGGTGAACATGGAAGGTGGAGGCTAGCCCTATCTCATCATATCATGGAAGCTTTACTCGGTTGGCCTGGCTGGTACTTGGCTGGAAGACCACCATGGAAGTCTAGAGCCACCTCTGAATATCTTTTGCCTTGAAAACCCTACAGGGTCACCATAGGTTAGCTGCAACTTGACAGCTAACTATTTTTGGCAGACTTGTTTATTTTTTCATACTGATCTACTATTACATTTTTTAATGCATCTTGCTTTCTTAGCCACCTTAATTCCAAGGAGATAAGGCAGAATATAAATATCTTAAACAAATAACACATCTCAACACCAGAATGAGGGCAAGATGGTGTGGACACTCTCTGAAATGGCTTTGAAGATTGTCCCAGAATCCTTTGCAGTGCACAGGAATGTCATGCTGAGGTTCAGCAGACTTGGCAATGTGACATTCTGTCAATAGGGAAAGAATGAAAAACACAGGCCTTAAATCATGCGGAAAGCTCTGGCAAGTCGTCACTGTGGTGGCCTCGTCCTTCTCCATTTTTTCCCCATTACATAATGTGCCAGTTGTGTAATTGCAGATCAGGAAGCACTAAATGCTCCAGCTTCGTATCAAATACATCAACATCCTAGAGTAATATTGAAATCACTCCGTGGCTAATCTTTGTCATTTCCATAATGAAAATGTAACATTATATGGAAAATGTTAATATAACGGAAAACATAATGGTGTGAACACTGATTTGCAGCAATGTTACAGCTAAATCATGGAATCAAGAATCTAAATAAAATGTTTATAAATGCCATACATTAAGCCCTCTGGTATGTTATAAGGTAATAAACAGAAAAAGCTTCCATCAAGCCATTTGTGGTTGTTAAATAAGATTCTTTGTGACTTGCAGAAACTGGAACACAATGAAGAAATTATCAGTGCATTCTCCGCTGAAGTCATCTACATGTGTTTATTTAATAAACAGAAGATGGCTTTATTATACACATTTGATTTCCATATGCAATCAGTGCCTCATCTGTCACTTGTATCTAAGCAGGGTGCTTCATACAAATCTGGAAATGAAAAATTCAGAGCAGGGTGCAGGAAACTCATTTAACGTCGAGTGCAGTCAAAATCAAGATTTCTTTATTTGTAGTAACAACGCTGTTAAATCAGAAAATTACTCTCCCTTTCTGCATGTCCTTCTTTCTTTACAATTCAGTTGTTTGATCATAAATTGTCGAGTGCAATGGCTTGTCTCCTCCACTTTCCACACTGGTCGAGACAGATTAAAAACTCCAGCACACCACCAACCACTCTCAGCATACCATTAGCATATATATGAGATTTGAGACATTTTCTAATATTCTCCAGCAGAACTCATCTGTCAGCCAGGTGATGAATTATAAAAACTCTTAGCTTGTTTAGAAAAGAGAGAAGGAGAGGGGGAGTGAAGGAGAGAGAGAGAGAGAGAGAGAAGAGAAGCACACATTGATCCCCACCTCATTCTTTTATCTTACCCAGGCACCCTTGCATTTCTTCTTATAAACAGGGATGGCCAACTTCTCTATTCCTGGGGGCCCATGAAACCAGATCCTAGTGTGGGGCTAGAATGACCAAGCCCCTCACTTTTAGGCCCTTTTACAGAATAAAGCCATCATCATCATCTTCATAAGTAAGGAGCACATGTGCTCAGAGAGTATGACGTTACCACATGGGGGAGAGCAGCACTGAATGTTTCCTGAAAGATTCCCTCACAAGCATGAGACCAGCTGTGGTCATTTGCCTTTTCAGAATACACAGGAGACAGTGAGATATTAACATACATATATGCAGCTTCCTGTTTTTTCCCTTCCATGTGAATCAATAACCACTTCTAGATTAACAGTTGGAAGGATACCAAGTAAATTTGCTTAAGGAGCCAAATCTGGCCCTCAGACCCACCAGGTGGCCAATCCCTGAAGCAGAATTACACAATTTAAAAATAAGCACTGATGCTCAGTGATATTCCCAGCAAATGCTTATCAATCTTTGCAAATTATTGCAATAATGGCATTCAAAAGCATGATTATAGAAAGAAAAGTTGAGAACTTGAGAGCTACTTTTTCCCACTTAGAATGCTTCCAAAGGAGTGTACAATAGAATCAAGAAGAAATAAATGCAAACAAGAACTCAAACAGTTGCATTACAGAACATAGTACTTGCTTATAACTGTGTGGAACCTACTGACAGTAGATTTTTCAGACAATCCCAAATTCCATTATGATGTAAGTGGAAGAAAAAAGTTCTCTTATCTACTTTTTCTGGAATGTTCACCATATTACAAACTTTGGTGGTGGGAAGTGCCATCAAGTCGCAGCCAATTTATGGCAACCCCAGAGGGTTTTATATGAACATATGAAGCTGCCTTTTACTGAATCAGACCTTCAGTCCATCAAAGTCAGTATTGTCCCCCAAGTCAGAATAAAGAGACTGACACTGTATTTTGGTAAAACAGCCCCTTTTATTAAACAAGCAACCTTAAATCAACTTATATGGCAAGGGTTACCTGAACTGGACAAGCCCCAAGGTCAACCCATGACCCTTCATTGTCCAGATATGGGCGAGCCACCCTGCCCCTGGCATGAGCCACAGATTTGGCTCCTACCAGGCCGGCCAGGCTGATCAACCCACCCCACATTGGCATCATCACCCAGGAAGAGCCAATCTTGTGGGGAGGCATCACACGATCGGTATTATGCAACATTGAGCCGTAGAGCCCATCTGCTGCTCATGCCGATCGCCTGCACTCAAGTGGTGCTGTGCCCTGGGTGCTCCCCTGAGTTTCCATAACCCTTTGCTCCTTCTGCCAAACTCACTATCAAGCAGTACAAGGTAGGCAAAAAACACCCCACCATTAGCCAATCAGATGAGAGTGAAAAATTCCTACCTGGCCCCTAATAAGGCGACCGGTCAAACCTGTACTGCTCAGGGTGGGTGGGTGGGCTGAGAGCCAAAAGAGAACTGCGCCACTCAGGGGCGGGTTCAGGACTCATATAGTCCCCGGATGCCTGGGACCCTACGAAGTCCCCAGATGCCCGGGAAGCCTCCCAGTCTACTTTCCCCTCCAGGACTGCAAATGCGGCCCCCCAGCCTACGGCCGCTGTTGTGGCGCGGCCGTAGATGGGCCGAATTGCCCCCCAAGTTGGAATAAAGAGATTGACACTGTATTTTGGTAAAACGGGCCCTTTTATTAAACTCACAACCTTAAATCAACTTGTACAGCAAGGGTTACCTGAACTGGACAAGCCCCAAGGTCAACCCATGACCCTTCGTTGTCCAGATATGGGCGAGCCACCCTGCTCCTGGCATGAGCCACAGATTTGGCTCCTGCCAGGCTGATCAACCCACCCCACATTGGCATCATCACCCAGGGAGAGCCAATCTTGTGGGGAGGCATCACACGATATGCAACATTGAGCTGTAGAACCCATCTGCCGCTCATGCCGGTCGCCTGCACTCAAGTGGTGCTGTGCCCTGGGTGCTCCCCTGAGTTTCCATAACCCCTTGCTCCTTCTGCCACCGCCAATGCCAAGCCTCTGCTTAGGCATTAAGAGCTGCCAAAGCCCTTGCCGTAAATCATGTAAAAAGGCCCGGTTACCTGCATCTGAAAGATGCACCCCGTCAGGTCTATACAACCCAGCACAATCGGCTCAAATTGACGGGTGAGGAATAAAACTCCCCAAACCCTCAACCAAAGCCTTCTGCAGGGCCAGATTGGCCTTCCTCCTAGCCCTTTCGATGCCTGCTGGGTCAAGCGCCTTGCCAGACCCGACGAGGCAGGATGGCAGACCACACTAGGCGGACCTCAGGCCACCTCCCCACGATGACCTGCAGGTCTGCCACCACCTGTAGAGAAAGGGCCTTCCCTTTCATCCACCCAAGGTCATTACCACCAATGTCTATGACCAGTATATCCAGCGGAGGACACTTCCTCCCCTGAAATAAGAGAGACAGCAAACCAGGCTACTGCAGCCCACGGCGACCGTGCCACTCCACCATGGCCCATTTACTGAGACCCAATTGGGAACCAACTGAAGACCTCCGTGCGTAGTGGGCCACCCAGAACACAAAACTGTGTCCGCAAACGAGGATCCACAGCCTCTCTTTACGAACCACAGCACCTGAAATGAAAAAACAGTCAACCACGAAACAAACTTGCCCAACAGAGGTATAACCAAGAAGAACAAGGTTCCCCTGCTCACACTGAAGAAAACAACGGACGCACATAAGAGTGGTAGACCTCAGAATGCCACCGACCTACTCTCTGTATTACAGGGCCCGGGTACCCCATTGCCGCCGCTGTGGAGGCCGCTCCAATCCTGAATGAATGGGTGGCAAATTTTACCCCTTTTAGCCCAAGTTCATCCAACGCCCGTGCTGTTATCGCCCAAAATTGGAATCTGGTGAGCGGAGAACTGTCCCTGTGACGAAATAACGGTCCCTCTGCATCCCCTCTAACTGCCACATATTGACGCAATGCCTCGACCATGCACAAATCAACCTCCCCACAAGGCCCAAGAATAACAGCTACGCCTTTGCCCAGCTGATTTGTCTTGGATCGCCTAACCATCAATACAACTTGGTCACCTCTAAAGGTAACGTCGCTGGCCCGTAAGGCCCGGTTAGACTGATCCGTATGCGACTGTAACACCAGCTCGCTAATCCTGAAAGCCCCAAAGAAGGCTGTCAGCACTGCTGCGTGAAACAGGGCGACTTCATATTTTGAAACACACACCTCAGGCCAAACCTGGCCCAATCCCCTAAGCAGGGAAGGGGAAATAGGCTGCCATACGTCAGCCTGAGTCCCCCTTTCCCGAGACCAACCCTCAAGCATCTTCCGGACCCTAAAGTCCCCTGTGTTCTCCGCCAATCCCTGAGCCTTACTAACAAAGGCAATGGCGCCAACTGCCATCTAATGGACTTAACTGCCAAGCCCCTTCCCCTTTGGTGTACTAAAAACTGCATCAAATGCAGCACAGGCACGGGCCAACTGTCCCGCAATCCCCCTTCTGTTCTAAACAACCTGAATTGCCGGACAGCCCTCTCATATGCTCTTCTGGTACTTGGAGCTAAGGCTAAACTGATTGCCCTTCCGGCTTCGACCCTCCAAGTAGCCACAGGTCCTGAGGCATCCTGACCGGCCATGGGTCGGCTTCCGGAGCCAGCTGGCGAAAACGTTCGATCTGTTGGCAAGACATGGCGTCCACCACACCATTACAAACACCAGGCACATGCTTAGCCTAAAACAGTAGGTTCAATTTAAGGCAGCGCAGCATAAAAGCTCTAACCAGGTTCATTACTGGTACAGATCTGGAGGACAACGAGTTAATCACATGAACCACAGCCAAATTGTCACACCACATGGTTGGCTAGTTGATCTCCCCAGAGCCACAACGCCACTACAATGGGAAAAAACTCCAAAAATGTTAAATCTCTGCAGAGCCAACCAGCCAACCATTCCCTGGGCCACCTCTCAGTACACCAGTGCCCTCTAAAAAAGACCCCAAAACCAATGGAACCTGCAGCATCAGAAGTTATCTGGAGGTCAGCTTCAATCCGCATATCCTCCCTCCAAAAGGAGATCCCATTAAAGGATTCCAAAAATTCCTCCCAAACTTCAAGATCTTTCCACATACCTGCCGTTATTCTCATTCTATGATAAGGCAAGCGGAGGGAACCCATTGCATCACATAGCCACCTCAGGAATGCCCTTCCTGGAGCAACAACTCTGCATGCAAAGTTCAAATGCCCTACAAGCTGCTGAAGCTCCAGCAGAGACACCTTGTGTTGCCCTTTAATAGCTGTGATGTGCCTCCGCAGCTCCTGGACCTTGTCATCCAGAAGCCGTGAGGCTTGCTTACAAGAATCCAATTCAATACCCAAAAATTTCAAAACCGATGCCAGGCCTTCCGTTTTTCCGTGTGCCAATGGCACCCCCAGCTCATCAGCCAGTTGGACAAATACATCCATTAGTCTGGCACATTGCCCCGAGCCCGCCGGACCCACGAAAAGAAAGTCATCAAGGTAATGAACCGTTTCGGTCAACCCGGACTTCATTGGAGCGCCCATTCCAAAAAGGAACTGAATCGCTCGAAAGCTGCACAAGAAATTGAGCAGCCCACTGGCAATGCTTGATCCATGAAATACTTCCCATCAAACATAAAACCCAGCAACTTAAAATCTCTAGGATGGACGGGTAACAGACGAAATGCTGACTTAACATCGCATTTTGCCATTTCCACTTCCTTTCCACACGCCCGCACCACTTTGACCGCCTGGTCAAAGGCGGTGTATCATACAGAACAAAGTTGCTCGGGAATGGCATCATTCACGGATCCCCCCCTTGGGTAAGATAAGTGGTGAATAAGGCGGTATTCCCTGGGTGCCTTCTTAGGCACCACCCCCAGAGGGTATACCTTGAGGTTGGGTATGGGAGGAGCCTCAAATGGGCCAATCACCCGACCCTCCCGGCATTCTCTAGCAATTTTTCCCTCACTATCTTCTCCATACCCTTAACAGAACAAAGACTGGATGCCATACAGGGCGCCCGCTTGCCCTGATACAGAATCCAAAAACCATTGGTAAAGCCATCCAACAAATAAACTCTATCAACCACTAAAGGATATCCCTCTAATAACTTTTTAAATACTCTCAGCCGAATGGGGCTGGGACCCTTTTCCAACCTGTGGCGGGTTGCCCCCACCCCCCACTCGCTTGGTGCCACTCCTTGTCTTAGCCTTGGTACAGGCTGAAAACACGTGAGATCCCCCACACAATGGGCACTCATGCTTGAATTTACAAGCTTTCCTTAAGCAAACACCTTGGGAAGTAAATTCCCAGCATAACAATCGGGGTTGAACCGACTGGCCCGCTACTGCGTGGGCTCCTGATGTGCTCTGCAGCTTGTGTACAAGGTGGCCGCTATCCGCCCGATCACCAGCATTGGGTTTAGCCAGAGACATCAGCTGGAGCCACAACTGTTGGTTTATCTGGTTCCACGGAAGGGCAGGGTTAATTGCCGCCCTCATTTGGAAGGCCTCATCATACTGCATCCAGGCTGCACCAATGAAGTCAGTGTATGCCCGATAGATAATATCACAGTACTGGAACAAAGGCGCAGACCGGAAAGGCTGCGCCCTCGCAATAACCCCAGCGTAAATCAGGAAACCCGGCAACCAATTAGCCCAGGTCCTTTCAACCTTCCTACGTTTCAGTTTCTCTTTCTCCTTCTCATCGAGATCCTCCTTTTCTTTCTTTTCCAATTCCCTGTATAGCAGGCTAAATACATCCACGTATTCGCCCCGTAATTTTTTTTCTCGCGTAGCAGGTGTCAAATAGTCCCCCATGGCATTGCTGTATCCCCAAAGGGGAGAGCCGGAAATGGCACCGACCCATAGGGATTGGGCAAATAGTCCCATGCCGTCCACTGACTGTTAGGCCACCTGATTGTTACGGCATCATCATCCGCCCCCCCATGGGAGAACTCCCTGTACTCCTTGCCCCAGCTCTCCTTGCACTGTTGCTGCTGCTGGGACCCCCACTTGAGACTGCATAACCCCACCTAATCTGGCTTGGCACACCCCCTGCTGACCAGGGCCCCCAACAGCCCACGTTGGACACTGTTGACCTGGATGTGCCCACGGCACCCCCTGACCCATAAATGGGGAAGGGACGCCAGCTGCACCAGCTCCCCCTGGTGTGGAAGGGGAAACCCACATACCCCAAGGCCATGTTTGCACTTGTTGGGGTTGAAAATACTTACCATTGCTGGGCGGTGGTGAAACCACCACCGCCACTGGCACAGACTGCACAGGCCTCTCCAAGTCATCCAACAACTCCTGGACCTCAACCCCTCCATCAGGCTCCACTTCCATGTCAGGCTCCAGTCCATGCATTTGGTCTGATGGCTCCTCCCTAGCACCGCTGCCTTTGTAATGCAGAAAGTCATGTGAATACCTCTTGCTCAAAGGACATCACACCCAACTGCCCAGTAGCCTTGACATGCCCGGACCCCCCTGAGAACACCCCGGAAGACCCCTTTTCATGCTCAAGGGCCCCAAGCTGCTCCCTAATTGCACGCCGCGTCCGTACGCACCCTCTTCCTCTGAGGCCAAGCAGGCTGCTTGCCCTTGGGTGTACCCTGCCCTTTCTTAGGCCCCATCTTGGAGACTACCCTTCCAAATGGGGCTACCCTGTAATAATGCTTGCGGGCCTTCTGACACCACAGGGGCTGCTGACTATGCAGCTGAGCCACAGAGACCTCCTCCAATGAAGGACTATATGAGAATAAAAAGGGGGGGCAATACAATACCCAGCCCCACAAGATACCCCTTACAAGGATCTATCACCCTCCTTTCCCACCAAAATATATCGCCTACAACTCCTTGATCCAGAAGGAGGAGGGGGGAAGTGTGGAATAGCCTGTCTGGGGAGGGGGTGTGTGTAATAAGCGAAACCACACCACCGCCGACAGACCCGCCCTATGCACCCCAACTTCACCGCTCTACTGTCCGCCTAAGGGCCCGACACCATGGAGCCTACTCCCGCAAGCCCTCCACCCCACGCTCAAGCCCCGACTCAGCCAGCCTCGGCCAAGGTAACGTGCCACTGTCCTCCGCCGCCGCTTATTGCCACCACCTCAATCGCCGGCCCAACAAACACTCGGCTCCGACCAGGCACGCGTGCCTCGTCCGAGAGCTGGAAAAAACCTGCGCCACTTGGGCAGATTCAGGACTCATATACTCCCGACGCCCCACCCCTACAGAGTCCCCGGATGCCCAGGAAGCCTCCCAGTCTACTTCTCCCTCCAGGGCAGCAAACGCAGCCCCCTGAACTACGGCCGCTGTTGTGGCGCGGCCGTAGATGGGCAGAATTGTCTACTCAGACTGGCAGCGGCTCTCCCGGCTCTCAAACTGAGGTTTTCCATGCCTATTTGCCTAGACCCTTTTTAGTTGGAGATGCCAGGATTGAACCTGAAACCTTCTGCTTACCAAGCAGATGTTTTACTACTGAGCCACCATCCCTCTAAATGCAAGCATTTGAGATATCATGCACAATCATCTCATCTCCAAAAGGATATCATGGATCCTGGACTTAGTGCTGAAAAGACCAGTCAAAGTGAACAGAGAGTCTCCAACTAAAAAGGGTCCAGGCAAATAGGTATGAAAAACCTCAGCTTGAGACCCTGGAGATCCGCTGTCAGTCTGGTGTTGCCGGTGCGATGCCCCCCCATGGCCCCTCCCACAACCACAATTGGTCTATGTGCCACCTCCATGTAAACCCATCCTCTGAGGTGACCTCGTACATTACCACCCCTAGTACCCTGGAAACCCGGGCCAGTACCCATGCTGGCCCTCCTCCGAAGTTTTTAGCAAACACCAAGTCCCCTGTGTCCAACCCTCAGGATGCCCAGACTGCCTCAGAAACCTCTTGTAGATCTGGAGCCTGGTCTGGGTGCATGCAATCTAACAATGTTGTTAGGCACCGACCCATAAGAGCTCAGCTGGTCTGTGGCCGGTGACTGTGCTGGGAATGGAATGCTGAGCCAGTAGACAATCTGCAAGGCGGGCCTCCCAGTCATCATAGATAACGAGGCGGAGGATTTCCTATGTCGCCTGCACCATTCATTCAGCTTGGCCATTGGTAGCTAAGTGGAACAGGGCCAACCTCATATGCTTAATTAGGTTGCAGCCACAGAAATCCTGGAACTCGGCCCATGTGAAGGCTGTTCCAATATCAGACACCAGCATGTTAGGCAGGTCGTGGGTGGCTAATAGGACCCCTAATGCAACCTTGGAGGAAGTGGATGCTGAGGATATGACCTCAAACCACTTTGAGTAGGAGTCCACTATGAGGGAAAGTATTTGGCCCTGGAAGGGCCCCATGAAGTTGAGGTGCAGGTGGGACCAGGAGTTATGTGTGGACTCCCACTGTTGGGCTTGTGCTTGAGGTGGAGCTGGACGGATCTCCTGGCACGGTTGATGATTGGCAATCCAGGACTTGATAGCCTCATTCATTCCCAGCCACCATACATAGCTACGGGCCAGCGCCTTCATGCGCACGATTCTCAGAGGGGTTTCGTGCAGCGCTATGAGAACTTGCTGCCACAGTACCGGGGGCACCACCACCCTCTTCCCCCACAACAGATACCCTTTATGAACTAACAATTTGTCCCTGTGGGATGCAAAAGCAACAAATTCCGACTCCACCTGGTCCATGGGCCATCCCCTCCACACCCAGTCCAAAATGCAGGAGAGGATTTTGTCCTTCATGGAGCAATGGACAATATTGTTGCCATACACCAGGCAATCTGACAGGGAATCTAATGCCATGATCAGGTGTGCAGGGTTGGATCAGAGTCCATTGAAGGCAGTGGCAGGCAACTCAGGGTGTCCACGTGTCCCATGGCCTTCCCCAGCCTGTATTGAAGGTTGTACTGTTATCCCATGAGAAAAATGGACCAGCGCAAGACCCACGGGGAGAGCATTTGCAGCGTTTGACGGTCGGGGGCAAACAGACCTAGAAGGGGCTTGTGGTCCATCTGGATTGTGAAGGGCCAGCCGTACAGATAATCATGAAAGCATCACAGGCCAGAATGATGGGCAGCCACTCGTCAAAATGCATCAGCAAGTTGTTTGATGTCAATATGTCTTTTACTGCCTGAAATGCAGCAGCTTGTCGGCAACCCCAAACCCATGGAGCCCTTTTGTCCAGAAGCTTGTGGAGGGGCTCTGCTACCGTGTAACAGTAACATCTCCATGTAACATCTGTGTCCACTGTGTAACCCAAGAAATCGATAGTGGGAACCCCTAGCACACACTTCTCCCTTTTGACCTTGAGACCCACCCCATCGAAACGCTGTAGCACAGCCCAGAGGCAAAGAACAAACTCCTCTTCGGTGGCTGCAGCGATCAGCACATCATCAAAGAATGGCTGGACCCTTGGGATACCTTTAAGGAGAGAGTCCATTAAGTTCTGGAAGATCCCCGGAGCCACGCTGACCCAGAACTGAAATCACTTAATCCTGAAAGCCGCCCTGTTTGTTACGATGGTTTGGGCCTCCGCCATGGCGGCATCCATGGGAAGCTGTTGGTAGGCCTGTGCCAGATCCAGCTTCCCAAAACATTTTAGGCCCACCAGGGAAGCCAACAGGTGACTGATGATGGGAACTGGATATGCATGGCCTCGCAGTGCCTTGTTAATCATGCATTTGTAGTCCACACAAATGCGGACTTTTCCATTGGGTTTGATGGGGGTCTCCCATCTAGCATTCGCAACCGGCTCCAGAACCCCTTGGGTCACTAGGCGGTCCAGTTCCTCTTCAATCTTTGGTTTCAGGGCCAGGGGCACTCGCCTGGCCTTCAGCCTTATGGGCTGCACATTGGGGTTCAGGTCTAAGGCTACTGGGGGTCCGGTGTATGTCCCTAACATGCCGTCAAAGATGGTGGGAAATTCCCCACACACACTCTGGAAATCCCTCCTAGAGGGAACTTGATGCATTCCCATGACCTGGATCCCCAGGGCCCCAAACCATGACCGACCCAGGAGGCTACACAGGTCCCCTTCCACAACTATTATGGGCAGCTTTCCTGAAAACTGACCATATTTTACTTGGACCATTCCCACCTCCAGCACCAGAACCTCCCTCTTCTGGAAATCTCGGACTTAAAGGGAGCAGGACGCAGCCTGGTTTCCCCCCCCCTCCCCCAGGGTACAACTGCTGAAACATGTGGGCTGAGATGATCGTCTGGCCCGCCCCAGAGTCTGTCTCCATGAAGCACAGCTTTCCCTCTATTAGCACAGTCACCTTGAATTTATCAGGGGTGTCCTGGGGCAGATGTAGTACCTAGTGAATGGAGTGATGTATTGTGGAGCTACATCTCCTGTATTGACTCTTGGTGCTCGTTTGGTTGTCCCTGGGTCTCCTTGGAGCGGCAGACTCTGGCAATGTGGCTGGCCTTTCCACAGCTTCGGCATGTTGCCTCACAGAACCTGCAGGACCTTCACTCGTTTAGCTCTCCGAAGCTGGTGCAGGGATGCGATGTGGAGGTGGAAAGGCCCGAGGGGTTTGGGCATTTGGCACGACAAGTAGGTTGGGGCAGCTGTAGAACCTCCTCGACCTCATCAGCTGATTCTACATGGTGAGCCATGGTGGCGGCCTCCACGAGACTAGCAGGCTTGGCGCCTGGTGGACTTTAGCAGTGAACTGGTCTGCTGCTTCCGTGGTGAGGGCCTCGTCCATTGCGACCTGGAACATGGGGTCCATCTTGGCAAGGAGCCTCCATTGGATTCTTTTGTCCCTGCGTCCGCACGCCAGCTGGTCTCGGAGGGCTTCCTCCAGGTTGCTGAAATTGCAATGACGGGCCGCCCTTCGGAGAGCCATCACAAAAACGGTGATTGACTCTCCAACCGCCTGGTTCCTTCTGTAGAACACGTGGCGGGCCACAATGATGGAGGGCTTGAGAGTAAAGTGCTCTTGAAGCCTGTTTATGATGTTCCGGTAACGGCATGTCTTTGAGGTTGGCTGGAGCCCTCAGCAAATGGGTGATCTCGAACATCAAACGACTGCAGACCTGGAAGAAGGTGGCCTGCTTGTTTGCATCCTCTGTGATGTTGGAGGATTCCAAGAAGAATGTGAAGCATGAGGCGTAGGACTCCCAGTCCTCTGTGGTGGCATTGAACTCATTGAAGTGTCCTGGAGCGGCAGGCATGTTGTCCAGCAGTGGCGATGCAATGCACAGTGCTGGATGCTGAGTGCAGTGTTGTGCAGTGTGGTGCCAATGGCCGGGGCTTCTCGCTCACCAGGATCCCACCTTCATCACCACTATAATATAGTGGGTTCTAATCATCTAAGAATCAAAGAGGTACATAAGAACATAAGAGAAGCCATGTTGGATCAGGCCAATGGCCCATCCAGTCCAGCACTCTGTGTCACATAGTGGCCAAAAAAAAACCCCATGTGCCTTCAGGAGGTCCATCAGTGGGGCTAGAAGCCCTTCCACTTTGCCCCCAGCCCCAAGCACCAAGAATACAGAGCATCGCTGCCCCAGACAGTTCCAATAATATGCTGTGGCTTATAGCCACTGATAAGGTAGTGATAACAAGCTCTTTATTGGGGTACAGCATGGTAAGTGACTGCCCAGACTTGACTTCCTGCCAGGCCCCGCAGGGCCAACTATATACAATACTGTGTTCCCATGCTAGTGCATGATTGGGCCATTCAAACCAGCTGGGGTCCTGTGACTGGAGCAGGGCAGTTAGGATTTGGATCCAATTGCCCATTGTTCCTAAGTCCCCAAGCTCATCCTTCAGGCTCCAATGAGCCAGGCCAGAACACAGGGATTCACATACATAACAGAGGGCATTAGAGTTTCCTGGGGGGAAATCGAGTCCTAGTAACAACCAGTTTTATAAGGGCAGCTATGCCAATTTTGTGACAGTCATGGTCTCCTCTGTTATCATGGTCTCTTTAGGCTGCAGATTGTAGTCAGTTTTCATTGATAATGAGCACAATGAAACTGTAAACACCTGTGCTATTTCAAATACTGTAAACACCTGTGCTATTTCATTATGCTGAACAGTCCCAAGCAGATTGCAGGTTGAAATAGTAAACTCAGGGGAAAACAGGGCTGTTCCTCCTCACATTCTCTTCCATAATCCATGACCACTTGGCAGCCTGACACAACTGAGCTAGAGCTCGAGATTCTAGGGCTGAAAGGCAAGGTCTGCCCAGGGCTGCAACAGGTTGGCCCACCAGGCTTTAAGCACACAGATCCAAAACGTTGTGCCCAAGGCTTAAGGATGCAAAAGGTCGATCCACAGGGCTTTGAGGTCCCTAGAACTGTTTGGAGCCAGCTGTCTGTGTCTCCTTGCCATGGGAAAGCACCCTCGTCCCCAGACGTCCGATGGCCTTTTGAGGGGAAAACTCCTCATCAGCATCTTCTCAGAGGTGGGTGAGGTAGTTAGAAATACCCATGAATCAATTTGAAACATCTGTAGCAGATCTGTCACATGCCATTGGCATCCAGGGCAGAAACCGAGAGGGTGCACAGCCACACGTGTCGACTAGACCACACACAGGGAGCTCAACAGTCTGCTCATCCAGGAGGAAAACATTAGTAGCCGCAGTCACCACAGACTATTCGGTAAACCAGTCTTACCAGTCAAGGCAGGAAGGCAGCGGAGGCAAGAAGAAACAGGGAAAATGCTGCGCGCCACAAGCATCGTTTTATTACTATTGTGGGTGACAGCTCAGATGAGTTGGAAGGTGCAGGGGGCCCCATTACGCCAGAGTACGTCAGATACAACCCGGAAGGGGGGGCAGATGATGATGTCAATGTGCCAAAGAAATGGTCCAGCAGATTCGGTAACAAGAGGGGCTGCACTGAACCCATGCCAGAGGGTTCCAGTAGACCCAAGGGAGCAAGAGTTCAGGGTCAACATACAGGAACAATATGGGTCAGAAGTGGGGAGCCCCGCAACCACTAACCCCAGTCCCACCGGTGCGAGAGGCAAGGTGCTGAAGGCCGTCACTGGATGGAGTTGCAGTGGGGGTGATGCCATACCCATGCCGGGGGTGCCCCAAGAGTCTGGTAGCAGGCGGGACAAACTCCTCGCCCCGCACACCCCCGCCGAGGCAAGTAAAAGCGCCAACCCCGAGCCCTGGCCCACTTCCAGAATATGACCCTTCCAGAATGCATAAAATTGCGGGACCGTTCTCTCACGGACGTACCCCGATTCACCCTTTCCATGAACCAATTAGATAAGTCTCTAAGATAGCAAACCTTTCCAAATGCTGGCTCTGCGCCCACACCCACGAAGCAGGTGGAGCTTTAGTTTGGGACTCCCTCCGTGGACCCGATTGGATTTTAAACTCCTCCAGCTCCACGTATATAGGATTTCAAACTTTAGGACAGAAAATGTTTCAGACAACCGATGGCAGTAACACCTCCTGGAATCCCCATGACAGCTTTCGAGTGAAGGGACCAAATGGAACCATGTTTGATTTACACCCAATTGTGGCAAAGCACCAGAAACAATATCCCTGGTGCATGATAGGAGATGGCACAGGCCCAAATGTAGGATATTTACAGGCTAAAGACTATGAGTATGTCCTCCACCTGGACCCGAATAAGGCTAGGTGGCAGACAAATGGCTCTAGCTCTGGATCGTTTGCATATTTAGAGAACAAAAGTTATGCCCTCCAACTAAATACACGAGGCATAATATGAGCCTCCCAGGGCGATCCACCGATATGGACAAGCTCATATGCTTCTATTTGGCTCAGTAGCTTAGCATACTTGCAGGTTTGCAAAACATCCAAACACCCAAAGACAATGGCTTTGTTTCAGAACTTATGTAATGCTTCTTTCGCTCTTGTCGATGGAATTTATATCGACATGCCAGGTGTCTATTGGGTGTGTGGGAAAACAGGTTACAAATACTTGCCCATGTATTGGAAAGGGATGTTCTCCATAGCCCACTTAACTATCGCCGGACATTACCGCCAAGATGTCCTGGCGCATGAAGTATTAAATTTAGGGTACCCAACTGCCCGCTGGGGCCCGGGGTCCAGGAAGCGACGAGGTGCCTCAAATGGCGGCTCCGGGATACTTCATTTCCTGCACGCTATGATACCAGGATGGGGAGTCTATGACTTGCAGATCTATACAAGAAACCTTTCCAAGATCCTACAGGAGGGGCTCGAGAAAACGGCATCCTCCTTGATTACTTTGCAGAAAGAGGTTGACAGCATAGCCAATGTAGCCCTTCAGAATCGGAGGGTTCTGGACCAATTGCTCGCAGAACAAGGTGGAGCTTGTGCCTATCTGGGAGAAGTGTGTTGTTTTTATGTTAACGAATCAGGCCAGCTCCTCTCAGGAGTAAAAACCCTAAGGAGCCTAGTAAAGGGGGCACAAGGTGCAGATAGAGCTTTTAACTCTGGAGCAGGCCTGTTCAAGTGGTTAACCAGCTGGCTCCCAGACCTGTCTTGGTTATGTGAAGGATTCGTCGGTTTTATCATATTGCTTGTAATAGGCATGATTGCTTGTGTTTGCATCCGGTGTATGCTGAAACACATCACAAGCTGCAGAAAGTTGCCCGCAACTCAGGAACAAGATCCAATATATGTGCAGATGAAATCGATAAGGCAGCAGTACATCATGGATCAGGCTAGAGGCCTGAAGGGTCAGGCTTAGCCTGAAAGGGGGGAATGTGGCAGCAGGCCAAGAAAAGTATATTAGGGTGTGCTTGAGAGCTATATACCTATATCAATATAGGAGATTTTGAGCTCACAAAACAGGCAGGTAGAAATGCTTTCTTTGCTTCTGTATGCTTGCTTCTGCATGGTAATAGAAAAGAGGAACTAAAGTAAAAGCAGCCTGCAATACTAGTGTAACTAAGGTAACAGCAGGCCGGATGGCCAAGAAGCTATTTACGGGTAAAAGGATGCATACAAAAGAGGAAGTTACACTAGAGGCACCAGTAGCTGAAATTATAAGGCTTCAGTAGCTAAACTAGTGGCTTGCGGTTGGGAAAGCACCCAGAGTTATGAATAGGAAAGTGAAAAGGCTGCAGCCTGAAATACTAACGGTATGTGTTCAGCTTATAGTACCCCACAAGATAGCTCATAATACCCCATAGATGTGTTCCTGTGTCAGTGCACTCACAGCCCTTGTATTCCGGATTGAGCCGGAAAACATTATGTACCTTACCACATAAGAACCCATAGCAACCCACAGGGCTATCAAAAGCGAGCTAGCAATTAAGCAATAGGGAAATGGTGGGTGCAATACTTACTGTAATTATGCGCCGAATTGTAAGGCCAAGCCAATGGACGGGATCTGGAACTAACCGGAATTAACCGGAACTGATGTGTTTGTAACTGTGGTGGTAAACAAGTTCATAGCCTAGTTCGCAGCTGTGTTTGTCAGCCAGGTCATGGCCTATGCACTAACCCGTGCACGACCTATAAAGGTGCCAATAGCTGGAAATGATATAAACGGCTTGTATTCGTTGTATGTACTGAGAGCTGGAAATGATATAAAAGGCTGGTGGTCACTGGAATTGGGGCTCCGACTTCCACCTTTGTGGCAGATGCCAAGGAAGTCTAGCCCGCACGTGTGTACTCAATAAAGAGGAAGCTGTTTTTCCTGATCTCGCCTCAAGCCTCCTTTGTCATTGCACCAACTTTAACTGACAGAGCGGGGTTTTCCTGCAACAGTATCACTGGTCAGTTTCATCAGTTTTATGTCAACAGCAATTACAACAGCAAGAAATAAGTAGCTATTAATTCAAACTTCAAATACTTTGGAGCTCTCATTCAGAGCTCCTTCTAAGGTTGCTTTCAAATTTGTCTATTAGGTGATGTTACAAAGAGCAAATGAAGCCCATTTACAAGGCTTTTTATGCAGGACATGTGGGCATCTTTGAGCATAAGCACCCCCCAAAAATCATCCATAGAGATATTTTTTTTCTAGGGTTCAGCCATAGCAAAGATTATTTTCTTTTTAACATAGGGAAACATTCAAGCCTACAATTCATTCATCAGGGCTTTTCTTGTAGCAGGAGTTCCTTTGCATATTAGGCCACATACCCCTGATGTAGCCAATCCTGCAAGAGCAGTACAGGCCCTTCTGTAAGCTTTTAGAGCAGGGGTGTCAAAGTCATTTGTTATGAGGGCTGGATCTGACATAAATGAGACCTTGAGGGGCTGAGCCATGTCAGGTTGGGCTGAACCATGTTGGACCGGACCATGGGTCTACCTATTTAAGATTAGGTAGCAGACAAACACAAATATATATTTTTTAAAAAACTTACAACATGCTTAAAACATTAGTACTGATTGGTCTTAAAGGTGCTTTCTTTGTATTTCTCCCATGGGAGTCATGGAATTGGGCAAAGGAAGCTCTGGTTCTTTCCTTCCCCAGTGGACCAGGAGGGAGAGGAGCCTCAGCCAATAGAAGGAAGAGAGGATTGGATCAGTAGCTTTGCTGTGTGATTGAGAGAGCCTTGCAAAGCAAACTATTCCTCCCCCCTTCCTCCTCAAAGGAGGAGCCTCAGACAATGGAGAAAACAGAGGCTTCACTCTGTAGCTCCTGTGCTATTGAGCATGCTTGCTGTGATGCAGCAGGGAGCAAGAGAGAGGGAGAAGGAAACAGATGACAGCCAGTTGCTTGGGGCTTGATAGGAGCCCTCCAAGGGCCTGATTCAGCCCCCGAACTGCATGTTTGACACCCCTGCTTTAGAGGATTGGCTACATCAGGGGTGTGTGGCCTAATATGCAAAGGAGTTCCTGCTACAAAAAAGCCCTGATTCATATCCACAGCACAACTTTAGGCCAGGTTTTCCACAGGCTTGCTAACAGACTGAAGAAAAAGGTGAAGTCCTATTAAGAGGCTTAATGGGGTGCAGGGCAGGCCCTGCCACTAGGCAAACTAGGTGGTTGCCTAGAGCACTGGTGGTCTGGGGGTGCTGAACTGAGCACTCCTCAAATGACTTGGTGAGGCAGCTGCCCAGTGGCTGCCTCTCCGAGTCCCCCTGTGCATCTCTGGAGCCTCCCTAGAGGTGCAGGCTGTGGGAGCTTGCTCCCTGCCTCTCCTCCCTGAGCCTCTCAGAAACTCCCGAGGGGTGCGGGTGGTGGAGGCTTTCTCCTGGCCTTTGCACTCCTGGGGTGCAAAAGCAGGGAGAGGATCTTCCCCCCTCCCCTTCATTCTGTTCTACTGGCCCATTCTTTCCTGTGGCCCCATAGGACTGAATGGAGAGATCGGGCCGCCTTCTCTAGCATTACTCTGCAGCAATGGCCCGGTCCCTCCATTCTATCCTGTGGGCCCATAGGAAAGAATAGAGGGATTGGGCTGCTGCTGCTGCTGTGTGACTCTAGAGAAGGGGATTTAAACTGCAGAGGGGAGCCCAAAGTTACTTTTGCCTAGGGCGCAAAATGCTCTAGGGCAAGCTCTGATGGGGTGTTATTTACATCCATGCCCTGAAAAGCTTCAGCTGCCCATTTCTACCCATTAAATGTCTGTTAAAAGGAAAATACATTTTTTCTCCTTATGGCTGGCAACTTTGTTTTTCCAAATGAAGTCTAAATATGTGCTTTGGCCTTTAAAGCTAAATGATGAGACACACCTCATGACGGGCCCTTCCTTTAAATTTATGGGATCCACACAGCCTGTTATAATTAGGGGTGTGCACCCCCCCCCCCAAAGCCATAGTAATTTTTAGTTCAGGTCTATTGGGGGGGGGGGGGTTGGGATTCCCCAGAAAACTCAAATCCCACTACCAGTAAAATATTCAGATCTGGGATTTTTCAGAAATCCTAAATTTTTTCAGGTCCAATAAACCAGAACCACAAAAAGCTGAGAGGGAAAAAGCAGTGGCAAAGCTGCTAAAAACAGCCAAGAGGTGGCTCAGCTGGGGATGTTTTGGAAAGTTCCTTTAACCCAGCCTGCCTAAAAGAGCTTGCCAAGCAGCCAATCCTGAGGGAAGAACTCTCCCTGCAGGCTCTGCCCTGCCAGGCAGCCCAACAGAGCCTGCCCAGGAGCTGATCCTGCAGCGTAAGTTTTCCCCACTGGCTCTGCTGGGCAGTCTGGTTTTTGCAGCAATTCCCTAATATGTCTGGGATCTGGGGGGATTCCCACCCCCCCCTCTGGTTTTCCTGAAAAATTCTGAGTATGTTTGGGATGCCAAAATATACCTGGAAAATACCAATAAGGTGTTTTGGGGGTATATGTTCAGTTCAGGTAGACCCAAATGCACATCACGATTCCGAGGAATCAGGTTGGTTTTTATTTATTTATTTATTTATTTAGAATTTATATCCCGCCCTTCCCACGAATGGCTCAGGGCGGCTTCTAATAATGAATCCAACATAAAAATTAAACAATATTTAGGCATGTAAAGGGTTAAACATTTAAAACAGATAAAACAGATAAAACCTTAAAATTAATAAATAATCCATATGTATTATTATGTACAATTTTGAATTGTACATCTTCCCAGCAGTTCCAAGACATTATGAGGATAGCAAGTGCAAATGCTCAGGGCTGACTGCCCAGAGGTAAGTTTTGTGGTGAGTCAGAAGAACATGGAGATCACAAAGGCAGAAGTTGGATGTAAATAAAGATGATTTATTAATTTTCAGGTTGATTTTAAAGACCAGATCAGCAGCACAATTCTCCAGGTAGGCAAAGGAGAACCCTGACTAAAGCACAGAGGTTTGCTAGTTATGGTTACAGAGAGTGGTTTGAATTCTCATTAATGCTTACAGGAACAAATAGGCTTTCACTGACCAGCCACTTGCTTGGATCCTATCATACAAACCTAGGCTGCAGTCAGACTGGCAGCTTGCAGCGGCAGCCTCCTGGCTCAGAAAAAAGCTGGCACAGTTTGAGGTGCCCTGGGGCACTCAGGCGCACATGTTCAGCTGCCAAGAAAAGCACAGGCTGTGTGTGCTCCAGAGAAGAGGTCACACTGCTCAAGCGTATGGCAGGCATTTCCCTGGTGTGCCCCAGCCATTCAGATGACTGGGAAAGGTGACAGGTGTGGCAGAATTTATTTTAAGTTGGCCCTCTTTATGATCTTCACCATACTCTTTATGAAATTGGCTACAAGAACTCTTTCTGAAAGAAGCCATGCTCTTATGAAATGGGCAGTAAGAGCTCTTCAGTTCAAAGCTGTTCAGCACTCATATTGCATTCATATTGCTAACAGGGCAGCAGAATAGAAAAAAAAAACTAGGATAAAGTTGAGAGTCTTTTGAGGACAGGAAAACCTTATTTGATATGGTCCTTATATGGTATGACAGGAAACAGCCATTTATAAAGACCCAGAAAGTAGGGTCAATCTGGGCTCTGATTGTTTACATTTGGCTGTGAAATTGTTTATATTAAAAAGCAGCTGAAGTTTTTTGGGATGCTTAAGAGATGGTGAGCCTTTATGAGCCCTGGACATTTGAGCACAAGCTGCTGGTCTGCACCAGAGTTTTGCTGCACTATCCTCTGTGTTAGATCATGCCAAACTAATAGACTTAGACTCTGGGCTGACTTCATGGTCAAGCCATGAGTTTAACAACTCTTATTAGAGATCTCTAATATAGAATGGGACCTGGGACTGAGATTTTAAATGGGAAAATGTAAACCAATAGGGTAAAGTCCCTGTTGCTGTTGGGACTTATATTTTCCATTCTGCTCTCTGCTTTACTGTAGAAATATGCTTTATGCTTGACTGAATTCTTTATGCTTGTAATTGTTTTCTTAATTTCAAGTTTTCTTAATTCTATTGTTTTCTCAATTCTTGTTTTCTTAAATGCACTAAGTTTATCTAACTGTTTTGCTTTTCTGTTCACATATTTTAAGCCTTCTGTATGGAGTATAAGAGTGATAAAAGCTTATTCATTCATCTGCATGAGTTCCTGAAAACAATTTGTTGTTTGGGTTATCTAATTGCTTTGCCTTTCTGTCTATAATTTAAGCCGCCTGTCTAAAGGAGAAACCTGGAGTCTAATAAACTGTTTTGCTCTTCTAAATTTGGAGTCTAATAAAGTTTATCTGTGAGGTCTTAAAACTTATTAGTGAGTATGTATTAGCCTTCAAATAACTGCAGGTTGGTTTGGTAACAGCAGGTTTTGGGTTTGGGTTTGTGCTGTTGGGGGTACAGCATAAATCCCCCAGCAACAGGAAGCTGCTTCAACAATTTGCCACAGGGAAGTATCTGGAGGCTTTTTGAAGCAACAGAGAGGCATTGGAAGGCAAGGTAATGGTGAGAGTATGGAGGGGCCCAGATGTGACATTTTAATCTGGGCATGGGGTGGCTGTGTTGCCCATCCGAATGCAGCCATATTGCTCTGTCCTCCTGTCTGTTTACTTTTCATTCCCTTTTCTAATAATCCCAAGCATAAAGATTGCCTTTTGCCTCAGTCCCATACATTTCATCGACATTTTCAGAGCCATTGTAGGACTCCCAGGTAGAACTCAAACAAGGCCTTCTAGCAGTCAGGCCCCAGACCTCTCCAGCTTGTACTCCAAGCCCAGCTGCAGTATCAAAAGCAGAGGATCTGAAGCCTGTGCCACACAATAGCACTGTCTGGATTGCAGTCTCCACTCCAGGTCTGCCAATCCCCTTGTCAACCATGGTCCAAGAGGCAGCCAGGGGGGTTGGGGTTAAAATAGAGTTGCCAATCCCCAGGTGGGGGCAGGGGATCCCCTGGTTTGGAGGCCTCCCCCCGCTTCAGGGTCATCAGAAAGTGGAGGGGGGGGATGTCTGCTGGGCACTCCATTATTCCCTATGGAAACCAATTCCAATAGGGTATAATGGAGAATTGATCTGTGGGTATCTGAGGCTCAGGGGGGGGCTGTTTTTTGAGGTAGAGACACCAAATTTTCAGCATAGCATCTGGTGCCTCTCCTCAAAACACCCTCCAAATTTCAGAAAGATTGGACTGGGGGTCCAATTCTATGCGCCCATAAAGAAGGTGCCCCATCCTTCATTATTTCTAATGGAAGGAAGGCATTTAAAAGGTGTACGGTCCCTTAAATGTGATGACCAGAGCTCTCTTTGGAGTTCAGTTGTGCTTGTCACACCCTTGCTTCTGGCTCCATCCCAATCTCTCCTAGCTCCACCCCCAAAGTTCCCAGATATTTCTTGAATTGGACTTGGCAACCCTAGGTTAAAAGCCATCAGCATTGTGAGTGTGATGACATCACTTCTCAGAAAAACCTAGAAGTGACTGTGGTAGTTCTAGAAACTGTGCTTCTGGCTCTAGGGATGGCCAGAAACTCCATAGCTGACATGTCAGACATACAGCCCACAGGGTGGAACTGGTCTGTCCAAGGCCATCCCGCTAACCACTGAGGGAACACCAGTCTGGATGTGAACTACAAAGGCCTAGATTAGGGCATTATATCCCCTGCGGAGGTTTCTGTATTCCCCACACAAGGGCCCTCCCCAGGGTCTACCCCCCTGATCTCCAGAGATTGCTTCACTTGGAGCTGGCAGCCATAATGGGTGGGGAGACATGGTTTGGCCCTGAGCTCTGTGCAGCCAGGCCCCTTGGGGTCTGCCTGCTACCCTTGGCCAAGGCACTGGGCTGGAAAGCGTTGCCTGCTGCTGTTGCCTCCTCTTCTTTTTCCTCCAGCTAGAGCGCATTGGGTTCCCCTGTCTGCCACCTGGGCTGCTGGAAAGGTGGCTGGCTCTTTGGCCCCATCTCCCTGAGCCCAGCCAAGTGGCTTCCCACTTGCAGGTAGCCCACGGGCACAGGTGCCTGTGGAAAGTCACCAAATGTGCCTGCTTATGGAAGCATGTGAATGGAGGGATTGGCCAGGCCAGGTGTGCTGTACTCAGCAGCCAGAATGAGAGAGAAAAGCTTGGTGCACCATGCACTGACTGGCATGAGCGGAGGAGGCTCATAAGAACGTAAGAGAAGCCATGTTGGATCAGGCCAATGGCCCATCCAGTCCAACACTCTGTGTCACACAGTGGTCAAAAAAATATATATACACACACACACACACATACATACACACTGTGGCTAATAGCCACTGATGGACCTCACTTCTCAGAAAAACCATATTTTTATCTAACCCCCTCTTGAAGGTGGCTATGCTTGTGGCCGCTACCACCTCCTGAGGCAGTGAATTCCATGTGTTACTCACCCTTTGGGTGAAGAAGTACTTCCTTTTATCCATTTTAACCTGACTGCTCAGCAAGTTCATCGGATGCCCACAAGTTCTTGTATTGTGAGAAAGGGAGAAAAGTACTTCTTTCTCTACCTTCTCCATCCCATGCATAATCTTGTAAACCTCTATCATGTCACCCTGCAGTCGACGTTTCTCCAAGCTAAAGAGCCCCAAGCGTTTTAACCTTTCTTCATAAGGAAAGTGTTCACTGAGTTGGGTGAGTCAGAGCTTGATAACCCACTGACCCAAATGCGCACAGCTCCTGACTCCCTCCCTCAACACAGAAGGGATTAGATAAGAGGCAAAGGCAAAACACACACAAAACACACTCCCTGGGTTCCCTGAACACAAACACTGCCTTATGGAACACCCGGATTGTCAGGCAAGAGCTCTCTGTGCCGCTATGCAAAACGTCTTGTGCATATCAAGCAAAGGGTGATTGGTTGGGTGCTGAGGAGGGGTGTGGGGCATGGTCAGCCCAGCAGTAAAATATCTCTTCTATCTGGCATTACATTTTACAGCACCATAGCCCAGCCTGACAAAGTGACACTAATGTCAGATCCATCCCTCATAACAAATGAATTCAACATCTCCGCTCTACTATTTTGGTTTATCCCCAGAAGAGACATCATTATGATCGTGACCCTGCCCCTATTTTATTTTATTTTGATTTGATTTGATTTATATCATGCCCCCCGCCGAAGCAGGCTCAGGGCGACCCTAAGCCACCCTGTCCCTGCCCCCACCCTCATCCAGTTGCCTGGCAACCCCGGCCTCAGCTAGAGTTGTCGTGCCTCCTGGCCACCAGCAAGGGAGGGGAGGTTTGCCGAATCCTGGTTGGGAAACTCTTAGAGATTTGGGGGTGATGGACCTTGGGGAGGACAAGGCCCTCAGTGGGAAGCGCTATAGAATCCACCTCCAAAGCATCCATTTCCCCCAGGGAAACTGACTTCTGTAATCTGGAGATGAGTAGTAATTCCAAGGGATCCCCAGGTCCCACCTGGAGGCTGGCATCACTAGGGTGGCTGAGCCCAATCAGAGTACTTCAGGCCCTGGTTTTCAGGTGGCTTCTTCAGTCTCTGCACAGCTTGTCCGTGGGGAGTAGGCCTCGCCCAGACTGAGCTTAAACCTCTCCTGCTCAACTGAGTGCCTCTGTAGATACTGCCCTGTGGCTGCTTCTAGCCTTTCCCTCTGGTGTCTGGTTCCTTATCTGACTCCTTGGAAGATCTGGCCAGGGCCTGTCTGGCCTTGCTTCCTGCGTGCCTGATTAGATGAGGTGTCCACCAGATTGCTTTCCTGGTCAGCCACCATCAGTTTAGGCCACATCAATTATATGTGGAACTGGGAATCTTTGCTTCAGTGTGAATTTCTTTACTGACACTGAATTTCATTTGCCCACTCACTCAGCCTGAAGTAATCTCATTGCAACTTGTCTCAATCTGCTTTTCTTTTCACAGTCCTGAATACTTTGGTGTCATCAGCAAAATCTTTCAATTTTGCTTCTTACCCACAGCTCCAAATCATTTAAGAAATAATTAAGCAGCAGTGGACCCAGCACATGAGACTTCACCACTGACTTTCCTCCATCGCAAGAGTAGAGCATCCATTTACTCCTATGCTCTACTTGCTGTCTTTTAACTAGTCACTTATCAACAAAAATGACCATTCTCTTTTATCCCATGGCTGATGAATTTACTTGGGAGCCTTTCGTGGGGGACACCTTCTCCTATCAGTGCTTTGTTTATTTCTTTTGCTACCATAAGAAGACCCACAAAGATGACCAATAATATGTCACTGGTAATAAATTGTCTTTCAGGCCTGCAATACCGATTCCATGTGAGAGTTTGTTTCTCTTAAATTATCTAGTTCATTTTGCTGAATGTGTTTTGTGATGTGAAGAGTAAGTCCACCCTCAATACCTTCCTCCTAGTTTGCAGGGAAACCTATATCTGGGGATGGGCACAAAACGGCTCACAAAGTAACGTTCTACATGAAATTTGACTGGTTTGTGCTTTGAGAAGCAATATCCATGGAAGGGTGCCAGATACGGACATTTCAAAAACTTTGGAGATGTTTGTGGTGGTTTATGGCAGTTCAGGAATGATTAGATTTCCAGACAGACTGTCTCTGTTCAATTAAACTGTTTACAAAACTCCAAAGCAAGAGGAGGTGGAATTCTGCAGCATTGGAACCATCAATAGGAGCCCTCCAAAGCTTCACAGGCAATGTTGGCTGCCAATAACTGAATTCCCATTCTGCTCTATGGGATCAGAATGCTATGTATACACTCAGCTCAGCTCCACACACTCTCCTCTGTTGGCTGTTCGCAGTAACACAAAAAGGCAGGGAACTTCTTAAAAGCAGACTAGCATTCCGTCCTGATAACCATCTATTAAAATAAAGGTAAAGGTAGTCCCCTGCACAAGCACCTGTTGTTTCTGACTCTGGGGTGACGTTGCTTTCATAACGTTTTCATGGCAGACTTTTTTATGGGGTGGTTTGCCATTGCCTTCCCCAGTCATCTACACTTCCCCCCCCCAGCAAGCTGGGTACTCATTTTACTGACCTCAGAAGGATGGAAGGCTGAGTCAACCCGAAACCGGCTACCTGAAAATCCAGCTACCACCGGGGATCAAACTCAGATCGTAAGCAGAGAGTTCAGACCACAGTACTGCAGCTTACCACTCTGCACCACTGGGCTGTTTGGTTAGTATTAATTGATCTTTTATATAGGTTTTAATTATGATACTATGTTTAATTATGTTTTAATTAATGTTTTATATGCACTGTTGTAACCTGCCCTGAGCCTGCTGTGCAGGCCGTGGGGAGCTGGAAATAAATCTTGCGAACTCCTCTCACTATTGGGGCTTGGGGGTGTTAGGGGGACTCACATGAAGCAGAGAGGCATAACTGGTGGTTTCCTCAGCTGAGGGCCCACATTTTGTTTCTGATTCCTCTTCTCTGCTGGGACTTGGGGGTATTAGGTAAACTCAGGGCTCTGCCCCACCCTTTCTCTCTGCTCACACTGAGCAGAGGGTCAGCTACTGGGAGCCTCGGCAGAGGACACTAATTTAAACGCTCCTGATTGTGAAAACCTCTGTGCCATGAGGGTGAAAGTGGGTGCAAAAGGTGCTCATTGTGGGGGGAAGAAGTCCTCCTCCAGCTTCATTTAACCGATCTGTTCCTTGGTGTCAAGTCGGTAGATTCAATAACAAGTCTTCATTGAAACAAAGTAACTAGTTTATTGATATCATGGTTCTCGACTACAGTAAGACTAAAGATCATACAGTAGAATGCAATCATGTAAGGTATACTTCAAAGGGATTCCTGAGGGAGGGGTACTATGCAGGGCACATTCACACATTGATGTTACAATTTCTTTCTCAGGCCTGGTTTGGCCTTGAGCGTCTCTTGGCTCCAACCTCCCCCGGTGCCAAGCCTGAGAAGGCACAGATTAACTGTTCACATATTCCCATTTCAAAGCAATACTACATAACAAAGAAAAGGAGGGAGGTGAGGAGAGTTCAAGCTAGCAGCAATGGAATACAGTATGGCTTTACCCAGGATGCTTTTCTCCTGAACCAGTGATTAGGTGCAGGTTTGACCAGAGTTATGAGAAGACTTGACACTTGGCACCCGACAGAGGCAAAAGAGTTGTCAGCAGTTGCCAACCCACTTTGGAGAGGAGGACTCCGATTCAGAGGGGAGGAAGCATTCTCCCCTTCCACACATATCCCTCTTGCTGCTCCTGCCTAGAGTACATGCTCTGTGGCCACATGCAGCCCCGTGCCAGAAAGCAACTGTTCCTCCTCCCACATTCTCCAGTCCTGGGCCCCCATTTCTAGCCCACACTTTGGAATTGTTTCCACACTCTTCCCCAGTGACCCCTGTGTGCCATGCCCATGTCTGGAGGGACGCAAATCTCCAACACTTGACCACTTCTCTCCTCCACAAGCACTTGCAAAGGGTGCACCCAAATATGTTGCCACTGGAGCGGTGGCCAGTGGGAGGAAGAAGAGCCCTATTCCCTCTCAGCAGGGAGAAGCAGTGGGCGAGCAGGAGGCCACTCCAAGAAAGGCTCCCCACACTTCAGCTGCTGTGGCATCAAGGTGGTCCACCCTCCAAGAGGTCATTTCCCTGAGGACCCTGATACTGCCATCCACAAGGGCTATGAGGAGGGCCCAGGAAGCAGTCACTCAAGGTGAGATGATTGCTGTGGATGGCCAACCCTTCTCCCTCCTGCAGGATGCAGCCTTTCACCAGCTGCTACAATACCTGGCTCCCTGGTCCTCTGTCCCCTCATGAAGGACCATAAGCTGTCATTCATCACTCTGCAATGGTGATTGTCAAGGCTGAGCTCTTCAGAGTGTGAGTCAGAACCACGTACTTCATGTCAGACCTCTGGAGCAGCCAGCAACACTGGTACCTCTCCTTCACCACTCACTTCTGGCAACTAGAGGACCTCTCAGTCCAGATGGACTATCAGGGCACAGCCCAGGCCCCAGGAGGGGACAGTCCTGACATTGAGCTACAAAGTGGTTCTGCTCCATGTGTAGGGGATCAATGCAGATGACCACATGACACAAAACATCGTCTCCATAATGCAGAGTATCCTGAGGGAGAGGGTGGACAGTGACAACATTGTCTATGGCTACATAGTCATGAACACCAGCACCAACATGCTGGCAGCAGTGAAGGCTATGAAGGATGCTCTGGGGCTGGAGAGCACTGTCAAGGACACCTGGGATGCTGCCACCCTCAGGATGTGATCCTTACTGAACACCTGTGGCAGCTGGCCTCCCACTTCTCACACAGTAGCAAGTCTGCCTGAACATAAGAGAAGCCATGTTGGATCAGGGCAGTGGCCCATCCAGTCCAACACTCTGTGTCACACAGTGGCCAACCCCCCCCCCCAAGTGCCATCAGGAGATTCACAAGTGGGGCTAGAAGCCCTCCCACTTTGCAACCCCCCCCCCCCCCAAGCACCAAGTCTGTCTGCTGTGCAAGAGGTAAGGGGAGGCAGATGAGCCTGAACATTTATTTATTTTTTTAGTTTACTTTATTATTTATTTATTTAATTTTTTTTATTTATTTGAGATTTATATCCCGCCCTTCCCACGAATGGCTCAGGGCGGCTTCCAACAATTAATCAAACATAAACAATTTCAAGTATAAAACAATTAAATATTTAAACAGTTAAAACTTTAAAACAGAATATTTCAATTTCCTGTAAACAGATGGCTGGCCAGTTACATCAGTTGTCATCCTAGCTAGGTATAGGCTAGCCGGAAGAGGGTCATCTTACAGGCCCTGCGGAACTGCGCCAAGTCCCGCAGGGCCCTCACCTCTTCCGGCAGCTGATTCCACCATACGGGGGCCATAACGGAGAAAGCCCTTTCTCTGGTGGCTTTCAGACGGGCTTCTTTTGGCCCGGGGATAGTGAGGAGATTTTGTGTTCCTGACCTCAGTGCTCTCTGGGGAACATGTGGGGAGAGACGGTCCTTCAGGTAGGCAGGTCCCAGGCCATATAGGGCTTTAAAGGTAATAACCAGCACCTTGTACCGGACTCGGTATATCACTGGAAGCCAGTGCAGAGTCCAGAGACCCGGCCGGATGTGTCCCCACTTTGGGAGACCCAATAGCAGCCGGGCCGCGGCATTCTGCACCAGCTGCAGTTTCCGGGTCCGAGACAAGGGCAGCCCCATGTAGAGGGCATTGCAGTAGTCTAACCTTGAGGTGACCGTAGCATGGATCACTGTTGCTAGGTCGTCGCGTTCCAGAAAGGGGGCCAGCTGCCTTGCCCGCCTAAGATGAAAAAATGCGGACTTGGCAGCGGCTGCTATCTGAACCTCCATCTTTAAGGAAGGCTCCAATAGCACCCCCAAGCTCTTGACCCTGTCTGCCGCCATCAGCGGCGCACCGTCAAAAGCCGGCAGGGGGATCCCCCTCCCCGGGCCGCGGCGACCCAAGCAAAGGACCTCTGTCTTCGTAGGATTTAGCTTCAGCCCACTCAGTCTGAGCCACTCAGCCATGGCCCGTAGTGCCTGGTCAAGATTTTCCAGGGCGCAGACAGGCTGGCCGTCCATCAGTAGATAGAGCTGGGTGTCATCAGCATACTGCTGACACCCCAGCCCATACCTTCGGGCAATCTGGGCAAGAGGCCGCATGTAGATGTTAAATAACATCGGGGAGAGAACCGCCCCCTGGGGCACACCACAATCGAGTGTGCGCCTCCGGGATAGCTCCCCCCCAATTGCGACCCTTTGTCCCCGACCTTCCAGGAAAGAGGAAAGCCACTGTAGGGCCAACCCCTGAATCCCCGCGTCGGCGAGGCGGTACGTCAGTAGCCGATGGTCGACCGTGTCGAACGCAGCCGACAGGTCTAACAACATCAGCACCGCCAAGCCACCCTGATCCAGATGCCGTTGAAGGTCATCCACTAGGGATATAATATTACATTTATATCCCACCCTCCCTGCCGAAGCAGGCTCCGGGCGGCTCACAATACACAATAAAGTCACAATAAAATAATTAAATGAAACATTAAATTAAAACAGTTAAAACAATTTAAACAATTTGGTGCTAATTTCCATTTAGTTACAGATGGCATTCAGTGTTCTTAGACATCCATTTAGATCTAATATCTCAGCGGTTTCAGTTAAAAGCCAGCTGGAATAATATAATCTTGCAGGCCTTGTGGAACTGGGCAAGGTCCCGCAAGGCTCTGACCTCCTCAAGTAGTTAGTTCTACCAATGGAGAGCAGCGACTGAGAGGCTCTTTCTCTGGTTGTTCTCAGTCTTGCCTCCCTCGGCTGGGGATCAATAGTATGTTTTGCGTTCCAGACCTAAGTACCCTCTGGGGAACATGTGGGGAGAGATGGTCCCTAAGGTAGGCAAGTCTTTGGCCATATAGGGCTTTAAAGGTAATAACCAGCACCTTGTAGCAAATCTGGTATACCACCAGCAGCCAGTGCAGTTTTCACAGCCCCAGGTGTATGTGCTCCCACATGGAGAGCCCCAATAAAAGCCTGGCTGCCGCATTCTGCACCAGCTGCAGTTTATGGATTCGGGATGGGGCAGCCCCATGTAGAGGGCATTAGAGTAGTCCAATCTTGAGGTGACTGTAGCATGGATTGCAGTTGCCAAGTTGCCAGGCTCGAGGAAGGGGACCAACTGTCTTGCCCACCTGAGATGGTAAAAGGCGGATTTGGCAGTGGCTGCTATCTGGGCCTCCATTGTCAAGGAAGGCTCCAGTAGCACCCCCAAGCTTCTGACCCATTGTAAGTGGTGCACTGTCAAAAGCTAGTAGGGGGATTTCCCTGCCAGGACCACCGCGACTCAGGCAAAGGACCTCAGTCTTCATTGGATTCAGCTTCAGTCGACTCAGCCTGAGCCATCCTGTCATGGCTTGCAGCACCAGGTCCAGATTTCCTGGGACACAGTCAGACCGGCCATCAATCAGTAGAAAGAGTTGGGTGCCATCTGCATAGTGATGGCAACCCAGCCCATATCTCCGAGTAATCTGAGCAAGGGGGCACATGTAGATGTTAAACAACATTGGGGAAAGCACTGCCCTGAGGCACATTGCAGTTAAGCAGGTGTGTCTGGAATGACTGTCCCCCAATCACCACCCTTTGTCCCTGACCTTGAAGGAAAGAGGAGAGCCATTCTAAGGCCAACCCCTGAATCCCTGCATCAGTGAGACAATGAGTCAGTAGCTGATGGTCGACTGTGTCAAACGCAGCTAACAGGTCAAACAACATCAGCACTGCTGAACCGCCTTGGTCCAGATGCTGCTGGAGATCATCTACAAGGGTGACCAGTACTGTCTCTGTCCCATGACCTGCAGAATCCTGGACTGATGGGGATCTAGGATGGAATTTTATTTATTTATTTACTTTAAACTTATATTCCGCCCTCTCCATGAATGGATTCAAGATGGCTAACAACGGGGAAAAAAAAATTACATGCTAAAATCACTAAAATATTGACTCATCCTGAACTTACCTACCTGTTGGAACTCCACTTTCACTGTGATTGTACAAAAAAAGCCCTGGCTTTGACCGCTTCAGATTCCAGCTCTGACAGATTCAGTAGTCATCAAAGCTCTTGGGGAGGCAGAATTAACTCAGGATTGTAACCTGAACATTGCTGACAGCAGATTCTCAGGGTCCAATCACAGCCCTGCAGGCACAATATTTCATAGGAGTGATACTAAAAGGTTCTATTAATCACCCTTCCATCAAGGAGCTCACGGTGCTGAACATGGCTCTTTTTCCCACTTTATGAGGACATATGTCCCTGTGATATAATTGTCTGAAACAAAATGAGAATGACTGGTCCAAGCTCACCCAGTGAACTTCATGGCAGAGTGAGGATTTGAACACAGGAGAGCTAGACCTCAATCTGATGCTCTAAACCAGGATTTCCCAAACTTTTCTTTCCCATGGCCTGGTTATTTTTACACTTCTCCTTTGTGGCCCACTAAAATTTGGGTGTGGGGCCAGGAGACAGGAATTATATCATTTCCTGTGGTGTCAAGGACCAAGTGATGTCACTCCTGGGGCACACTGAACCAAAACTCCACATCTTCCTGTGATGTCACTTCCAGGGCACTCCCCCAAACCCGCCTCTTCTGAAGTGAATTCATTTTCAGAAAAATCTCTCGGAAACTCATACTGAGTCAAAATGGGGGTGGAAAGTGGGCGGTCCTCTCTTTCCACTACCACCCCTGCATGCACCTATCTGTTTGTGTGTTCTTCTCCAGCTCGCAAGCACGCCTAATGCCCATGTTCAATTGCCCCCACCACATACACATCCCTTCCCAAACAGCACTGGCCAGTGTATGCAGTTCGGGGTGCTGTTGCCATTGCCATCAGGAATGCCAGCACTGTGTACCACCCACACTGGGCCCTGGCAACTGCTCTACTTCAAAATATGCTGACACATTTAGTAGAACATAATGTAAGAACATAAGAGAAGCCATGTTGGATGAGGCCAATGGCGCATCCAGTCCAACACTTTGTGTCACACAGTGGCCAAATATATATATATATATATATATATATATATATATATATATACACACACACACACTGTCGCTAATAGCCACTGATGGACCTCTGCTCCATATTTTTATCTAACCCCCTCTTGAAGGTGGTTATGCTTGTAGCCGCCACCACCTCCTGTGGCAGTGAATTCCACATATTAATCACACTTTGGGTTAAGAAGTACTTCCTTCTATCCGTTTTAACCTGACTGCTCAGCAATTTCATTGAATGCCCACGAGTTCTTGTATTGTGAGAAAGGGAGAAAAGTACTTCTTTCACTACTTTCTCCATCCCATGCATAATCTTGTAAACCTCTATCATGTCACCCCGCAGTCGACGTTTCTCCAAGCTAAAGAGCCCCAAGCGTTTTAACGTTTTTTCATAGGGAAAGTGTTCCAAACTTTTAATCATTCTAGTTGCCCTTTTCTGCACTTTTTCCAGTGCTATAATATCCTTTTTGAGGTGCGGTGACCAGAATTGTACACAGTATTCCAAATGAGACCGTACCATCGATTCATACAGGGGCATTATGATACTGGCTGATTTGTTTTCAATTCTTTTCCTAATAATTCCCAGCATGGTGTTGGCCTTTTTTATTGCAATCACACACTGTCTTGACATTTTCAGTGAGTTATCTACCATGACCCCAAGATCTCTCTCTTGGTCAGTCTCTGCCAGTTCACACCCCATCAACTTGTATTTGTAGCTGGGATTCTTGGCCCCAATGTGCATTACTTTGCACTTGGCCACATTGAACTTTATTTACCACATTGACGCCCACTCACCCAGCCTCAACAGATCCCTTTGGAGTGCCTCACAATCCTCTCTGGTTCTCACCACCCTGAACAATTTAGTGTCATCTGCAAACTTGGCCACTTCACTGCTCACTCCCATCTCCAAATCATTTATGAACAAGTTAAAGAGCATGGGACCCAGTACTGAAACCTGCGGCACCCCATTGCTTACCGTCCACCACTGCTAAGACTGCCCATTTATACTCTCTGCTTCCTATTAATTAGCCAGTTTTTGATCCAGAAGAGGACCTGTTCTTTTACTCCATGACTCTCGAGCTTACTAAGGAGCCTTTGATGAGGAACTTTATCAAAAGCTTTCTGGAAGTCAATGTAAACAACATCTATTGGGTCTCCTTTGTCCATATGTTTGTTCACTCCCTCAAAGAAATGTAACAGGTTAGTTACAGAACCCATGCTGAGTCTTCCTCAATAACTCGTGTTCATCAATGTGCCTACTCATTCTGTCCTTGATAATGCTTTCTACCAACTTTCCCGGTATTGAAGTCAGACTGACTGACCTGTTATTTCCCAGATCTCCTCTGGAAACATTTTTAAAGATGAGGGTGACATTTGCTACCTTCCAGTCCTCAGGAACGGAGGCAGATTTCAATGAAAGATTACATATTTTTTTCAGGAGATACACAAGTTCAACTTTGAGTTCTTTCAGACCTCTTGGATGTATGCCATCTGGACCTGGTGACTTATTAGTTTTTAATTCGTCTATCAGTTGTAGGACCTCCTCTCTTGTCACCTCAATCTGACTCAGGTCTTTCAACACCCCTTCCAAAATAAGTGGTTCTGAAGCGGGCAAACACTTCTCATCTTTCACAGTGAAGACGGAGGCAAAAAATGCATTCAGCTTCTCAGCCATTTCCCTATCCTCCTTCAGTAATCCTTTTACCCCTTGGTCATCCAAGGGCCCCACTGCCTCCCTGGCTGGTTTCCTGCTTCTAATATATTTGAAGAAATTTTTATTGTTGGTCTTTATGTTTTTTGCAATATGCTCCTCATAGTCCCTTTTTGCCTGCCTGATCACAATCTTGCATTTGATTTGCCACAGCCTGTGTTCCCTTTTATTAAGCTCACTTGGACTAGCTTTCCACCACTTAAAGGCGTCCTTCTTACCTTTTACAGCTTCCATTACTTTGTTTGTTAACCATGCAGGTCTTTTCTTATACCTGTTTGTGCCTTTCCTAACTTATGGTATATATTTTATCTGAGCTTCTAGGATTGTCGTTTTAAATAGCCTCCGAGCTTCCCCAAGGGTTTTGACTGTATTTACCTTTCCTTTCAGTTTCCTCTTCACATGCCACCTCATCTCAGAGAATTTACCCCTTTTAAAGTTAAACGTGGTTGTGCTGGTCATTTGTGGCAACTCTCTATTTATACAAATGGTGAAATCAATAACGTTATGGTCACTGCTCCCAAGCGGTGTGATCACTTTTACATCTCTCACCAAGTCTTGGGCATTACTTAGGACCAAATCCAGGATCGCCCCACCCCTGGTAGGTTCTGAGACCATCTGCTCCATAGCACAGTCATTGAGAGCATCAAGAAACTCAATCTCTTTCTCTCGACCAGAACACATATTGACCCAATCAATCTGCGGGTAGTTAAAATCACCTATTACAACACAGTTTTTACGTTTAGCCGCTATCTTTAAGCCTTCCATCATATTATAATCGTCCTCTCTCTTTTGATTTGGTGGGCGATAACAAACTCCCATAGTTAAATTTCCTCTATTTCAACCCAAAGCATTTCTAGAAGGGAATCTAATTCTCTGACCTCAGTCTTACTAGACTGTATACCCTCTCTGACATACAGAGCCACCCCAACTCCAACCCTTCCCTCTCTATCCTTCTGATATAATTTATATCCAGGAATCACTATGTCCCACCGATTCTCCTCATTCCACCAAGTTTCTTAAATTCCCACAATGTCTATGTTTTCTCCCAACACTAAACAAGTAGGCCCTTCCTTCAGTTGCTACTACTGGAACCCTGCCTCAAGCTACAACCAAGCTTGCTTGGTTTCAAGAAAATCTTTCAACAGCTATTTTTCATAATTTTCTTCGGTTGAAACACTGGGTAATTGCTGTGAAAGGCAGCAGAGAATTGTACTTGAATTGAATTTCAAGTTATATGAAGCTGATACAAGCTTTTCTGCAGTTCTCAAAAAGGATATTTATGAGGGGCTTGCAGCTTTTCACTGGCTGTGTTTCCCATGCCTTTTAGAGCAACCTGTTGTGCAGATAATTAGCCAGTGAACTTTCATCCTTTTTAATATCTACAGGAGGAGTTTAATTTTGGTGTCAGATAGCTTTTAAAAGCAGGACCAGTAAAATGGTGCCAAGTTCATAGTACCATCACTTGTAGTGCTGTTGAGATATACCGCAGTGATCTCCAATAATCTTTTTCTGCCCCACACCTCTCACTCTCACTCACTCACACAGAAATCTCATAGAAGGCCAGCTGGCTACAACTGGGGGTGCCAACTTTTCATTGGCAGAGCTCCTATGTCTGCAACAACAGTATGATGAACTGAAAAGTTTCATCCAGTAAAAATGGAAAGAAAGAAAGAAAGAAAGAGAATGGGAAAGAAAGGGAAAGAAGGAAAGGAAAGGAAAGGAAAGGAAAGGAAAGGAAAGGAAAGGAAAGGAAAGGAAAGGAAAGGAAAGGAAAGGAAAGGAAAGGAAAGGAAAGGAAAGGAAAGGAAAGGAAAGACATGGGAAGAAAGAACATAAACATAAGAGGAGCCATGTTGGATCAGGCCAGTGGACTATTCAGTCCAAAATTCCCTCATACAATGACCAAAAAGCAGCAGAATGTCTACCAGTGGGGCCAGGGCACTAGAAGCCCTCCCACTGTTGCTTCCCCCCACCCTCCCAGCACCAAGAGTACAGACAGAGCATCACTTGCAGGGAAAGAAAGAAAGAAGGGGGGGCAAAGGAAAAAAAAGTCTTCCTCACCATCAGATGATCCCAGCCAGCAATAATTCTGCCTAGGGGTTGTTTGGTAAAAAAAAAAAAAAGTAGCTACTGGAATGCCCACTCCTTGCCCCTCTTGGCTGAAAAAAAACACACACCTCCTTCTTTGCCGCCCAGGCCTTCCAGTGAAATCTCCCCAGAAGAACATACTGCAAGGCACATGAAAGCTCATACCTTGAAGAACACTTCATGGGTCTAAAGTGTCAGTAGATGCCAGCTTTTCTCTCAAACACTGGGAGCAGAGGAGAAGGAAGGAGAGAAAGCCCAGCTCCTTTCTGCATAACCCAGAGACGGGGTGAGGCTAGCTTTGCTGAGGGTGGGGCTAGCTTTGGCTTTTCTTGTGACCCGATAGTGAGGCTTCCATGCTCCGATACCGGGTCATGACTCTGCAAATGGAAAGCACTGCTCTAAACCACTGCACCAAACTGGCTAATTTTGACCCTGGTTGTTTAAAACATGTAGAGTATTTATTATATTTATATTTCACGTTGCCCATTGGTTCCCCAGTTAGTTTACAGCAAGTAATACCCATGTTCAATTAATTTTAAAATGAAACAAAAAATGTTGTGAGAAGCAACCGGTTCTCCTTGGGGGCTGGATCCAGGCCTCAAGGAAAGTTGTGCCTGAGACTATCTTCCACTCCCTACACAGTGATGACATTTAATAGCTGCAGAAATTGAGTTCTCAGCTGGTGTCGGGTCAGTGTATGATAGAAGGCTGTTCTGTTTTGGATAACATATTTTGTATACCTGCAGTTTTGGGCTTTCTCCTGCAACTCCAGACATAAATTCTTTCATTTCAGGTAGGCAGCTCTAGAGGTAATGGAAAGTACTGCCAAGTCACAACTAATTTATGGCAACCTTGTAGGGTTTTCAAGGCAAAAGGAATTCAGAAGTGCTTTGCCATTGCCTGCCTCCATGTAGCTACCCTGGACTTCCTTGGTGGTCTCCCATCCAAGCACTAAACAGGGTCTGACAAGATTTATTCATTTATTGGTTTGTTTGTTTAAAGCATTTATTAGCCCATTTCTTTCTTGTGGAGTTCAGGATGGCTTCCAATATAAATAAAACACATTTTTAAAAACCCCAAAATTTAAAATCACAGTTCAGGACTGCTAACACAACAAAATGAAGTCCTAAATAAAACCATCTCCAGCTGCTTTCTAAAGATCAAAAGGGCTAGGCTCACCTCCCGTGGGAGGTTCTTCCATAATTATGGGCCTGACAGTGGAAAGGACTTCTCCTGGGTGCCCCCCAAATGAGCTCCTTTGATTGATGGGGCAGTCAGGAGGGCCTTTCCCAGAGACCTTAATTCCCAGGCAGGACGACGGGGCTCGCCTGGGCCATCCAGGTCAGGGCATCAGTCTGCAGCAGCCAAACAAAATTCAAGTCAAGGAGCACTTCAGAGACCAACACAATATTCCAGGGAGGGAACTTTTATGAGTCCCTTCATCAGGAACTCTTTCCCAGCACAAAACATATTACCATGCTCTTCAGAGTGTAACTGCAGGGTTGTATGCATACAGTAAATGGGAACTTTGCAGGGAATTCAGAAGTAGGGATGTGCATTCGGCTCGGCCGAGCCAAAAATACAGCCGAATCAACGCTGATTCGGCTGTATTCTGCATTGCCTGCAGCCGAAAGCCATTGCCGCCCATTATGCGGCTCCCGAACACGGCCGCCGTATTCTTCCGAACCTCTATTCAGAAGAATACGGTACGGCTGTCAAAAGGCTGCTCAGTGTGTCAACTTCAATAGAAAAGGCGGGAAGTGGCTTTTGCAGCCTCAATGGAGCTGCTTGCTTAGCTTCCCGCCTCTCCTATAGCCTCCCTGGGATCAGGGGGGGGAGGGGGAAGAGGAGCCCCAGCAGCCAATCCAAAGCATGCATTTGCAAAATGCATCGCAAATGCATGCTTTGCTGGGCTGTTGTTGTGTACTGTGTAGCTGATGGCCCAGCCATCAGCTACATTGTTATTTTGATCTTTTGCTTACTTGGGTATCCAAGTAAGCAATGTTCTCTGGCCAATCAGAGAGAGCAGTGCTATTTTTTGAAATTGCTCTCTGTAGGGCCAGAGAACCTTTTAAAGGAGTCTTCCTGCTGGACTCCTCCATTTCTGTGTTGGTGTATGTGGTGTGGGTTGGTGTGAGAGAGATTGTGCTGCTGCTGGTGACTGGCTGGCCCTTGGCTTCAGCTCCTGCCTGTTGCTCTCTCACTGCCTTACCACCTCCCTGGACTCAGAGAAGACAAGGTAAGACAGTTTTGGGGTTCTTGTTTTAGTTTTTGTTGGTAAAAGGACTAGAGTCCCTTTACTTGTTCAGATTTGGGTGGGTGAGTGCTGGGTGGGTAGGGTAGCCTATTTGGGGTTGAGGTGAGGTTCTGCTGGGGGTGTGGGGGCCTGGGGTGGGGTGGTTTTGCTAATTTGCCCATATCTTAATTTAGTGAGAGGACTTTTTAAAGTGCAGTGTCCTTTTACTTCTCCTGATTTGGGTGGCTTGGATTTATTGGGGTTAGGGTGAAGGGGTTTTTTTTTTTTGGGGGGGGGGGAGTTCCTGTATTATTAAAAGTTGAGTTTTTTACTGTTTCATTGTTTGATTTGTTGCTGCTGTGTTGTGTTGCTGCTTTGTTACTTTTATCTTCAGGTTATTGGGGGGGTGCTGTTTGGCCTAATTTTCATTGTTTTGTCCCTGTTTTCTGGTTCTGGTTTTAGGGGTGGGGGTGTTGTTGTTGACTTATTGGTGAAAGGCCACTTTTTAAAATCTTGAGTTGGTTTGCTTGGCCTCTTGTGATTCTCTGGTTTTGTTTTGGTTTTTTTAAATTACCTCTGGTTGGCGTGGGGGTTGGCGAGGGTGTGTGTGGGCTGGGTCACTTTCTTGTTGTTATAGAGTGATTTTTGGAATCTGAGTGTGCTCTCGGTTTGGCTAGATTGTGTTGTTTGGGGCAGGGAAGCTGGCACCTGGGTGAGAGACCCAGAGGCAGCAGGCTTTTTGTGGTTTGCCAGCTCTCCCCGTGTTGTTTGGGGCAGGGCTGGAGAGCTGGCACCTGTAGATTGTGTTGTTTGGGGCAGGGAAGCTGGCACCTGGGTGAGAGACCCAGAGGCAGCAGGCTTTTTGTGGTTTGCCAGCTCTCCCCGTGTTGTTTGGGGCAGGGCTGGAGAGCTGGCATCTGGGTTTGCTGCAGCCAGGTCTGCAGAGCAGACCTTGAGCAGATTGTGTTTTGTACTGCCACGACGTTGGCAACTGGGTTTTTATTGGTGCCAGGCCTGCAGGGTTCATAGATTAGATAGAGGGATGTAGTGCATTTGGGTCCTATAGAGATTCTCTGGTGTGAAGTTAGGTTTGGCTTTGGGTGCCCCAGGAATTGGACCCCCTGGTCCAATTTTTTTTTGGCCTTGTGGGTTTTGTGTGGGACAGTCCCCTGAAGCTGCACAGCACTTTGGGGGGCTCTCCTCAAAACCTCCTGCTCCCCAGAGCCACTTTTCCCACGACAATTGCAGTGAGGAAGTGGCTCTAATTGGTTTTTTCTCACCATTGGGAGCAGTGTCCCTTTTGGGGTGCCCACAGATGGGTGCTGTCTTTTGGGGCCAGGGGGGTTGCATGCTGGGGAGTCCCCTGAAGCTGCCCTGCAGTTTTGGGGCCTCTCCCTCAAACCCCCCTCTGGCCAGAGCCACTTTCCCCACAGCAATTGTAGTGGAGGAAGTGGCTAATTGGGCTTTCCCCATCATCGTTGGCAATGGGCCTTTTGGGGAGCCCAAAGACAGGGACCCCCTGGCCCAATCTTTTTGGGACTTGGGGGGGGTTGTAGGCGAGAGTCCCCTGCAGGTCCCCTGCAAATTTGGGGGCTCTCCCTCAAACCCCCTCCCCTCCAGGCGGCTTCAATTATACCCTATTTGCCATTGATTTCAATGGCCCATAGGGTATAATGATGGAATAGGGGCACCCTCTTTGGGTGCCCCTGGAATGGGACCCCCTGGCCCAATCTTTTTGGGACTTGGGGGGTTTGGAGGGGAGAGTCCCCTGCAGGTCCCCTGCAAATTTGGGGGCTCTCCCTCAACCCCCCCCCTCCAGGCGGCTTCAAATATACCCTATTTGCCATTGATTTCAATGGCCCATAGGGTATAATAGGGCCGTATATTCGGAAATAGCCACGCATTACCGTATATGCGGCTATTCCGAATACGGCATTCAGAAGTACAAGGGGAATCCGAATTTTTTTCCCCCGTGTACTTCCGAATCCGTGTATTTCCGATTTTTTTTTTTTTTTGCACATCCCTATTCAGAAGTAAGACAGAAAGAGTTGCTTGTTGGTTTGTTGGTTGGTTGGTTTATTATTAGGTTTATATCCTGCCTTCCCTGCTGAAGCAGGCTCAGGGTGTCTTCCAAGGCCAATGGGCAAAACAATAACATAAAACCGTTAAAACAACTATTACAAAAAACAACAATATCAATACAGGTGCTATGTTGATACTCTCTTAATGGCAGTGAAGTATAGCAGATCTTCATACCTTCATAACTGTTACATGATCTACATCTTCCAAATGGACATAGGATCCAGGTCTGTGCTTCAAGGTGGTCAGAGCAGTTTATTCAAGGCAGCAGCTCAGCAATCAAAAGCTTGATGGAAGAGCACAGTCTTAAAGGCCCTGCAGAACTGAAGAAGATCCACAGAGCCCGAACATCTTCAGGGAGCTAATTCCACCAGCATGGAGCTGCAACAGAAAAGTTGTAGTTAACCTGGCCTCTTTAGGGCCGTGGATCGATAGAAGATTTTGAGAACCCAACCTGAGTACTCTCTGGAGAACATGTGGGGAAAGGTGTGCAGGTCCCTGGCCATGTAGGTGAGAACCAGCACCTTGAAACGAATCCATTATGCAATAGGCAGGGCTCTCTTTTTTCTTTTTTTTAGCAAGAACACACTGGAATGCAGTTCCAGCTGGTTTGGCATCAGAGGGGTGTGGCCTAATATGCAAATGAGTTCCTGCTGGGCTTTTTCTACAAACAAAATGCCCTGGCAACAGGTAACCAGTGCAGCACTTTCAGCACAGGCTGAATGTGCTCCCACAGGGAGAGCCCCAATAGCAACCTAGCTGCAGCATTCTGTACCAGTTGAAGCTTCTGGATCTGAGACACGGGCAGCCCCATGTAGAGAGCATTTTAAATTGTGATGTGACGTTTAAGGCTTTACAGAACTGCTAGTGATGTGATGTTTAAGGCTTTACAGAACTGCTAGGGAATCATCTTTTTAAAAAAATAATTTCCCAAGCATTAACTTCCTAGCTATCTTGAGGTTTGAGTGCATTTCTGGCATTTCCCTTATTTAATACACACAGATTCCATATGCAGCTGTATGTGCTCTCTGTGCACTTTGCATAAGAGAAGCAGAAAAGAGGCAGGGGCTCATATTTGGTCAGTCTGGCTTCCAGCTGAGTAGCCTTCCTCCAACAGATGTGGACTGGACACAGGATGCCCAACTGCCTAGGGGGGGGGGGAGTTTATCCCTTCAATGGAGTCTAAATGGGAGGCTATTTTCCAGCTGATGTTATTACCTCCATGCCATGGCAAGTTTTGCCTGCCCATTTCCACAAATTAAGCCTCTATTCAAGAGAGGTGCCACTTTTCACCAGGCCTGGTGACAACCTAACTGAGCAGATTGGTAGGATACAAACCACTGAGTGTGGCAGTGTGGTTACTCCAAGGATGGCAGAGCTGCCACTGAAAAGGGCTTATTTGGAAGCCAGCAGACAGGGAGGGGCAGTCTGGGACTATCTCATGCTGATTCTGCACATAGAGCAGAATGAGGCAGGGATAACTTGGTAGAAGCAAAGACAGGCTTGCCAACAGGCCAGGAGAAAAACACCCTGACCCTGTAAGAGAGGCTTAAAGTATGGAAATAGGCAGTTGCTGCCTTTCAGGACTTGCAGGTAAATGCCATCCTATTGAGCTCACATGAAAGGGACGACAGGGTTTTCCCCCTCCTCTGGCAGCTGGCAACCCTGGGGGATAAAAATTGTAATACGTCATACTTGGAGGGGGGGCATTACTTCAGAATGTTTAATTTTTAAAAATCTTGCAGCCCCTAACCTGAGAAGTGTTTTATGAAACTACTTTTAAGCTGTTTCTGCTTTTGCTGGGTTTGTGGACAGAGAATTAATCCAAATAATAAATAATAAGCAGAAAAGTGGAATATTGGAAAGTTCTGGCTCTGCTCTGCATGAAAAAGAGTGAGGCCACAGAGACCATAGAAATCCTCAGTTTGTTCTGTGGGGCTTTGTAAATATGGGCAGGGAGAGGGCCTGGAGGGTTTAGTTTTTATTTTGCTTCCTTGAGTCAGTATCCAGACACACTTCAGCACTGTTGATTCCCATTTTGCAAATTTTATTCAATTGTAGGCATAATGACTGTACTATTTGATATAGCTCTAAATAACAGTAGATGTTCTTCTCTGGGTAATTCAGATCATTCTAAACTAAACAGCAAACAGACTAAATAATATTATGTATCAAGTGTTTAAAAGCAGCTAAACAACATTTGACTTAATCTGTCTCTTGGCATTTATCCCTATTAACTAGTCATACCATTTATAACAGTGCCAATAAAATTGATTTGATTGTATTTTTCCCCCTTGGAGAATTTTGTTCTGCTAAGAGAAGCCCATCAGCCAATCATTCTGCTTGATTTAGTTCTAGAAAAGATAATTACCTCTTCTGATTTCACTTTCTGTCATGTCCATATGGAATAAAAATACTACGCCTGCACTTCTGAGCACATTTACTTGAAATTAAGTTTCACTGAAATCAATAGCACTTTCCAAAGGGGCATGTTTAGGATTATATTGCTAAGCGAATCATTTGCAGAACACATACCCTGGGCTGTTGCTGTTAGTTCTGTGATGGCACACCCCCTCCCCCCACCACCGCCATATTTCAGAGATGAAAATAGAGACACTGTGGTCAACTGGCAGTGCACCTCTTCTCGCACCAAGGATCACTTTCTCAGCACTATTCGTTCATTCATGTGCAGCTGAAGCCTGCCCAGTACTGGCTTGTGAAACATGGAATGTCAACACAAGGACTCCGTTTTCTTTTCTTTCTTTCTTTTTCTTTTAAAAGAAATTTCATAGATTGTACATAGTGCAATCCTAAATCCAGTTTATTCCTTTTTAAATTTAGATGTTTAATTATTTTTATTTTATGTGCCAAAAAACAGAAAATGATCACTATTACATTACGCAAGAAAATTTTGAAATTGCTAGTTAAGCCAAGTATCTGATACCAATAATTCAAAAATAAAATGCCGGCATTTTAAGAAGAAAGGTTCTAGCTTCTGAGATACAAATTCATCCATCTCTAAGACACAATTCCAGTTAATCTGGATAATTTTTGCAAATACCAGACCATTTCCCCAGGTTTTTTCAATTAATAAACTTGCAGCTGTTAATAAATCTTATATCATACATCTATGTTTATTTGACACATATTCCTTAATTGTCAGTGTGCGTGGAAGTTCTGCAGGTATGAGTGTCCTGATAAATGCAGCCACCAGTAAAAGTTCTATGAAGACAAAAACTTCAGCAAGCCAGTTGAAACAGTTGTATTTGGTGTAAGGCAAAGAGAGTAGTAATAGGCAGTCCAGATAGTCAATACACAGTAAGTTCAGTCCATCCAAGTTAGCAGTACAAAGTCACAGTCCAAGAGAGTAGTCTACACATACCAAGTCATCATCATCATCATCAATCAGTCCGACAGAGTAACAGCCTCTGATCAAAATAGCTCTCCACTCCTCTGCACGTCCTCCATATTCATTAACCCACAGAGAATGAGAGTTAGGCTCTCTGTTGATATAGTGCAGCTAGCCAATCATGTTACCCAATTCTTAACTAGCTGCACATGCTTCTCACATGCATTTCATTAGCAGGTATAGTAGGAGTTACATAACAGTGCATCAGCACTTTTCCCCTTAAAGTGCCCAATGCTGTCATCCTCCCCCTATGTAACGACATGGGCTATACATTGCATGTAACTTTAACATTCATAGTTAAAATATTTCCACAGCATGACATTACTGCTTTTCACATTTTTTAAGACCTAAAGATAGACAGCTTTCTTTATGTTTCACATGTGTTTGAACCTTTGTAAACAAGTCTGCAACATTGTCATTAGTTTCACAGTATTCAAGCACAATTAGTCTATCTTCTAAGCATTGCTTAACGTTATGGAAACGTGCATCAGTATGTTTGGATCTACTCTTGACACCAAGAGTTGTTGCTAACTGAATAGCAGCCTGATTGTCTTCCCTCACAATTATGGGATTGACATGACGTATTCCAAAGTCTAACAACAATTGCTTGAACCATATGAGTTCAGTACACACAGCGCTCAAGGCCGCGTATTCTGCCTCGCAACTAGATAGAGCCACGTGTTTTTGCTTCAGTGACCGCCACCCAACCAGGGCGCCACCCAGAAAAATAGCCATTCCTGTAGTAGATTGCCTTGTATCAGGATCGTTGGCGAAACTAGCATCTGCATAAGCATGCATGGTAAGTTCTCCAGTAGGAGTTATAAACAAACTTAAATCCATGGTCTGCTTTAAATATCTTAAGATATGCTTAGCTGCTAGCCAATGTTTTTGCCTTGGCTCTTTCACTGCTCTTGCCAATACATTCGTGGTCATGGCAATGTCCGGTCTGGACCAATTAGCAAGATATGATAAGCTGCCAATCAGGGATTGATATATCCCCTGATCGAACAGTGGACTCTGTTCGCTGTCTGACTCATTGCATGGGAACATAGGACTTTGCACCCCTTTGCACTGGTCCATCTTGAACTGTTTTAGCAAATGGGATATTTTTGCCCTCTGTGATACTCTGTATCCACCATCTACTTTTTCAATCTCTAGGCCAACATATTGCTTAATTTCTCCCAGATCTCTCACAGTAAATTTGGACCTTAGAGCATCAATAGTATCATTCATTACTTTGGCAGATTTACATATTATGGCCAAATCATCCACGAATACTAGGATGGTGCATTGTTGCTCTCCCTTCTGCTTAGTAAACACACAGGGATCTGCAACTCCTTGCTTATAACCTAACATTTTAAGGTTATCTACTAAATGCTGGTTCCATTCGAATCCAGCCTGCTTTAATCCATACAGGGATTTCTTAAGCAACCAACAAGTATTGTCATTATCACCAGAGGCACCTGGTGGTTTCTTCATATACGCACAGTGTCTCAATGGGGCATGCAAATAGGCTGTTTTTACATCAAGATGCCTAATCATACAGTGCTGTTTTGCTGCGATAGTTAGAGCACAGTAAAGTGAAGTGGCTTTAAGGGTTAGAGCAAATGTCTCGTCGTAATCTTGCCCCCCTTGCAAGAATCCCTGGGCTACAAGTCTGGCCTTGTACTGAGTAGTACCGTCTGTGCCAGCCTTGAGTTTATACACCCATCTGCAACCTATGAGTCTCTGACCGGTTGGTAGAGTAGTTTCTTCATAGACGTTCAGGTTACGCAGGGACTCAAGTTCAGAGCTCATTGCAGCGTGCCATCCAGACTGTTCCTCCTGTGATAGATGCTGAATGCTCTCAAAGTTAGAGGGCTCAGCAATCACAGTACATGCCTGTCCTGGACTGTAGCGATCCGGTGGCCTCGTCTCACGAGTAGACCTCCTGAGCACCGGTTCTGCAGATTCATCAGACACTGTCTGTTGTGCTGCCATCTGCTGCTGGGAAACACCAACTCCTGGAGATGCAGGGGTTAACGGCTCTTCCTTGACTTCTCCGTTGCTGAGCGACAAGCTCCTCCTCCCCTTCCTAGGAACGGGTGGTGTCTCTTGTTTCGCTGCTGTCGGCAGGATTAGAGTCGAGGATGTTCGCTGCCAGCCAACAGATCTCTCAAGGAAATTTGCCAATGCGCTGGTTGTTATCTTCTTCTCTCCAGCATGGCAGAAACTGTAAGCTCGATGATTGTTAGAATAACCAACAAACAACAATTTTTCAGCTTTGTCTTTTCCCTTCCTTCTGAGCTCCTTTGGGATATGGACGTAAGCAGGGATCCCAAAGATCTTTACATGCTCTATGGAGGGCTTCTTGCCATACCAGGCTTCTGCAGGACTCATTCCTGTAGCAGATGACCAAGACAAATTTAGTACATGAGAAGCACACATCATGCTCTCCCCCCAGTAACTCAAGGGTAAATCACTGTCTTTTAACATAGCCATACACATGTTGTACAGGGATTGGTTCCTTCTTTCACAGAAGGCATTATGCTGGGGTCTATAAGGAGCTGTACATTTACGTTCAATGCCATATCTCCTGCACAAAGAAATCATTCTCTCATTGCAGAATTCAGACCCATTGTCACTCAGAATAGATTTAGGAACTTTGCCTGTCTTCCGATGCACAAAGCGAAGCCAGTTGTAGAACGCCTGGAATGTTTCCGCCTTAGACCTAAGAAGGAAGCAGAAACCATACCGGGAAAAATGGTCTTCTATGCATAAACAGAACCTTGCCCCGCCCAAACTCCTCGTAGGGAACGGGCCAATCAGGTCGAGGAACACTAAATCAAGTATCTCATTAGTCTGAAACTTGCTAGGAGATATAGTTGCTGCTGCTTTGGACTTGACAGCCTTGCATACTTCACATTCTATGAAACATCCACATGGTTTGGGGGTAATTCCAGCAGCTTGAAGAGTCTTCTTCACCGCCTGGAAATTAATATGCCCCAGTCTGCGATGCCAGAGATGTATGCAATCATCATGTGGTGGTTTATTCGTACTCACATGCTGCACTGAACGCTCCTTCTCAAGGAAATATAAGTCGCCTTTCCTTTTGGCTTTAGCAGATATGCCATCTGCACATATGTTGCAGTCTGTAGCTGTAAAACAAACTTTAAAGTGCTGTTCAGTCAAGGCTGATACTGAAAGCAAATTATAGTTCAGGCTTGGAACATTAAGCATGTGTAACTTTCTCCCAAGGCTCGGGATGTTGATAAGACCACTCCCTGCTACATTGGCAGACAGCCCGTTTGCGAGCTTCACACACTGACCTTGTGTAGGAGTGAATGTCTCAAAAAGCCTTTTATCCTTGGCAATGTGCTCCGTTGCACCACTGTCAATCATAAATTGCTGGCTACTGCAGGAGGAATCATTAATGATAACATTACACCCACCTCCTTTTGTAACAGCAGGAGAATATTTCTTTTTGTTCAAGCCGCACTGGCGTTGTAGGTGCTTGAGACTTCCACACAAGTAGCACTTACGTACAGCATATGCTTTAGCTGCAGCTGCTTTGCATTCTGCCCCTTTAAGAACCTCCCGGGCAGGAACATTTGTTGAATGGGCTGGAGCCGCATGGAATTGAGCTGCGTCTCTCCTCCTCTTTGCCTCATTCAGCAGTCGGTGGGAAATGCTGGACACGGTGAGCTCAGCTTGTGGAACAACGTCAAGGTTAGCCACAAATTGATCATAGCTCTGGTCCAGGGAACAGAGGATTATGTAGACTTGCTGCAGGGAAGAAAAAGTTACCTTTTTTTCCTGCAGTTGGAGTAAAGTGCGCTTCATGTATTCCAGGTGAGTCATCATGTCTCCACCTGTCTCCAAACGTGCACTTAAGAGCTTCTTCATTAGGAAAATGTGGGACCCGACACTCTCTCTCACATATAGAGCCTTTAGTGCATCCCAACATGACTTGGCATTGTCGGACCCTTTAACCTGGATGAGCTGTGAATCTTCCAAGGTTAAGCCAATTAACGAGAATGCCTTATCATCATTACTCCGATGCTTGGCTATTACATCTGCATCATTAACAGCATGTAACATAGTTAAGTCTGGCGGAGTTGCCACATACTCCCATAAACCTTGGTACTTTAATAGCATGGTGACTTTTTCCGACCATGTGCCGTAGTTGTCTCCATTAAGCCTCGTAATTAGGAAGCCAGAGACATGTACGCTGGACTCCATGGATCTGCCCTATACACATACAAAGTGCCACGCCCAAAAACTGTTTGTCTTACTCACGAGTAGAACACTGGAAAATGCTGCAGCAGACAGAGCTTACTCCCCCGTAGACCATGCTGGGCCCATAACCGATGTCAGTGTGCGTGGAAGTTCTGCAGGTATGAGTGCCCTGATAAATGCAGCCACCAGTAAAAGTTCTATGAAGACAAAAACTTCAGCAAGCCAGTTGAAACAGTTGTATTTGGTGTAAGGCAAAGAGAGTAGTAATAGGCAGTCCAGATAGTCAATACACAGTAAGTTCAGTCCATCCAAGTTAGCAGTACAAAGTCACAGTCCAAGAGAGTAGTCTACACATACCAAGTCATCATCATCATCAATCAGTCCGACAGAGTAACAGCCTCTGATCAAAATAGCTCTCCACTCCTCTGCACGTCCTCCGTATTCATCAACCCACAGAGAATGAGAGTTAGGCTCTCTGTTGATATAGTGCAGCTAGCCAATCATGTTACCCAATTCTTAACTAGCTGCACATGCTTCTCACATGCATTTCATTAGCAGGTATAGTAGGAGTTACATAACAGTGCATCAGCACTTTTCCCCTTAAAGTGCCCAATGCTGTCATTAATTACACTTAACTTAATACAACTTTTGGAGAAATGCATAATTTACACTCTATTTCTATAAATATTTGCCACTGAAAATTCTTAACAATTAAACAAGACTGCCACATATAGATAAATTTGCAGAAACAGCACATTTCCAGCATTTGTACTCCCCCCCCCCCCCCACAACCCGAACATCTTATTTTTACGGGTATAATACTTCACACAATATTTTATAGTGATTCTCAGCTATACTAATGCTTATTTCTTTTGCAGGACCTGCTTACCATTGCTTTGGTAGCAATGCTATGATGAACCCTTCTGAGCAGTACCGATAACATTGGCTGCTGACCACAAGGCCAGGGCTACCGGTAGGGGAGGAGAGGAGATGGAGGTATTTGGACACCCACTACCTCCGTTAAAAGCATGGCAGAACAGCTCCATTTTACAGGCCCTGCAGAATTGTAATAGATCTTGCGGAGCCCTGATCTCAGCTCGTAGCTTGTTCCACCAGGCTGGGGCCAGGACTGAAAAGGCCTGGCCCTTATTGAGTCTAGCTGGACAGTCTTGGGGCCAGGGACAACCAGAACGTGTTGGTCCGTTGAGCGCAAGACTCTATGGGGCACATATGGGGAGTGGTCCCTCAGATATGCAGACCACTGAAAAGTAATAAAAGATAAAAAAAAAACACATCATAATACACTGCTAAAATATCTAACAGAATGACAGCAGCACTCTAAAAACATAGGTGCATGGAGTGCCTACTCTTTTCAGGTGGGGCCATGGGCACCTGCTTTGCAAAGTTCAAATTCATGGCTTGCATGGCAGGAGTGAGCGGCATCCACACCCCCCCCCAAAAAAAAAACATTTAAAGAGAAGGTTCCCTTTAAATAATTGTCAGTCAAGTCAGTCAGTCAGTACCCCTATCGGCATAAATAAATGGTTGGAGGGAAACAGGATGGGGCGGGGGGGGTACTGTGTTCCTGATGTGATGACATCCCTCTGCATGACACCATCATTTTGGGAATGGCTCTTTCCCCCTCCCAGAATGCTCTCCCCAAATCTCCCCACCAGGGAGAAGATACTTGGCAACCCTATTTAAAGGACATTATGAAAAAAGGAGTTTTCAAACTATATCAGAAGGCCACAAGGGAAGGGGTCAACTTTACTTCCAAAGGCCTACAGTTTTGAGGCCACTGCTGAAACAGGCCCTGCTATAGGTGCAAAGCTGTTAATGACAGAGCATTTGGGAGGTCTCTAGAAGTGGCCATGCTTTGTCCAGGATCTGGCCATTAATTAACTGTTCTCAGTGCATCTAGTCCTTTCACTCACCAATGAAGCTGCCACCTTATCCTGTGCCCAGGAAAAGTATGTCCCTCACTCAATAATTCCTCTTGTAATGTTTCAGATTGATCCAATTTGGATTTGGGAATTGCCCATCAAAACTGGGTATCACCCAACTAGGCCAAGGGTTACCAATTTACCTAGAATACAACTTTTTCAACTGGATGTTCTCCTCTTGTACTTGGTTTGGAAATATTCCCTGAACCTGAATTGCTCATCCCATTCCAGGTTTTCTCTTCCCTCTTCCAAAGCCTGGAAAGACGGCAACCTTTTACTTTTGGACCTGGCTGCCTGTTCTTTAACTGGGGTCAGCAAAAGGTCTGCTTCCAATAGCCTCACCCCCATGTTCTGTTTTGTGCTGTCATGTGCTGTCACGTGTCTCCGCCACTCTACCTGCTTTTGAGACAAGGACAAGACGGTGGTCATAAGAACATAAGAGAAGCCATGTTGGATCAGGCCAACGGCCCATCAAGTCCAACACTCTGTGTCACACAGTGGCAAAAAATTTTATATACACACATACACTGTGGCTAATAGCCACTGATGGACCTGTGCTCCATATATTTATCTAAACCCTTCTTGAAGGTGGCTATACTTGTGGCCGCCACCACCTCCTGTGGCAGTGAATTCCACATGTTAATCACCCTTTGGGTGAAGAAGTACTTCCTTTTATCCATTTTAACCTTTCTGCTCAGCAATTTCATCGAATGCCCATGAGTTCTTGTATTGTGAGAAAGGGAGAAAAGTACTTCTTTCTCTACTTTCTCCATCCCATGCATTATCTTGTAAACCTCTATCATGTAACCCCGCAGTCGACGTCTCTCCAAGCTAAAGAGTCCCAAGCGTTTCAACCTTTCTTCATAGGGAAAGTGCTCCAGCCCTTTAATCATTCTAGTTGCCCTTCTCTGGACTTTCTCCAATGCTATAATATCCTTTTTGAGGTGCGGCGACCAGAACTGCACACAGTACTCCAAATGAGACCGCACCATCGATTTATACAGGGGCACTATGATACTGGCTGATTTGTTTTCAATTCCCTTCCTAATAATTCCCAGCATGGTGTTGGCCTTTTTTATTGCAGACGCACACTGTCTTGACATTTTCAGTGAGTTATCTACCACGACCCCAAGATCTCTCTCTTGGTCAGTCTCTGCCAGTTCACTCCCCATCAACTTGTATTTGTAACTGAGATTCTTGGCCCCAATGTGCATTACTTTGCACTTGGCCACATTGAACCGCATCTGCCACGTTGACGCCCACTCACCCAGCCTCAACAGATCTCTTTGGAGTTCCTCACAATCCTCTCTGGTTCTCACCACCCTGAACAATTTAGTGTCATCCGCAAACTTGGCCACCTCACTGCTCACTCCCAACTCTAAATCATTTATGAACAAGTTAAAGAGCATGGGACCCAGTACCGAGCCCTGCAGCACCCCACTGCTTACCGTCCTCCACTGCAAAGACTGCCCATTTATACTGACTCTCTGCTTCCTATTACTAAGCCAGTTTTTGATCCACAAGAGCAGTGGCATAGGGAGGGGGGGCGGGTCGCCCCAGGTCTGGGGGTCCCCGCATTGCCAAGGGGGGCCCCCGAACAATGGCCATGTTGGGCTAAGGTGCTGTGAGGCGGGCCAGCGCGCGCGGCATGGGGAAAGGGGGCTTGAGGAGGCTCGGCAGGCTCTTCCACAAGAGCGAGTCGGAGGACTCGGAGCCGGACACGAGCCGGGAGACGCCGCTCCCCTCGCTGTCTCCTCAGGAGAAGCGGCAGCATCGCCACAACAGCCCCCCGGCCGGCGGCGGAGAACGCAAGAAACGCTCGGCGTTTGGCAACTGGCGCTTGAAGAAGAAGCACCACAAGGAGCGCCAGGCGACGGCGGCCGAGGCCAGCAGCAGCAGTGGCAGCCAGCTCAGCGCCCCGGCGTCTCCCTCGCTCTCCCTGGCGTCCAGCGTCACGGCCACCGCTTCGGAGCCCACCACCCCCACAGACAGGTAAGCGCCCAGCCACAGGGGCTGCCTCCGGCTCCTCCCGCCTGCCTGTCCGCTCTCCAGCAGCGAAGGGAGCTCTCCCGCCTTTCCTGGACCGAACGAGAAGCCCTCCCCCCCCTCCCCCCCCCCAGCAGACAGGTGCCGCCGGCCTTCCCGCCCGCACACTAGCCGAGTGCGCGGGTTGGCCCCCGTGAGGTGGGACTTGCCAAAAAACGCCGAGAAGAAAGCGCAGGACAGCTCCCATCCGCGCGGCTTAAAGGCGCAGCGCTCCTATTATTATTATGTCTCCGACGCTGCTTATTCAGGAAAGTTGGCTTTGGGATTACTTTGTCTTGGCAGTGGCTGTCTCATCATGTACTACAGCCTCTCCCACTGCTCCTTAATTTGCTCTAGGGTTACCCGCTGGCATCATACTTGTGACCCAAGTGCAAAGCTGTTACGATGACCCACTGCGTTTAAAGTGCTATTTCGCAGTAACATATCATAGGACCCATCCCACATTTAACAGTGGTCCTTCTTCAGTGGCTTTTCAGAAAGGCTGTGTAAAGTGCTGAAATGTAAAGAAAAGTTTCTCATGGGAAGTCAAGGAAGAACTTTTCACCTTACATTTGTCAAGCTAGCAATTATGTGGTTCCCCTCCTTCCTCCTCCCATCCTTTCATCTTAGAACAGGCAGAAGACTTTTATTTTGGCTGGCTTTTGGTAGGTTAAGAATGAAATGAAAATCGGGTTTAAATATTTGCAAGGGTCTTGTGTTGGGGCGGGGAGGCCGCCCAGTTTGAGCTGAGTGCAGAATGGTGTGAAAGTGGGAGGGCTTCTGGAGTTCTGGCCCCACTGGTGGACCTCCTGATGGCACCTGGGTTTTTTGGCCACTCTGTGATACAGTGTGTTGAACTGGATGGGCCATTGGCCTGATCCAACATGGCTTCTCTTATGTTCTTAGGTCTGAGGCAGTGATGCTCCATATTCTTGGTGCTTGGAGGGGCACAGTGGGAGGGCTTCTAGTGTACTGGCTCCTCTGATGGACCTCCTGATGGCACCTGGGTTTTTTGGCCACTGTGTGACACAGAGTGTTGGACTGGATGGGTCATTGGCCTGATCCAATGTAGTTTCTGTTATGTTCTTATGTCTAGGGCAGTGATGCTCTGCATTCTTAGAGCTTGGGGGGCAACAGTGGTGGGGGGAGGCTTCTGGAGTTCTGGCCCTGCTTGTGCTGGCCTTCCTGATAACCCCTGGGCTTTGCCCACTGTGTGGCACAGAGTGTTGAACTGGATGGGCCGTTGGTCTGATCCAACATGGCTTCTGTTACGTTGTTATGTCTAGGGCAGTGATGCTCTGCATTTTTAGTGCTTGGGGGGCAACAGTGTGGGGGAGCTTCTGGAGCTCTGGCCCAACTGGAGGACCTTTTGATGGCACCTGGGTCTTTTTGGCCACTGTATGAAACAGAGTGTGTTAGACGGGATGAGCCACTGGTCTGACTCAACATGGCTTCTCTTATGTTCTTAGGGACACTGACTTGAAATGTACAGACACCAGTCACCTAGCTCTTGTAAGCAAGGGTTTTTTTATACAGAGAAAATGTCATGCATTACCAGGGCTTTTTGAGTAGAAAAAGCCCAGCAGGAACTCATCTGCATATTAGGCCACACCTCCTGACATCACTATTGTTTTTGCAGGGCATTTTTGGTAGAAGAAGCCCAGCAGGAAGTCATTTGCATATGAGACCACACTCCCAAGCTAGTAAGCAGTAAGCAGTGGGGTGCCGCAGGGCTCAGTACTGGGTCCCATGCTCTTTAACTTGTTCATAAATGATTTGGAGTTGGGAGTGAGCAGTGAAGTGGCCAAGTTTGCAGATGACGCTAAATTGTTCAGGGTGGTGAGAACCAGAGAGGATTGTGAGGCACTCCAAAGGGATCTGTTGAGGCTGGGTGAGTGGGCAGATGAGGTTCAGTGTGGCCAAGTGCAAACTGCAAAGCAATGCACATTGGGGCCAAGAATCCCAGCTACAAATACAAGTTGATGGGTTGTGAACTGGCAGAGACTGACCAAGAGAAAGATCTTGGGGTCATGGTAGATAACTCACTGAAAATGTCAAGACAGTGTGCGTTTGCAATAAAAAAGGCCAACGCCATGCTGGGAATTATTAGGAAGGGAATTGAAAACAAATCAACCAGTATCATAAACCCCTGTATAAATCGATAGTGCAGTCTCATTTGGAATACTGTGTGCAATTCTGGTCACCGCACCTCAAAAAGGATATTATAGCATTGGAAAAAGTCCAGAAAAGGGCAACTAGAATGATTAAAGGGTTGGAACACTTTCCCTATGAAGAAAGGTTAAACGCTTGGGGCTCTTTAGCTTGGAGAAACGTCAACTGCGGGGTGACATGATATAGGTTTACAAGATAATGCATGGGATGGAGAAAGTAGAGAAAGAAGTACTTTTCTCCCTTTCTCACAATACAAGAACTCGTGGGCATTCAATGAAATTGCTGAGCAGTCAGGTTAAAACGGATAAAAGGAAGTACTTCTTCACCCAAAGGGTGGAATAGATAAAGAACTGCTTTTAACAAATAGCTGACTGGCTTATTCTTACTTATGGGACATCCAGGGATCCCTGGAAAGATCTGATAGTAGCAACTAGCATAAAGGCAAGGGAAATCCTAGCTTGGGAGAAAATCTAAGTGATTAGACGTTCCATGGGGACCTCCTTATAGCTTTGCTTGTTGAAAACCACATCAGTATGCCTGTTTTTGTTTTCCTTCTTTTTCTTGTAAGCTTGCTTAATATAGAAGTCCCACAAGTTCAGGGCACAAGGGGAACAGCTGGGCCAGCAGGCTGCTTGTGGCATTTCTCCCTGTCACATGGTGTGGTGGGGTAATCAGGTTATCAATCACATGACCTAGATCGCACCAGCAGTGCCATCTTGGGGGGGGGGGTGCCGCCCGCAAAGTGACACCACTTCCTGTTTCCCCCCCACAAGTGGTGGCCATTTTGGGGGAGTTACATCACTTCCTGTTTCCAGCAGGGCTCCCTCGCAAGTGGTGGCCATCTTGCGGAAGTGACATCACCGGAAGTGACATCATATCCTGTTTCTGGCGGCGTGCACACACATAGGGGGGCCCACATAAATCTTGGGCCCCGGGCCCCCAAAGCCCTAGCTACGCCCTTGCACAAGAGGACCTGTCCTTTTACTCCATGACTCTCAAGTTTTCTAAGGAGCCTTTGATGAGGAACTTTATCAAAAGCTTTCTGGAAGTCAAGGTAAACAACATCTATCAGGTCGCCTTTGTCCACATGTTTGTTCACCCCCTCAAAGAAATGTAACAGGTTAGTGAGGCAAGATCTTCCCTTGCAGAACCCATGCTGAGTCTTCCTCAATAACCCGTGTTCATCAATGTGCCTACTCATTCTGTCCTTGATAATGGTTTCTACCAACTTTCCCGGTATTGAAGTCAGACTGACTGGCCTGTAATTTCCCGGATCTCCTCTGGAACCCTTTTTAAAGATGGGGGTGACATTTGCTACCTTCCAGTCCTCAGGAACGGAGGCAGATTTCAATGAAAGATTACAGATTTTTGTTAGAAGATCCACAAGTTCAACTTTGAGTTCTTTCAGAACTCTTGGATGTATGCCATCCGGACCCGGTGACTTATTAGTTTTTAATTTGTCTATCAGTTGTAGGACCTCCTCCTTTGTCACCTCAATCTGACTCAGGTCTTTCAACACCCCTTCCAAAACTAGTGGTTCTGGGGAGGGCAAAAAGTTCTCGTCTTCCACAGTGAAGACGGAGGCAAAAAATTCATTTAGCTTCTCAGCCATTTCCCTATCCTCCTTCAGTGATCCTTTTACCCCATGGTCATCCAAGGGCCCCACTGCCTCCCTGGCTGGTTTCCTACTTCTAATATATTTGAAGAAAGTTTTATTGTTGGTCTTTATGTTTTTTGCAATATGCTCCTCATAGTCCCTTTTTGCCTGCCTGATCACAGTCTTGCATTTGATTTGCCACAGCCTGTGTTCCCTTTTACTAATCTCACTTGGACTGGTTTTCCACTGCTTAAAGGAGTCCTTCATACCTTTTACAGCTTCCATTACTTTGTTAACCATGCAGGTCTTTTCTTATGCCTGTTTGTGCCTTTCCTAACTTGTGCTATGTATTTTATCTGAGCTTCTAGGATTATAGTTTTAAATAGCGTCCAAGCTTCCCCGAGGGTTTTGACCGTATGTACCTTTCCTTTCAGTTTCCTCCTCACATGCCTCCTCATCTCAGTGTATTTACCCCTTTTAAAGTTAAACGTGGTTGTGGTGGTCTTTTTGGACAACTCCCTATTTATACAAACGGTGAAATCAATAACATTATGGTCACTGCTCCCAAGCGGCACAATCACTTTTACATCTCTCACCAAGTCTTGGGCATTACTTAGGACCAAATGCAGAATCGCCCCACCCCTGGTAGGTTCTGAGACCATCTGCTCCATAGCACAGTCATTGAGAGCATCAAGAAACTCAATCTCTTTCTCTCGACCAGAACACATATTGACCCAATCAATCTGCGGGTAGTTAAAATCACCTATTACAACACAGTTTTTACGTTTAGCCGCTATCTTTAAGCCTTCCATCATATTATAATCGTCCTCTCTCTTTTGATTTGGTGGGCGATAACAAACTCCCATAGTTAAATTTCCTTTTGGGCCCTCTATTTCAACCCAAAGCATTTCTAAAAGTGAATCTAATTCTCTGACCTCAGTCTTACTGGACCGTATATCCTCTCTGACATACAGAGCCACCCCACCTCCAACCCTTCCCTCCCTATCCTTCCGATATAGCTTATATCCAGGAATCACCGTGTCCCACTGATTCTCCTCATTCCACCAAGTTTCTGAAATTCCCACAATGTCTATGTTTTCTCCCAACACTAAACATTCCAATTCACCAATTTTACTTCGAACACTTCTAGCATTTGCATACAAACATCTATAATTTCCCAGGCGAGCTAGGCCCGCCACCTTCCTCCTGCCACCTCGAGACTCTGGCAGACAGTCCATATTGTTTGTCGCCTTCACAGTGGACAACTCTGGTCTGTTACCCGGTAGAAAAATAGCAGCCAACCCTTCATCTCTTTGAGACGAGTCCTCCCGAACCAGAGACATTTCATCTCCTGTCGGCTTTCCCCCAAGATTTAGTTTAAAAACTGCTCTGCCACCTTTTTGATTTTAAGCGCCAGCAGCCTGGTTCCATCCGGGGACAAGTGGAGACCATCTCTTTTGTACAGCTCCCGCTTGTTCCAGAAAGCATCCCAGTGCCTAACAAACTTAAACCCTTCCTCCTTACACCATCATCTCATCCACACATTGAGACTTCTAATTTGTGCCTGTCTCTCCTGTCCTGCACGTGGAACAGGTAGCACTTCCGAGAAGGCTACCTTGGAGGTCCTGGCCTTAAGTCTCCCGCCTAGCACCCTAAATTTTTCCTCCAGGACCTCACGACTGCATTTCCCCACATCGTTGGTGCCAACATGCACCACAACCACAGGCTCCTCCCCAGCACTGTCTATCAGTCTATCTCTCTCTCTCTCGGCTTGGCTTCGCGAACGAAGATTTAAGAAGGGTGCAATAGTCCACGTCTGCTGCAGGCTCGCTGGTGGCTGACAAGACCAATGCGGGACAGGCAGGTCCGGCCACAGTGGCTGCAGGGAAAAGTCTGATTTAGGGTTGGTGCTGTAGCAGTGCGATTCTTCCTCAGTCTCCTTTTGTCCTCAAGACCAGCTATGCGTGCGTTCTCAAAAGAAGAGACAGCCTGGTGGATGGTGTGCCTCCATGCTTTGCGATCTGAGGCTAGGTCAGACCACTGGTGATGGTTGATACGACAGGTGCCAAGGGATTTCTTCAAGGAGTCCTTGTACCTCTTCTTTGGTGCCCCTCTATTTCGATGGCCGGTGGAGAGTTCGCCATACAGGGCAATCTTGGGAAGGCGGTGGTTTTCCATCCTAGAAATATGCCCTGCCCAGCGCAGCTGCGTCTTCAGTCTCAGTCTATCTACTACACGCATAATGTCCGCTACCTTCGCACCAGGCAGGCAAGTCACCATACGGTCAGTACGCGGTTTCGCCACCCAGCTGTCTACTTGCCTAAGGATCGAATCACCAACTACCAAACCCCCCCTCTCCCCCTGCTCAGGGATGGTTCCTTGGCGCGAAAGGATTCCCGCTCACCAACCGAAGAAGAGGTCTCTTCTGAGGGCGCATTCCCCTTGTCCTCAGCATGGTGCCCTGTTCCCTCTCGACCCTCTCGCTCTCCGGCAGCAACGGGGCTGCTACGTTCAGAGTGGGGCTCATCTAATACGCCCCCAAGAGTCTTCCCCAAGTGCCTAACTGACCGTCTCTGCTTCTCCAGGGCAGTCACCTCGGCCTCAAGGGTACGAACTCGTTCCCTGAGGACCAGGAGCTCCTTGCACCGAGCACACACCCAAGACTTCTGTCCTTTGGGCAGATAGTCATACATGTGACACTCAGTGCAAAACACTGGAAAGCCCCCAACCCCCTGCTGGCATTCTATCTTCATGATATATATATATTAAAATATACAGTCCTCTTTAAATGCTGTTTGTTTAAGTGGCTCCCCTTCTGGAGGGTCAACTTACCTTACCTCAACTTACCTTATTGGGAACTTACCTTATTTGGAGAACAAGGAAATCAGGGATCTGGGTTCCTGGCCCTTAGAGAGCCCCTAGGCGAAGAGCCACAGGCCAAGAGCCCTTTAGCTCTCGGCTCGCGCCAAAGGCTCGCGCCTTTGGCAAGGCGCAGCTTAAAATGCAAAGAGGGTGGAGCAGAGGCACTCCTCAGCAATCACTCTTAATCTCTTTCACCCTTAGGCCAGTCAACCAAACAAAGAGCAGTCAACCAAACCAACCAACCCTACTACATTTCAATTACTTGTTGCCCAGTACTGGAAGCCTTGCTGTAAAATACTGGGTTTGGAGACGTTCAACCACTAACATCCTTTATTAATGATCTCATAACAACAAGACAACATGGCGGGGCTAGGTCCCCGTTTATATGCATGCAGTCGGAACAGCCCCCTCCCAAGGCCAGTCCAATCTTGGACAGTTAAAGTTCACGCCACAGATCTTAATAGGCAGTCAGTTGAGTCTGTGCCTAGTCAGGTGAGTCACGGTTTCCCGCGGTTCCCCTGTTCGCGCTAGGCAGCACTGTGTTGGAAATTCAGGGACTGAAATGCAGTTCACAACACTTGCCTTGGGAACTGAACCTGCACTCTGACCTGCATGTATGTGTAGCTACAGCCAGCTCTGCCTCTCTAAGCAGGAACTCATTTGCACATTAGGCCACACCCCGTGATGCCAAGCCTGCTGGAACTGCATTCCTGTGCCTTCCTGCTCAAAAAAAACCCTGCATACTCTAAAGTGAGACTCCAGTTCAGTAGACTTGCTTCACTCAAAAACAGACAGCAACTAATGGAGGAGTGGTACTGTCAAGCATCAATATTTCTCAATAATTAGTCTTTTGTTGTGAAATCAAAAGTTGCTTTATTGTAGAAACTCTGAAGCTTTACCAAGGACAGAATCCTTGGAAGTAATGACGTATACATGATTATACTGTTACTATATAGGATTAGTTCAAAGGATAACATACAGATGCTTTTTGAGTCACGGGTTCAAAGGTTAGTACATAGTATCTAGTTTACCACTAAAGTATGTGGATTATTAAAGTATCTCCATTTCTCACACTTCTTCCAGACCTGTCTGTGTGAATGTGGGGGAGAGGCACCTCACAGCCTGGCTTCAGTGAGAACATCCTTGGGCTAGATGGAATTACTGTTTGCCCAACCTTTGAAGAAAGGGGAGGGAGGCGGTGGATACTAGCAGCCTCCTTTCTGTTTAAGAACCCACCATTGTGCTTAGAAATATGCATGCTTGACAAACAGGACATACTCTTGGCAAATCTAGAGCAGGATTATCACCCTCCCTGCATCACTGTGGGTGAATCAGTTCTGAAGACAGTCCAGCAGTTCAGCTACCTGGGGTGCATCATCTCCTCAGATGCCAAGATCGACAAGGAGATTGACAACAGGCTGGCAAAGGCAAACCGTGCATTTGGCCGACTGCACAAAAGAGTGTGGAGCAACAAGCATCTGAAAAGAGGCACAAAGATCAATGTTTACAAAGCGGTTGTGATGACAACCCTCATCTATGGCTCCGAATCGTGGGTTTTATACCGTCATCACCTGCGACTCCTTGAGCGCTTTCATCAGCGCTGCCTTCGCACCATCCTCAACATCCACTGGAGTGACTTTGTGACCAACACTGAAGTCCTCAAGCGGGCAGAGGTTACCAGCATCGAGGCACTGCTGTTGAAGACGCAGCTGCGCTGGGCAGGGCATATTTCTAGGATGGAAAACCACCGCCTTCCCAAGATTGCCCTGTATGGCGAACTCTCCACCGGCCATCGAAATAGAGGGGCACCAAAGAAGAGGTACAAGGACTCCTTGAAGAAATCCCTTAGCACCTGTCACATCAACCATCACCAGTGGTCTGACCTAGCCTCAGATCGCAAAGCATGGAGGCACACCATCCACCAGGCTGTCTCTTCCTTTGAGAACGCACGCATAGCTGGTCTTGAGGACAAAAGGAGATTGAGGAAGAATCGCACTGCTACAGGACCAACCCTAAATCAGACTTTTCCCTGCAGCCGCTGTGGCCGGACCTGCCTGTCCCACATTGGTCTTGTCAGCCACCAGCGAGCCTGCAGCAAACGTGGACTATTGCACCCTTCTTAAATCTTCGTTCGCGAAGCCAAGCCGAGAGAGAGAGAGAGAGCTATTGTATTTATTTAAGTGAGTCTGAAGGCTGAACCACTCTGCTCTAGATTATCCAGGCTAGCCTGATCTCATCAGATGTCAGAAGCAAAGCATGGTGGACCCTGGTTAGTGTCAAGCATGCGGAGTCAATGACGAGTCAAAGTTGCTACAAAGACTACGTTGACCGATACTTTGGCATAGACAGTTCTTGAGAAGAATGAAGAATGAAACTAGTACAATGATACAATACTTTTGAGGCTTACTTCAAAGGGATTCCAAGGGATGGGGTTGCGGGGAAGCGTTCACACATAAAATATCATAAATGTTTAGGTTCCCATACTGTTATCTGGACTTCCTTCTTGCTTTCTCCAGATGGCCTATACTCCCTTCACGGGATGTATGAGAAGGTGCTGATTACTTGGTTTCAGTTCTCACTACTTCTAATTGCTAGCCATAAAGCGGGAGGGGGGGGGGAAGTAAAGAATAATAAGGCAACACAGTTGTGCCCTCCATGACACTTTCCAGACCAGGCTTAAGCAGGGCCCTAAAACAATCAATTACCGGTGGAATTTTACTCATGCTTGACAGTTAGTACCTGGATGGGAGACCCCCCCCCAAGGAAGTCCAGGGTTGCTATGCAGAGGCAGGCAATGGCAAACCACCTCTGGAAGTCTCCTGACTTGACAACCCCATGCAACTTGACAGCACTTTACACTCACACAGGTTAAAGCCAGGAACGGACTGGGTTGCAAAAATGACTGAGCCTTCTCCCTCCATTGGGCAAGCCAGCAACAGTTGCCCTCATTGTCACAGTGCAGGCCCAAGTCTAATAGACCCTGTGTCATTCCAGCACCACAGGAGACACTTGCCTCAGCCTGCAAAAATAGGCTGCCATTATCCCTCTGGGGCAGCAGCCCACCAGGAACCTGTCTACTCCTGCTGAAAGCACTTCTGCAAAACAGTAGCCCATATCAGCAGCTTCTGCTCTCCTTCCTTCCACAGTGCAGTGCACCAAACTGAGCTCCACACTCCTTAACAACCCTTCCCCCCTCCCCCATTATAAACATGAAAATGCCCATTAAGGCACTATGGGTAGGAGCCCTTCTGGTCAAACCAGTGGTTCTGGTGTCTGCCTACCTACCAATAGAAAGATTCTGCACTTTCATTAATTAAATGAACAAAGAAGGAAAAGAAATACCATGCAGTAAGCTGAATCCTACATAACAGCTTTGACTAATAAAAGGTAATAGACAATTTCCTGCATTCAATTCTTTTGAATACTATTATACAAGGTAATAGAGTTTGGGAAATGGAAGTCCTAGAAGCCTGTCAGAAGAAGCTCCCTTTCACCTCTTTTTTTATTATTAAATGACTAAGTGCAGCAGGCTGTGTCCTATCTGCCCCCCTCCCCTCCCCAGCATCTCTTGGATTGCATTATTTTACATTTTGATTGAAATGATGTCACCAGCAGATAAAGGCTTGGCCAAGGCATTGTAATTGAATCAGCCAGAGTTGTTTATTCTAGTGATCTACAGTGATGCTGAGCTTGTCCTGACACAGAATACATAAAAGAGCTCTTCTTGTTTAACATGCAGCTGATTTTGTGTGAGAGAGCGGGGTGGAATATGTGTGAATCAACTTGCGGGGAGCAGAGGCACCTGGAGCCAGAGTTTGTGTGTCCAGAGGGGTAAGAACATTGAGGGAGGGGGAGAGGAATAGGAAAGGAGGAAGGGAGGAGGAGAATGAGGGGGAATTAAATGTGCAGAGACACCATCTGTAAAATTCCCCATGTGTGACTGAAACTTTTCAGTAAATAAATTTCACATGGCATCAGTACCAGATGCAAACAGATTTTATTGACAATATTTAAACCATGGTTAATGGAAGTTTGTATTTTTGCATTTGTGGTCCTTTTGTAAATGTTGATTTCACAAACTCAATAGCATCTCCATCTGTTTGGTTTTTTTAAAAAAAATAAAAGCTAGTATTACTTAAACTATTGAGTTGAGTGTGTCAGATTTTAAAAATAATTTTGTTCTATTAATTCTGATTTTGATGCACAAGAATTCAGATATTATTGCTCTAGCATCGGAGTTTTATTGGTACTTGTGCAAAGCACATTTTACAAATGGCCAGGGCTTTTTTTTTTTTAGCAAGAACACACAGGAATGCAGTTCCAGCTGGCATGGCATCAGGGGGTGTGGCCTAATATGCAAATGAATTCCGGCTGGGCTTTTTCTACAAAAAAGCTCTGTAAATGGCATTCTCTGGGCAATAGCCCAGGATGTTGCTACATTCCTCCAGCAGCTGTCTCTAGAATAGTCTGCCAGGTGACTAGGGGCGTAGTCCACTGGGAATTGTTTCAGAGCAATAGCCATTTTATTTTTTCAGTTTCCACCTATGTTCTTGTTCCTGAACACCGTTTATCTAAGACGCTTGCTTGCTTGTTTGTTTAGTATCCCACGCTACCCCATGAATGGGCTCAGGGCTACACACAACATCATAAGACACAATAAAACCAATGCTATAGAAACAATTAAGCAATTTAAATACTTAAAAACTGGATGACATTAAAATAAATAATCTAATATCTCCTGTCAGAGTTTTTTTTTTTTAGCAGGAATGCACAGGAACACAGTTCTGGCTGGCTTGGTGTCAGGGGTGTGGCCTAATATGCAAATGAGTTCCTGCTGGGCTTTTTCTACCAAAAAAGGCTTTTCTCCTGTGATGTTTTAACAGGTGATGGTAGCTAGTCTGAATTATAGTTTTGATCAGATGGTAGAAGTACCTAGGATATAGTGGCCGATAGTAAATAGTGTCTGGAAGCACTAGGCAGGTACTAAGGGCAGGGCAAGCCTAGATGGTTTAACACCCACTACCTCACCCAAAGGCCTGGCAGAACAGCTCCATTTTACATGCCCCACGTAACTGTAGTGGTTCTCACAGGGCCCTAATTTCAATTGGAAACATGTTCCACAAGCCAGGACCAGGGCCAAAACCGCAATAACCACAGGAGTGCCAAATCCAAATGAACTAAATAAACTCACTATGTCAAAAAAAAGTACTATTATGCATTTTTCTTGTGTATTTTTTCTATTGCCTATGTACAAAATATAATTCTATATTTTCAGTACAAAAGTACTTACAACCATTCATAATCACCGGTACAAAAATTAATTTACATCCATCCAACCAGAAACTTCAAGTCAAGTTTAGTTTAATACAGTCAGAGACCCATCCAAAAAGAAAGAAAGGGGGCTTCCGGTTTGAGCTGACAGCAGAGCTGCAGCCCTCTGAATAAGGGTTTTTTTTTCCCTTTGTTTAGGGCAGAAAGACCCTTTCGGGGGCCCTGCCCACTAATCTCAGCCAGAGATTAGACAAAGATGACGCCTAAATACCTTTAGTTGTTGATCTCGGCTGAAATTAGGTGGCTGAAGCCGCCTTTTTTGAGCCTTGAGATCTGACGTTGGGGGAGCGTCTTCCATCATCTACAAAGGATTAAAAAGCCATTAAATTGACTTAAGCCTGTCGGAACTCAGGCACTTCAAGGACTGTGTGTAACCATAGAGAAAGAATGATTGCCATTTTAAAAGGGGGGGAAACAGCCAAATTTGTTGAAAATCAATATCTCAGCCCAGGAAGATGGGAGGAAGATGAAATTAGCTTTATTTTAAACAGCATACTCTAAGCTATTGGACTTGGTGCTGAATTTTAATTTGGAGACCTTTTTAATTTTGGTGAGTTTTTTTATATGTCAGAAGAGAGAGTAACCCGATCAAGGGCTCATTCTTTTGACAAGATGCAAAGCCAATTTGATGCATTAGAAACCAAGATGATGAAAGGAGTGGATAAAATGTTATTGGCCCTTAAAAAAGAATTGAAAAAAGATTTTGGTGATCTTAGAAAAGATATTGAGGGCTTTAAAGATGAACTGGGAAATAGAGTCAAACAAGTTGAAGAGAAAGTGGACACACAGGCTTCTACTTTGTTAAAACTTCAAGAAAGGGTTACAATTCATGACTGCAGATTGATGGAAACACAAGTGCATCTGAGAGGACTACCTGAAAGAGAGGAAACAGATTTAATGGACTATATGGTGAAAATCATCGCTGAATACTTAGAAGAAGATCCTGAAAAATTTAGAAGTATGCTGGATAGTGTCTATAGAGTCAACTCATCATATGCAAAAAACAAAGGCCTACCCAGAGATATCGTTATAAAACTAAGGTCCAAGGACATAGCAGGAAAAATTATAAACAAAGGCTTTCAAAAAGCTTGGATAATAGAAGGGACTAGAGTCAAAATAATGAAAGAACTACCAAGACAAGTGATTAATGACAGGAAGAAATATAAGAGATTAACAGAGAAACTGCGGGCAGAGGGTACAAGATACAGATGGATACTAGCTGAAGGTCTTGGACTGATATGCATATATCTTGATATATTTCCTATACTATGAACTCCCTTTTCAGACTTTTGTAATTTTTATGTTATTGATTATGCACTGAGGGATAATTGTTTCAAAATATACTTTTTCATACTGTATGATTGATGTTTTGACATACATTCTTTCGTTATTTTCCACAGGTTTTTTTGGTTATTTTGTAGAAAACTTAATTCAGCAAGGCAATAAAATTGAAGGAATTTTGGTATGATATCGGGCTTAAAAATTAATTTATCCCAATCATATCTATTACCAGTCAACTTGGACCAAAATACCATCAGAAATATTCAATCCACCGCACCTTTTAAGTGGGCTTCTCACTACATGTCCTATTTAGGAATTAATATTACTAAAAATCTGAAAGACATTAAGAAGTACAATCATGAGAAAATTATCAAAGATATCCAAAATTAGTTCCAGAGATGGCATAACATGAATATCTAATGGATGGACAGATTTCATCTGATTAAATTATTTATTCTGCCAAAATTCATCTTTTTATTCAGAGCGCTTCCAATTGCAGTATCTTCAGCCTGTCTACATCAATGGCAAAAACTGCTCCTGGATTTCTTCTGGTCCTACAAATGTCACAGAGTTCACAGTCATCCTTTATACAAACAAGGAGGTTTAAGTTTCCTTGATCAGTCAGCTTACTATACTGCAATACATCTTGCTAATGTTAAAATGTTAAACTACAGTACCAAGCTGACTGGATTCAACTACTGCAACCATTTACAAGTCACTTTACTATCCAAGGACTTATCTGACTAAAAATGTCTGAATGTCCTAAATCAACCTCCAACAGGGTTTTTTTTGGCAAATATTCTACCTATGTGGGATCATAACAGGAAAAAACTATTGCCTTCAGTCTCTAGTTGCCAGATCTTTCTAAAACAACCGTGGTTTTTACCTGCATTCAACACCTCCACTTTTGATGTCTGTAAAACAGTAGGACTAACTAATCTCTAGGATCTTTTATACAACAGCTCAGTATTATCCAGAGCTGACCTCAAAACAAAGATTAATGATGGCTGGGGGGGGGGGGGGGTAACAACCTGAAGTCAGCTGGTAGCCATTACCCACTGCTTGATGCCTGTTCACTCTATATTTATTATTTCTAGTCTTTTTGAACCTTATTAAGGGAGTATGGAAATACTTCTCCTAAGCAAGGTAAGAAGGGGAAACAAAAGGCTAAACAAAAAGTTGATAATATGCCACCTTTGATAATGTTTTTTGCTCTAACAGAGACTGGAAACTCCTCCACAACCAGCCCAGGAAATCCTGACATTCATGAACCTTATTAAGGGAGTTTGGAAATACATCTCCTAAGCAAAGTAAGAAGGGGAAACAAAAGGCTAAACAAAAAGTTGATAATATGCCACCTTTGATAACATTTTTCGCTCTAACAGAGGCTGGAAACTCCTCCACAACCAGCCCAAGAAATGCTGACATGCATGAGATCCTACACTTACTACAGACTTTCTTTTACAAACTTTGGCTAAACAATGACAAGAGCTAAGCTGTGATATTGTGGAAATGCTAAAGCTTGCATTCCAACGTATGGACAAAATATAAGAGCAATTTAAGCCAATCAGTCAAACAGCTGACAATGCCCTAAAGAAGATAACTGCTCTCGAGAAGCAAATCGGTTCTAAAACTCCTGATTTATGGGCTAGAGAATATATTCTCTCCCGGGACTATTACTCTTGTGAATTGCACTAAAAATTTAGGGGATTTAAACCTCATGCTGAAGCAGGAACGGAACTAAATATTTTTACAGCAAATTGGCTGACGGGTGCTTAAAAATTTCTGCTGAAATTCTTCAATTGGTCTTTTGTTTACTAGGTTTTTTAACTTTGCCATTACAGTGTATTCAGCTAGGCTTCTTTTGCTGGACAATATTCTGTCTTCCAAATAGATGCAAACTGTGTTCTTGCCACTGTTAGCATGCAACTAAATAATATTAGTGATATGTTATCAACATTATCTGGATTTATTCCCAATAACATTACCTCTGGATTCAACGGGAATTTGATTTTAAGAATTTTTTGAATTTCTGCATGTATTTCAATCCAGTATTCTCTCTCTCTCTCTCTTTCTCTTTGCAAGACCAGCACATTTGATAAAATGTACCTTCTACTGCCTTACATTTCCAGCAAGTTCCTTTTTAGTTTTTGTCCATTTTATGGATACCCATGGGATTAAAATACAATCAGAAGATCTTGTACCAATTTTCTCTTAAGGCCTGACAGGCTGTAAATTACATACCTTTCTTCCATAGATTTTTCCAGTGTGAAAGGGATATCTCCTTGTCAACATTCTGTATCCATTTTATCAGGCATATTTTAACTTGTTCTTTCTCTGTATCATACTAGAGTAATAATTTATAAAGTCATCCTAACAAATGGTCTTTATGTTGTGTAATGATTTTTTCCAAACTTGGTCAAATCTCTTTACTCCTTCTCTTTCTTAAGTCTGGAGATTGATATAAGATAGACTAGCCATTGTATCTTCTTCCCTTCTTGAATATTTTGCCAAGATTCTTTTGGCATTTATCATACCTTTGTAAGTTAAAAAAATCATTATTTTTTCTCTCATGTTTATTGTGATATGCATGTATTGATGACATAATAGGAAATATCATAGAGTTAATTCTTTTTATTACTGACTGAAACTACAGACTAGTGTTTTGAACACGATGCCTGTTTTTATAATATAATTTAAAATATGTTATTGTTCTATTGTATTTATTGTTATGGTTTTAATTGTTGGAAGCCCCTATTAGCCATTTTTGGGAGGATCAGGATATAAATTTATAGAAATAAATAAGTAATAAAATAAAACCGCCGCCCCATGTCTGAAATAAGCTGTATCTAATTATATGGTTTTTATCTTGTCCTTTATTTTTCATAGTTGATTTGTCAATCCAAAGAGGGGAATGCAGTCCATTCTCTAGCCCTGCAGCTTCTGGCTTCATTAGTCTATCATTCAGATTTTCAATCCATTCTGCAATCTGAACTAGTTTAGCTGCTTGATGGTATAGCTTAATATTGGGCACTGCCGATCCTCCTCTTTTTTATCATCTTGTAACACTTTAAATTGAATTATTTTTGTTTGTCATTCCAAATAAATGCATTTATTTGTTTCTACCAGTCAGGATTACACATCAGCCACACTAAATCCACAATATTGCCAATATTAATACCCAAATTGGAAACATTTAAGATGCAGAAAACATTTTCTTTCCAATTGGCCACTTCTTCATTATAGTATCTTAGAATACAAATCCCTCTAGAAGTTGCTAAAATATTGAAACTTAACCGCCACATTATACATAAGGAACTGCTTATTTCACCTTATTTAATTGGAACAGGCTTAATTTCAATTGGTCAGATAGATATAATCTTGTCAAATCATTTATTCTCCCAAAATTCATTTTTCTCTTCCACACAATCTCCATAAAAATACTGTAAATCACACTTGCATGCTGACAGTACCTTAGTCAAATTTATGTAGGCAGGTGTCACGGGCTCATGACAGCAGGAAAGAAACCTTGAATAGGTTTTCACATAATTCATAGACAGAACAACTATGGTGACTTCAACTTCCTGAATCTTCTACATATTATCAAGCAATACACATGTCAAATATTATCATAATGATCAGTCAGAACATCCTCCTCCCCTAACTGGGTCACACTTTGCAATGCAATTATTTACCCATACTCACTAGATGAGATTATATGGTCAGAGCAGAACTCATTATCTTAAATCATTTCACAAAATAAGTTCATATTTCCTTCTATGCAAATATGAAAAGTTAATTGCAAACAATTCCTCCCCACAATCTCATGCTATTCTACTTTTTTAAATCAAACATGGTTTCCCCCAAGTAAAAACAATGGCACATAACATGAATAATAGACATATCATCTGAACATGGCATCCTAGAGAAAGCAATCATAGAGAATAAACTACAGCATCCAAATCTTTGGTATCTATATATGCAATTGAACTACATATTTAATTATTTAAAAATATCCAGAGTCTTAACAAACCCACAAACAGAATTTGAATGAATTATACATATCTAAGATACACAAAACTGAGATTTATTATCTAATTTATACAAAATTATCCTGAACATATCACTAAAACATCCACTCTTCTACCAAAAAGCATGGCAAAAAGATTGTGCGGTACAACTCTCTGATAAAATTTCGACAGACTTTTAGAAGTAAAAAATACTGCTTTCAATAACTATTTCCACAAGGTTACAAACTTTTAAAATCATGACCAGATGGTACCTCATGCCTCTCAAAGCCCTCACACATTATTCTGACACAAACACCTTATTGCTGGAAATCCTATAACCAGATTAGTATTTTTGTCCATTGCTGGTGGCAATGTGATAAAATACAGATTTTCTGGAGGGAGGTCCTAAAACACATTAAACTAATAACTGTTGAAGTCCCATTTTGCTTGGAAACTCTGTTGTTCAATTATTGACCACATGATCTATCTCATTTAGGACACAAGGATTCAATTACTATAGCAGCCAGGACAGTGGCAGCTTCATTTTGGAAGAATAAAATGGCCCCTATTCTCAACAATTGGTTTCACAAACTCTGGGACCAATACATCATGGAGAACATCATAGATCAAGTTAACAGATCTTTAAACCTTCCCATTTTAATGAAAAAAATGGTTTGCATTGATAGAATATCTCAACAGGTAATCCCATGTGATTGATATCAACTTCAAAAATGGTTGTGAAAGATACAAACGTTCAGATACAATGAATCTCTTTATGTACAATACAATTTGTTTTCTCCTTTCTAGCTCCTCTCTGTTAACTATTATTTATTTATTTATTTATTTATTTATTTGGGATTTATAATTTGGGATTTATTAATTTAGTGTTGACTGTTACATATTTAATGTGTATTGTACCACAGTGTGCTTACTTTGCTGTATCTCTTTGTTTTACAGTTATCTATATTACTCTATTGGTTCATCTATGTTATCTCTGTTACTCTATGTTACTATCTATGTTACTCTATTGGTTCCTGGATAAGCTGGCTGAGAGGACTGCAGCCAAAACAGCTCCAGGTTTTCCTGGATGAAGCATCCATCCTAGACCCATTCTGGTCTCGTTTCAGTTTCAGTCATGGGGTGGAGATGATGCTGATCACCCTCACATAAGATCTCTGGAAACACCTGGATTGAGACAGGTTGGCACTGCTGCTGCTTTTAGATCTGATAACATTTGACACAGTCTATTATGATCTGTTGACCCACTGCCTTGCCAACATAGGAGATAGGGAGACTGCCCTTCAATTCCATTCTCCATGGTCAGGGACAGAGGGTAGTGCTCAGTGAGTCGGCCTACCAGTAGAACCCTGGTAGGTAAAGTGCTGCAAGGGCCAATCCTCTCACTGATGTTTAACATCTATATGCATTCCCTCACCCAGTTGTTATGAAGGTATGGGTTGGGTTGTCATCAATATGCCGATGACACCCAGCTCTAGCTCTTGATGGATGGTCACACTGATTCCACCCCTGAAACTCTTGTCCAAGCTCTGGAGACTGTGGCTAGGTGGCTTAAACAAAGCCAGATGAAACTTAATCCATCAAAGACGAAGGTCCTGTATCTGAGCCAGGGCAGGGTTGGTTCAGGAACCAGACTCCCAACCCTTTGGTGGGGTGTCATCGGTGCCAGCATCAAGGGTTAGAAGCCTCAGGGTGATTTTAGATGCATCAATTTCTATGGTGACCCAGGTCACATCAGTTGCCAGGTCTGCCTTTTATTATCTTCCACAGATCAGGCAATTGATTCCTTACCTTTAAAGCCCTGAAGTGCCTGAGTCCAGCATATTTAAGGGACTGCCTCTCCCCATATACCCCTCAGAGAGCTTTACACTCTGCTGAACAACATCTTCTGGTTGTCCCTGGCCCAAAAGATGTCTGCTTAGCCCTAGCTAGGGCCAGGGCCTTTTCTTTCCTGGCCCCTACCTGGTGGAACTTGCTTCCATTGGAGATCAGGGTCCTGTGGAACTTGCTGTAGTTCTGCAGGGGCTGCAAAATGGAGCTGTTCCACCAGGCTTTTAGTGAAGCAGTGGACATTTGAACCTCTGGCCCCCCTGCCAAATACAGTCCACCCAACTGCCCATCTATATGAAGAACTGATACTATAATGCCATCTATCTCCAACATATCTGCTCAGCTTAGGACCTTATATTGTGAACTCTCACTATTTTAAATGCTTTTGTTTTAATTTGTTTAATTGGCCAACTGTTTAAATTACCTAATTGTTTTAAATTGGCTAATTGTTTTAGAATTGGTTTTTAATGTCTGATTATGTTGTTACCCACCTCTGCCCACTTGCAGGGAGCATGGGATAGAAATGTAAGTAAGTAAGTAAAATGTTAATTTGCAGAAAAAGAGAGAGAAAATAATCTCTTTCAACAGTTCAGGAAAAATGCAAACAATACAAACAATGAATTAAACTACATTTCAAAACTCTGAAGTGGGTCTGTTTCCATCCACTTAGCTGAGCAGAGTCAGCTGCTAATGAAGAGTTAATATCAACCCGGGGAAAGAGCAATTTCCCCCAGGAAAATGAGATGGTGGTGGGAAGCTGCTGCTCCATGGGGTGTGTTATGTCCCTGTGAACCTGGTTCAGTCAAAGACCTACATCATTATCTTATGAATTATTTTTACATGCATGCAGATATTTGAGCTAAGTTTATAAGCTTCTGCATTACATAGACATTCATGTTTATCTCTAAATGATAAAAGTGCAGATCAAGTATGTAACAATTTTTATTATCGATACCTCTGATTTTAGACAGTACATATAATGACATTGGTTATCCTACTCTTTCTCCAAGGAACTTGTGTTGAGATTGGCACAGTATCAATTATTGTATTCATTTGTTTAATTTCCATGATACTATGACCCTTGCTCAAAACAAATACCACTTTAATTTGCCAAACAGACTGATATCCAAATAACCTCCCTCCATCCTGATCCACTTTGTTATGGAATGAATAAGACCATAAATCAAAACTATAGATTTATACTCCCGCCCTTCTCTCTGAATCAGAGTCTTAGAGCGGTCACAATCTCCTTTACCTTCCTCCCCCACAACAGACATCCTGTGAGGTAGGTGGGGCTGAGAGTTCTTACAGCAGCTGCCCTTTTAAGGACAACCTCTGCAAGATCTATGGTTGACCCAAGAATCAAACCTGGTTCTCCCAGATAAGAGTCCGCACACTTAACCACTACACCAAACTGACTCTCTGACATATGCAGCTCCCTGGTCACATAGGGCTTTAAAAGTTAACACTAAAACCTTGAACTGGATCCAGTACTCTATAGGCAGCCAGTTCAGTTGGTGGAGCACCAGCTGAATGTGAGCCCACACAAGCGTTACCATCAGCACATGTGCTACCACATTCTGCACCAACTGCAGTTTCTGAGTCAAGTTCTAGGGCAGCCCCATGTAGAGTGAGCTGCAATAATCAAGTCTGGAAATGACCATTGCATGGATTGTTGTAGCAAGGCCCTGAGGATCGAGATAGGGGACCACTTGCTTGACCAACTGAAGATTTATTTATTTATTTATTACTTTACATTTATATCCCGCCCTCTCCGCAAGCGGACTCAGGGCGGCTTACAATATCATAAAAACAATCAATTCCATAAAACATATAAAACCATAATACACTTATCAGTTTAAAACTATTTGCGCTGTCTCAATCCAGTCTGGCGGTAGTGGGTTCTGACTATGATCGCCAGCTTCTGCAGGATGTCCGGTGGCAGCCCATTTTCAGTCAACCAGAAAAGCCTGTCTGAACAGTTCGGTCTTACAGGCCCTGCGGAACGCCGACAAATCCCGCAGGGCCCTTATAGCTTCTGGGAGGGTGTTCCAAAGTTCTGGTGCTGCCACCGAGAAAGCCCTAGATCTTGTTGCGCATAGCCTGGCTTCTTTTGAGCCAGGGGCAGACAGCAGATTTTTTGTCCCTGATCGCAGTGCTCTCTGGGGGATATATGGGGAAAGGCGGTCCCGTAGATAGGCAGGTCCCTGACCATAAAGGGCTTTAAAGGTTAGTACCAACACCTTGAAGCGAACTCGGAACACAACAGGCAACCAGTGCAGCTCTCTCAGCACTGGCTGAATGTGCTCCCGTCGTGGTGGATGACAGAAGGCTGATCTTGTAACTGACATAACCTGGGCCTCCATAAACAGGGAGGAAACCAGGATAACTCCCACGCTCTTGACCCTTGCCACCGGAACGAAAGGTGCCATGACAAGGGTTGGGAGCTGGATTCCTGATCCCAAGTTCCCACAATCAGGGTACAAGACCTCTATCTTTTTTGAAATATGTTTCAGTCGGCTTTGTTTAAACTAGTCCACCATGGCCTGTAATGGCCTGGCCAACAATTCTGGGGCAGAGTCTGGCCATCCATCGATAGATAAAGCTGGGTATCATCAATATACTGATGACAGCCCAGCCCATGCCTCCAGACCAACTGGGCAAGGGAGTGCATAAAGATTTTAAATAACTTCAAGGAGAAAGTTACACCCGAGGCACACCACATTCAAAGGGGTGACAGGCACAGGGCTTTTCTAATAGCAGGAGCTCCTTTGCATATTAGGCTGCACCCCCCTGAGCTTACGGGGCTCTTCTTACAGGGCCTACTGTAAGCTCTTGGAAGATTGGCTACATCTGGGGGGTACAGCCTAATATGCAAAAGAGTTCCTGATACCAAAAAAAGCCTTGGATAGGTGATAGGGTTGATAGGAATGTCAGGTTTGAGACTGGGTAATAGTTCATAAAGATCAATGGGTCTAATGGTTACTTCATCAAGAGTGGACACACCACTGCCTCCTTTAAACTACTCAGGGTTTGACAACAGGGATAGATTGGTAAAGTATCCAAAGGTAGTCCCAGTGCTCTCCCAGGAAGCCTTAATCAACCAGGAAGGGCATGGATCAAGGAGACAAGTGGTAAGCTTCATAGATGACAGGGTCTTGTCAACTGCTTCCTGTCAAGTCTGGCTTTAACTTTGGCTTAAACAAAGAGCATGCTGGGTAGAACCAAAGTGTAATCAAATGCTGCTAGCAAACCCTTTCCTGTTCCCCCCTCCCTTTTAGAGAATATTCCTGCTTTGAAATGGTGATGTGTGAAAAGTCTTATCTGAACCTTCTCAGCTCAGGCTTGGGGGAGAGAAAGGAGCCTGAAAGCATCAAGGCCAGATGGCCTCTAATCAACATGAGAATGTATTTGTAACATCTATGTGTGAATGTTCCCTGCACTATTCCCCTACCCGTAGGAATCCCTTTGAAGTATACCTTATATGCAATGTATCTACTGTATGTCCTTCAGTCTTTTCAAGCCTTGGCTTAGGCCACAAGTATCCAGTATCAATAAAATAGTTTCTTTGTACCTACATCGACTCATCATTGAATCTGCAGACTTGACACTTCCTGGGACAGCCAACTGAATTTGTCCAAGACTGGCCCTGAAGATGGACAAGGGGCTTCCTGTTCCATCATTGTATTAATAGTGTCTGGGAGGTCATGGAAGAGAGACAAGACTTTGTCTGCAAAAAAGCTTGTGAATGCCTCACAGCCTATAGCCAATTCCTTTTCATTTGGTTTGCCCTGCAGCAAAGAAATCAAAGATTGAATTCTTAATAATTGGGCTGGATGAGAGCTAGCAGACACAACAGAAGCCACATAGAAAGTTTTCTTGGTGGCCTTCACTGCTGTCTCATAGGCTTTCATAAGCATCCTATGAGACATTCCTGAGGCTTCGTCATGAGCGCATTGTCACACTTGCTGTAGTCATCTCTTACTTTTTCTTCTGTAGCTCCAGGGTGTACCATGGAACTAGTTTGGTATAAGAGTGGAGAGGGTGCCGGGGAGCAATTTTGTCAATGGTAGTGGACAGTAGGTTATGCCAGTTCTCCACGAGCTCATCTAATTAATTGCCAGGGGGCATCAGATCCTGCAGAGTTTCCTGGAACTTACTGGTTCCATTAGACTCTGCAGGTGAGCAAAAATCCTGTCTAAATAAGGGAGGGTTTAGGCTGCTCAGATGGGCCTTCAGGGTGAAGTGTTCTGACCATGGTACTACCTTAGCAGATTTCAGATCTACCCTAATCCCCATTACAAAAATAAGATACAGTGTGAGGTCCATTTGATGTGCAGGAGCTGATACCAATTGGGAGTCCCAGTAGTTTTATTCAATTTTGTATAATCAAAGTATGAATCATGTTGTTAGCCGCCCTGAGCCTGCTCCGGCGGGGAGGGCGGGATACAAATAAAAGGTGTTGTTGTTGTTGCTGCCATGGATGACACTAGTTCCTTAGCATGAGAGGAGGCCGAGTCATCAACCTGGACATTGAAGTCTCCTAGGACAAAAGTCTGGGATACTCCAATGCCCAGTCAGACATAGCCTCCAACAGCTAGGCAGGGTATCTGTTGCTATGTTAGGCAGCTGGTACACCAACCAGATAGCCAAATTCTCCTCAGCCTCCCACACTAGGCCAACACATTCAATACCGGCAATATTTGTCATAGGGATCCCTATTCACAGTAAAAAGTTCTCCTCTGAACATTCTGTTCAATCCTGTAAATGAACACCTAACAGTCATTACTACTGGAGAAAAGAGTGCTATACCAGGACATGTTGTATATGAAATATAGACATTTCTTAAATAAATAATTGCACAATGAGTTCCACTTGTTTTTCTCCTTCCCCGGAAACTGAACATTTTGAAGAAGTAGTACAAAAATTTCAGATCCATTCAGGAATGATCAGTACAGGAAATTTTCACAAAACTGCACTGCCATTACTGTATGATTCCAAATCCAGGTCTCTTCTTCTTCTAGTCATGCCAAGTTCCACCTATGACTAACCAGACTGGCCCAATATCCATGCATTGACTAAGAGGTAACCATGCTGGTAATGCTGTGAAAATGTTGATTTATAAACTTCAGTGGATCTTTTAGTTTTGTCCTGACCTGGAAGAAATCTATTGGGTGAAACGAAAGCTTCAGGTCAACTGTTTGTCAGATAGGATGGATGAGCTATAGTCTGCTTTCCTGACCCTTAGGAATGAAAGGCAGTCTGCTTATATGAGAAGCTGTTTGGAGTAATTTCCACTTTAAAACTGTCTATTAGTCAGCTTTTTTGATCCTTGGGTACAGAAGCCAGTTGCTGAATGTGATCCTGAAGTTTTTGGAATAATTTACACTTCAAAAGAGGCTATTTATTCACTCATCATTGGCATCTTGTGGATTTATTTCCACTTGGAAGATTGTCCCTAATTTTTGATGGAGTCTTGATGAATTTTAAAAAAATGAAAATTGAGACTTTGGTGGTTGAAAATTGAGACTTTATTGAAATCATTGCACTGGATAGGCATTGCTTGTGTTGCCATAATTTTATTGATTATAATCTATAATATTCATTGTTGTATTTAGATTAATTAGAATCTTTAATAACAGTATTTATTAGTAATCATGATTGCAACAGTGATTTTTTACCAGAGGAAAAAATCTAAACAAAAGTTATTTCCGCATGGAAATCATGGAATGACTTCTGAAATTACTGTGCTATTCTGGAACCACTCAGATGGAAAACAACAGAAACAAAAAAAAGAAAGAAAGAAAACAACAGATGCAAGATTGACTGCTGTCTACAACACATTGAGGATGACTCACCTACCCTTCCTTTGCCTGAGCCACATGTTGCTCAAAGAGCAACCCCACCCTCTGGCACTAGGACAGACAAGGATTGGACCTCTGGGGAAACTGCTAGGCAGTGGCTTTTGCTAGGCAACCAAGCTTGGTTCTGTCAGTAAAAGGTGGGTGGAGGTCCTTTTCAGCCCTATTTTGGCCTTTGAAGGAGAACTCATTGGAGCCAGTCCTGACTAGGGTTCTAGCTCCAGGTTGGTGTGTCAAGCATCGATATTTCAAAATAATCAAGCTTTTGTTTTAAATCAAAGACTTGTTTTATTGAAACTCCATGACTTGCTCCAAGGACTGAAACCTTGGAAGTAATACTGAATACAAAGTTGCATAGCATCTTATAGACTACTTCAAAAGACAGGGTTTCAGATAACTTCAAAAGAATAACATAAAGATGCAAATTGTGTTGAAGGTTCAAAGGCTACTTGCTAGTATCTCTTTATGACTAAGGAATGTTAACATCTCCATTTCTCACACATTCTTTGCAAACTGATAAGACATGGCTGTGAGAATCTGGGGGAGAGGCATTTTACATTACTAACACAAGGTTACCCTAGACATCCTGAAAGGAGAGATTTATTATGCATTAGCAGGGATAAAAGAGAGAAGTGGGGGGGGGGAGAGAAGAAAAGAATGGATAAACTAACACTTAGAAATAGCATGCTTGACATACTGCCCCCCTAAGATCTTCTTCTGGGTTTTGAAGGGTGAGCATTGTAAAACTTTTTTATTCTTTGCTCTGACATGTGAGCTCTCGACCCACTTGTTGTGGGCTGATGAGAAATGTTTCCATCGAATCAGAAAATACAAAACCCCTCTTTTTAATTTAGCATCTAATATTTCTTTAACTTCATGGTGACTCTAATCCCCAATCTGGATAGGTTGTGGAGCTTGAGGCCGAGGGTGCCAAGACGTAGCTCCAGGATCCCATTGGAGTAGACTACTAAACTTTTCGGGTAACTCAAGTTCCACTTTATTGATCACCCTTTTAATCCGGAAAGGTCCCAGGAATTTGTATGCCAATTTTTTAGAAGGTTGGGGTAGAGGTAAATTCTTCGTAGATAAAAAGACTGTCTCTCCTACTTTAAAATCCCACACTGGAGTATGACTCTTGTCATAGTGCTTTTAATATGTCTCTTTGGCTAACTCCAGGTTTTCTTGTATAACTTTCCAAACTTTTCCCAGTTTTCCCCACCATTGTTCAAATGAGGAGGGCACTTCTGGTGTTACTCCACCCGGCAATAGCAGGAATGGTTTTCCTTTGTACCCATTCATTACCAAGAATGGAGAGGGTTTTGTGGAGCTATGCACACTGTTATTGTATCCATATTCTGCGAAAGGCAGGAGTTCCACCCAGTTTGACTGCTGGTAATTCACAAAACACCTTAAATATTTTCTAACAATGCATTCACCTCTCCGTCTGTCCGTCGGTTTGAGGGTGGTAAGCTGAGCTTAACCCTTGCTCAATCCTGGTCAATTTACAAAACTCCCGCCAAAAGTTGGCAACAAATTGCGGGCCCTGTTCACTAATTACCTTGTCCGGAAATGAGTGTAGTTTTACCACGTGTTGAAAAAATAATTGGGCTAACTTTTTAGTCTGGGGATTTGAGTACAAGGGATGAAATGGGCTTGTTTGGAGAATGTGTCCACTATTACTAGAATTATGGTTTTCCCTTGTGACGTGGGTAATTCTACAATGAAGTCCATTGAGACTACCGACCACAGTCGGATAGCTGTTTCCAAAGGTTGCAACAGTCCGGGGGGTTTCCCTCCCCTTTTCTTGGCCATTATACATATTGGGCACGAGGCTACATAGTTGGAAATGTCTTTCTTCATGAATGGCCACCAAAACTATCAGTTCACTGAGTGCAGTGTTTTCACATATCCAAAGTGCCCTGAAAGTTTATTATTGTGACAAAATTGCAGGACTTCTTTTTGGAGGCTTTCAGGTACAAAAAGTTTACCCTCTCTGTACCAGAAACCTCCTTCTCCTTTTGTGACTCCCTCTGGTTTGTGGTCTCCCTCTTTCTCTACTTCATTAATTAATCTTTCTCCTCCCCACTTTTCTTCTAGGTTTTCACGTTTGGCTTTGGAGTGGGTGGTTACAGCCCCTCCTAACTGGCTCAGTAGGATGAGAGAGTCAATCACTTCTTCCTTTTGGCTATTATGTTGAAGGAGCCTGGAGAATGCTTCAGCTAGAAAATTTCTAGAACCTGGAATATGTTTTAAAGTAAAGTCACATTTGGCAAAGAAGCCTGCCCATCGGATTTGTTTCTCGGTTAGCTTTCTTTGCCCGGTGAGGGCTTCCAAGTTTTTATGATCAGTCCAAATCTCAAACGAACCCTCGTTCCCTCTAACCATGATCTCCATATTTTTAAAGCAAAAGTTACTGCAAAGGCTTCTTTGACCCAAACCAACCAATTCCTCTGCTCATGAGTGATTTTTTTGGATATCTAGGCTCATTCCCTGTGCCCAACTCCCCACCGCAAAGAGACTGGCCCACTTGTTTTTCTAACATGTGGTTAAACTACACTCATTCCCAGATAAGGTCATTAGTGACAGAGGACCTCAGTTCATTGCCAACTTTTGGCAGGAGTTCCGCAAGTTAACGGGGATAGAGCAAGGTCTGAGTTCAGCATATCACCCTCAAACTGACGGACAGACGGAAAGAGTGAATGTGCTTCTAGAACAGTATTTACAATGTTTTGTGAATCACCAACAATCAAAATGGGTGGAACTCTTACCTTTTGCAGAATATGGATATAATAACAGTGTGCATAGCTTCACCAAAACCTCTCCTTTTTTGGTGGTGAATGGGTATGAGGGGAAACCTTTCCTGTTATTACCGGGTGGAACTGCTCCAGATTTGCCTTCCTCTTTTGGTGGGGGAATTTGGGGAAGACATGGAAGGTAATATAAGAGAACCTAGAAGCAGCTAAAGGCACCTACAAAAGACATTATGACAAAAGTCATGCTCCTGTGTGGGACTTTAAAGTAGGAGAGACAGTCTTTTTGTCTACCAAGAACTTACCCTTGCCTCAGCCTTCCAAAAAACTGGCATAAAAATTTCTTAGTCCCTTCAAAATAAAGAGAATAATCAACAAGGAGTTGGAACTACCGAAAATGTTTAGTAAAATGCATCCTGTTTTTCATTGCAATTTACTCCATCGAGATCCTGGAGCTACGTCTTGGCACCCTCGACCACAAACTCCACAACCTATCCAGATTGGGGGTCAGAGTCACCATGAAGTTAAAGAAATCTTAGATTCTAAGCTAGAACGGGGGGGGGGGGTGTTGTATTTTTTAATTAGATGGAACCATTTCCCACCGAGCCACGACGAATGGGTAGAGAGCGTGAACGTGCGGGCAAAAGACTTAATAAGAAAATTTTACAAGTTGCACCCCTCCAAGCCCTGAGCAAGATCTTAGAGGGGGCAGTATGTCAAGCATGATATTTCTGATAATTGAATTAGTATGTGTTTTGTGCTCATACCTCCCCCCTCCCTTCCCTCTTTCCCGCTTTTCTGAATAAAGACTTCTCTTCAAAGTTCCCCCTACCTGTTAACTCTCAATGATGCAGGATATGCAAGTAATCTTACTATTGTAAAGCAAATTGCCCCTCCCCCAAGTTCCCATACATATCAGCAAGCCAGGAATGTGTGGGAAACTGGAGATGTTGTAGTACCCAAATGAATAGTTGATAGTATGCTTTGAACCCTCTATGCAATTCACATCTGTATGTTGTGCTTTTGAAGTTATCTGAAACTTTGCCTTTGAAGTAGCCTTTAAGATGCTATGCTGTGTAACATTCTGTATCACTTCCAAGGTATCGTTTTTTGGAGCAAGTATTGGATTATCAATAAAATGAGTCTTTGGTTTAAACAATAGCTCGATTATTCGAAATACCGATGCTAGACAGGAAACAAAGCAAGTCAAAACAACTGTGTACTTACAAATAAAGAAATTATAAAGAAAACTTATTACAGTATTTTTGTTTCTTATAAAAATCTCATTATACAAAGTAGAAATAATACCCAAGTTCACAGTAGCAAAAACTCCAAAAATGGTGATGATTCCACTAAGAATGCCTTCACAGAGTAAGTCCAAACAAGGAATGGCAGTAATTTTCAACTCTTCCAATGGTTCATATGTGGAATCCACATCCCTTAAAAGGTTTGGCTCAAAGGATTGAAGTTCTTCCTTACATGTCTGTCGACCAAACCCATGTTTCACATAGGATTGCTTTTTCCAGAGCCAATCTAATTCTGTACAAAAACAATTGACATTAAGCAAAAATTTTTACAGCATTCTCATCAGACACAGAGAATCAGAGAAAAACAAGTGTGCATGCATCATGTGCAATGTATTCTCTTTCTGAAGCTTTTCTGCAAAGGTGATTGGCTGGGAGCACTAGACCCTTGCCAGGATCTAATTGGTTGGAAGAATTACATTGCCTGAGAAAACAAGCAGAATCAAAGAACACTACAGCTGGTGCATATGTATTATCACATTGTCTTGGTAAGAATCCAAATCTGAAACATGGATTTCTAGGGAGCATATTTTCATTTCCATAAGAATTTCAGATTCCTAATACCATTCTGGAAACCCAAAGTAACAACCCAAAACAGCTATTTTGGGGTATATTTTAAAACAGCTTGTTCTCTTTTGTGCACCTCTAGCATACAGAAGGCATAAAACATCTTAGATTGACAGTGCAGATATCATAAACCCTAACACTTGTATATTTCCTCATCTTGGTTTGGATCAGCAGAAATTCCCCTGGTGACTTTCTCACCACCTCCTCCCATTATAGCCCCAAATCCTACCCCCATGAACAGCACTGGGTGTCAAGCATGGTAAAATTCCATTGGTAATTGATTGTTTTAGGATCCTCCATGAAATTGGTCTGTGAAATATCATGGAGGACCAATCCCTTGCCCCCGCCTTTTGGAATCCTTTTGAAGTTCGCCTTAAAAGTATTGTATCAATGTATCTGTAGCATCACTCTCAAGAATCTGTTACACTGAAAGTATCTGTCTATCAATAAACGTAGTTTTGTATCAAACTCGACTCGTCATTGAAACCGCATGAATGACACTGGGGTGACATCTGGGGGTGCATCAGGAAAGAGGAGGTATGAAAGTCACTATCTACAGATGTAAATCTTTCCACGCATGGAAATGCTCTCCTGGATCTAAACCAATAGTTCATATCTACAGTATTTTGGAATTTTCCAATGCACTTTAGGAACTTTTTTGAGCAGAGTGGTTAAAGGAGACCATTAATCTCATTGCCTTTTTCTCTTGATGTTATTTTAATTATTCTCCATGCTTTCATTACATTTTTTATGTCTTTCAATTGTTTTACATTTTAGTTTCAGTTTACAAGCCGCCTGAAATTTTGGATGAGACAGGGCATAAATAAATAGACGGATATATTTTTAAAAAGTATCAACAATCTGACGTTTGATGGGGGGGGATTATGTTCCTGACACATAGCAGGTTTGGGGGGGGTGAGGAAAGGTCATCCCCCTCCCCCACAGTACAGGCAACCTGGTAGAAGAACAAAGGAGTCTCTAAAATACCGCCATAAGCAAAGAAAATGAGAGAATGTATATTATAATTAAAATTAATTAGTCATTTATTACACTGAGTTCTGGACATAAATCTGCTGGTAAATCCTACCTGTAAATAATGAAAAGTATGGATTTTTCCTCCCATCAAGAAGGTTAATAGTTTAATTGTATACTGTTATTCTTACATTAAAAGCGGCATACCTGGCAAGCTTTATCGGGTAACAGGGACTTTTAAATGTGCCAGTGTTTCTACCCAAGTAACACGGGTCAATTGCAAAAGGGATAACCATAATGATTAAATCATTAAAATTTTGTCTATGCTTCACAGAGCATAGAGAAAATTAACTTCCCACCAACCTCATTTTTCTGCTGAACATGAAATAATGATTTTCTGCCAGTATAATTACAAAGCTAACATCTGATAGAGTCAGCATCCAGGGGGGATTATCACATGCATGAGTATTAGACCTCATTACCAGCTTGACTGCAAAATTATTACATCTTGTAATTGGATGGTGAGATTTATATACAGATTGGCTGGGTTCTCTGTGAGATTGTAATTACAAGCTTCGGTGGTTCGCTACTTATCACACAGTGCAGGAGGAGGAAAAAAACAAGCAGAGGAAAGACCATTTCATTAAGCCATAACCCTATCAAGGGAGGAGCATTGTAACATCCCCCTATTTATTAGGCCAAACAGAGCTGTTTGCAGAAGGAGAGGCCATTTATTACTGCCTGACAAATGGGATTTCATTTATTTAACCTCCACAAGATCTATTTCAGTAAAATGTACAAACGAGCCATCCATTTTATGATTCCAGAGTCAACGCCTCAATTATCTAAAGGCTAACTGACTGTTAAAGCACCCATCTGCTAGGGCAAATCCATTGATTTAATTTGCTGCATGCTACTGAATGATTCTTAACCAGGGAAATGCGGGTGGAGGGGGGGGGGTGAAGAAGGAGGTAGAAGAGAGAAGGGGCAGCTGGTGGTTTAGGAGAATGCAGAAGAGTGATTCCATGTCTCTCTTTTCAGTGTGTGTGTGTGTGTGCACGCGCATGGGTTTGCGTGCATGAAGCTCTTTGCCTGTGTGGGTTTAATCCTTTGGCACAATGGAAGAAAGCAATCAATAGCAGCTTCAATTTTATGAGACAAGGAGTTAAGTCGTTCAGCTCCAGTCAGAACACCTTTGTTCTACCATAACAAGTAATCTTTGCGGTGGAATGAATATTGACAAGCTGGCTTCTTTGTAGCTAATTTTGTAGGCGCCTGAGCCAATCAGGGGGCCAGCAGTAATAGAGTTGTTATTAGACTTCATTATAAAAGCTGTGGATCAATGGTTACATGAGGAGGCAGGAAGGACACGTTGCAGCACAACGCATATGTATGCTCAAGGAAATGAAATCCTTTTAACACCCTTGTGATAATTTATTCCATATTTCTCTTTGACATTTCTAAAAGAAAAATCTATTTTTTAATATAACAAAATTAAAGGTGCTCCCTAGTGAGGGTTTCCAGCTTTATCAAAGCTGCAGGATTTTGGCAGAGCATAAATAAGGACTGAGGGCATCTGACGGATACTGCTGCTCAGCTCTGGACTATATTCGGAAGGACTGGCTGTCAGGCACAAAACCAAAGTCCTGCCATTTTATCCTAGCCACGCATGCTGGTTTGGACAAAGCTCAAATTAGCACAGTATTCAGGAAACCTCTTGTTAGATAATGCATTATGACTCTTTTCTTCGTCTCTCTCTCACACACATACACTTCAGACAAAAAATAGTCTTGCCACAGTGGCTAAACTTCTAACTAAGCACAGTTTCCTAAATGTATACATCAACTTTCACATCAGTCTCTGAATACTCAGGGGAACTCTGTGACATCCCTCCCCCCTTGGAAATGAGCCTGCGGTAGTCTTAGATTATATGTGTCCATGGGTCTGGAATAATGGTCTAGGAACTGTCTGAACAATTGAAACAGAACTTATTCCAAATAGTATTTGACCTAATGAAGATTCTTAACTGAGATCTAGCTAAATTCTTGGGACCTGCAAATGTATCTTCACAGGAGTCTGCCTGTTCCAAGCAACACAGTTTTCTGGACCTGAGCTGGCGTTATTTGCTCAATGCCCAGAATGTCCAGATGTTTCTTGAGACTGTATTCATAGGTCTTGGTATTTCATGATCCTCCCCTGTTCTTTTTCTTCTATTCTGCTATCTCCTGGGATTGGATTGTCAATTATTCAAATCCCATCTCTCAATTACAATTGTGATGTTATGCTCCTGGTGTTTAGCTGTTTTCAATAGGAAATCCCAAAGAGTCTTTTTATTATTATTATTTTCCATGATCTTGTCTGGTCTGTGCTTGCAAAGATTCCAGCGTAACATAGCTGCAACTCTATCATGAAAGTCTTTATAGTCAATTTGAGCAACTTAAGTTCAGACACTGTAGGATGGAGGAGGAGGGGCGGCAGCAGCCTGAGTATTCCAGGCAAAAGCATTAGGAGCAAAGACTGCAGGGTAATATCTGTTTGCAGAACATCCTGTTCTTAGGCAGATCTCTCATCTTCCCTCATATTTTCTGGTTCATTGATTTTGAATCCCCCACACACTTTATCTCCTTGGGTGTCATGGTGGAAAAATGTCTTTACATGTGAGAAAGGCCCCGGGAGTTGCAAGGGGCATGTTAAAACTTTCCTTCTCTTGCCTTTGTCATCACTGTAAAAGGATATAAATGCTTCTGGAGTAATAAACTAGATTTGCTAGGCTATGATGGGAAACCAGTGGGAGCTTGTGAGTAGAGACCTGGGGGGCAAACAGAATCATGTGTGCCATGACATCACTTCTGGAATGGTGATAGGTAGATCTAGGAATCACCAGAAACTCTACAGTACAATTATGGGGGTTTCAGCAATTCCTAGAACTACCTGCTGTCAATTCCAGGTTTTGTCTGTAAGTAACACACAGGGAACATGCCACTGAAAAGTTTATTTTCTTTTTATCCTGTCATCACAAGTTGCCAGTTGGAGGATTCCCATTATAGTGGGAAGGGATTGGCAACCTGAGTAATAACCAATTTCTCCAGTTACTGGTACAGTCTTTACCAGAAGCTCAAAGTGAGCTTTTGCCAAGACAGTTTCTCTTCCGCTTCTCAATGACAGGCAATGCAGCATTATAGAAAGTGAGAATGTATCAACTGAAGGGTAACAGCAGGATCAAAGAGAACTCTCACAGTGACTTAGCTGAGACAAATTAGCATTTTGGTTCTCCTTGATGTATTGTATGATTTTGATGGAAATACAATCACATGCATGCTTACTTGACTATTTAGAATATGATCCCCAAACATCTTCTTTAGTACACTGCTTACTGGAATAATATTACTCAGGAAAAAAAAATCAAAACATATCAAACCAAAATATAAGCCAGTATAAGATGCCACAGTTTGTTTTTAAGCATCTTTAAAAACTGAAGCTTGATTTTCTTTTTAAAAAATCTATTATCCATTCCTCAATTGCAAATGAAATATTAAATACAGATTATAGAATGATAGAGTTGGAAGGGCCCTCCAGGGTCATCTAGTTCAACCCTCTGCACAATGCAGGAAACCCACAAATACCTCCCCACACATATATACATCCAGTGACCCCTGCACCATGCCCCCCCAAAAAGAAAAACCCTTTCAAGATCCCTGGCCAAACTGGCCTGGAGAAAAAATTCTGCCTGACCCCAAAGTGGCAATCAGCATTTCCCTGGGTGTGTAAGAAAGGGCCACGAGAACTAAACACTGCCTTCCTGCCCTTATGATCTGCCTAAATTCACAGAATCAGCATTGTTGTCAGATGTCCATCTAGCCTCTTTTTAAAAACCTCCAAAGAAGAAGAGCCCACCACTCCGAGGAAAGCCTGTTCCACTGAGGAACCAATCTGTTAGGAAGTTCTTCCTAATGTTTAGCTGAAAACTCTTTTTATATAATTTTAACCTGTTGGTTCTGGTCTGACTTTCTGGGGCCACAGAAAACAATTCTGCACCATCCTTTATATGTTTTGTTGTTCAGTCACACAGTCGATTCCAACTTTTTGCAACCTCATGGACCAAGTCATGCTAGGCCCTCCTCTATATGACAGCCCTTCAATTACTTGAAGATGGTTATCATATCACCATTCAGCCATCTCCTCTCCTGGCTAAACAATAAAAATAAGTAAGTAGTCTGAGACTATCCTGAATTCTACTCTGAAACGATAGAAAGGAAACCCACATCTACACTTCCTCCCTCTCTTGTTCTTCTTTGGATGTCTGCCATTTTTTAAACTGCCATAGAACTGGAGATGATCTTGGAGGTCATCTACTCAACCCCCTGCTTCAGTACGGGGACATATTTAGAAGTTTTGCCTTGGGTGTCCCCACAATCGGAGGCATGATGGCTGGCAACCCAAGTACAGTAATATTGCTCTTTAACTCTTCCCTATGTTTTCGCTGTAGTTCTCTTTTGATAAGTCTGCACCCTTTATCAAACCATTTACTAGAATTCTTGGGGACCAGGGTCCTCAGAAAAGGAGCACTATCAAGCATCATTTTAGAACGCCAGGGCCTGAAAAGGGCAATAACCTTTACAATATGGTGAGAGATCTCCTAGCTACTTCAGACCCAAGAATGATCTCCTTAAAGATGACACTTTCAGAGAGGCCAAGTGAGCAGCATTGTTGGATGCAATATAGGGAGCTTTGATTCTGGAACACAGGAAGTTGCCTGGTTACAGAAAGTTGGACATATACAAAAAGTTCAAAACACCCAGGAAGTTGGCCAATGTGCTGAGATCAGGAGAAACAATGAAATAACCATACTAGCTCCCTTGAAGCCCAAGACATGCAGCAAAAAGTGAAGTCGATTTAGAGAGTACGCTGTGGAGTTTCGGGCCAACGCCGCGAATGTGAGAGGGTGGAGTGAGTTGATTAAGATTGAGCACTTCACCAGAGGGCTGAATGCGGGCATACTGGATCGGGCCCTTACCCAGGCCAGACCTACCACACTGGTGGGATGGATCCAATTGGCGGGTGAGGTCGAGACCAACATGAAACAAGTGGCCATGCAACGCCAGCAGCAGAGTGGTAAGGGGAGCCGAGATCCAAAGACGGGGGCCAAGACGGAGGTGAAGAAAGCCCAAGGAGGCGGTAACAGGAAGGCTGCGGGGTCCCGAAAGTGTTTTTGATGTGGGGACCCCAACCATCTGGCCAGCAATTGCCCTAACCCCCCTCAGGCACCCCCGAGTGCACCCATGCCAGGCACCCCAGTGCAAAAGAAAACACCAAAGAGCCGGAGGATGACACTCTCATCACAGACGAGCTGAGTGAGCTGGTGTGGATGGACGAGCCATCGGGAAATGAGGATGACCTGCTATAAAGGGTGCCAACCAGCAGGTCGCGGAGGAACCCGCACCACTCAGGGTGAGAGTAATGAGGTCACTGTACTTTGTACCAGTGAAACTGTTGAACAGTAAGCTCAAAAGATTTGTGCAGGTGAGAGCCCTGATTGATTCGGGATGCAATCGGGACTTAATCACCCCCAAGCTGGTGGATGCCTTGGGGTTGGCCACCGCGGCCCTGCCCTTTCCCATACAATTCGAACAGATGGAAGGGTCAGTGAAGCGGGGAGAGCCCTGCGTGCTGAAGACTCAGTTGATGCCCGTGGGGATTGAAGGGCATTGGGACCAAGAGACGTTTTTAATCGCTCCCTCCTGCTCTTATGATGTAGTCCTGGGAGTGGGATAGTTGGCTAAACATGAACCAAGCATCCGGTGGGGGGATCAGACCATAAAGTTTGTTGACCTGCTGTGTAAGACCCATCTTTGGAGTCTGGACCGGGGCCCACAGCCCCCTCCCACGAAGGAGAAGGTCTGTTTGACAATGGAGGAGGTCCCAGCCATCCCTAAGGAATATTGGGACTTGATGGGGGTGTTTAGTGAGCAGGGAGCGGAAGAACTCCCCCCCCCCCCGAAGCACCGACTGTGCTATCGAACTAATACTAGGGCAGTCACTGCCTAAAGCTAAGCTGTACTCTATGGGGTGGGCAGAGAAAGTGAAGCTACGAAAATTTCTAGAACGGAACTTGAAACGGGGTTTTATCAGACCGGCGACGGCCTTTAGGAAAAAGGACGGCTCGCTTAGGCTTTGTATGGACTTTCGTGGGATTAACGGGATTTCAACCTCCAATGCCTATCCCATCCCCCTCATCAAAGATTTATTGAGCACAGTGTCCGAAGGAAAGATTTTCACCAAATTGGACTTGAGGGATGCGTACTTTAGAGTGCGCATAAAGGAGGGGGATGAATGAAAGACGGCTTTTAATACTCCCATGGGACAATTTGAGTATTTAGTGATGTCGTTTGAACTACAGGGCGCGCCGGGGGTATTCATGAATTTTATCAATGATGTGTTACGAAAATTTTTGTTCAAGGGGATAGCGGTGTACCTGGATGACATCATTATTTATTCACAGGATGAAAAGTCCCATGTAAAATTGGTGAGGGAAGTATTGAGCTCCCTCTTGGAGCATAAGTTATACGCCAAACTGTCCAAGTGTGAGTTCCATAAGACTGAGCTAGATTACCTGGGGTTTCAGGTGTCCGCACAGGGACTGGTTATGGACCTGGTCAAGGTACAAACCATATTGGATTGGGTCCCCCCGAGGACACGTAGACAGTTACAATCTTTCCTTGGGTTCGCAAATTTCTACAGAAACTTCATTGCAGGGTTTGCCCAGATTATGCTCCCCCTCACAGAGTTGTTAAAAATGAAGGGGAAGGGGCCTGAGGCAAAGCGCCCGGAGGCCCGTCTAAATTGGACACTGAAATGCCAAGAGGCATTCGACAAACTCAAACGGCTGTTTACAAGCAAGCCAGTCCTGAGCCACCCCAATGAGTTGCGGCCCTTCATTGTGCAATGCGACGCCTCCGCCGTGGCTTTAGGAGCCATTCTCATGCAGAAAGATGAGGAGGGGAGGCTGAGACCCTGCGCATATATTTCCAAAAAGTTCTCGGCCGAACAAAGGCACTGGTCGGTGTGGGATAAAGAGGTGTTTGCTGTAACTTATGCTTTGAAAACCTGGCGGTCATGGTTAGAGGGGGCCAAAATCCCTTTTAAGATATGGACGGACCATAAGAACCTTGAGGCTCTTACTGGCAGGAGGAAACTGAGCGAAAAACAGATCAGGTGGGCGGGGGTTTTCTCCAATTTCGACTTTGTTCTGAAGCATATTCCCGGAACCAAGAATTTCTTGGCTGACATGCTCTCCTGCCTGCCCCAGCACAACAGTCAAAGGGAGGAGGTAGTAGATTCCCTAGTCTCTCCCTCCCAAGTAGCTGCTTTAGTGACAACCCAGTCCCAGACCAAACGTAAGCTGGAGGGGTGATGGACTGAAAGGATGGCTTTGGAGACAGAAAAGGAAGGTGATGACCAACCAGGGGAAATTCAGAAGAAAGAGGATGGATTGTGGTATGGGGGGAGAAGCTGTACGTCCCCAAAAATATGAGGGCGGAAGTCCTACAATTTTGCCACTCAAACAAACTGGCCGGGCATTTTGGGTACCTGAAGATGCTCCATCTAATTAGTAGGCAGTTCTGGTGGCCCTCCCAAAAGAAAGATGTATCCGAGTTTGTATCCTCCTGCCCCATATGCATAATGGCAAAAAGGAGGGGGGGGGAGCCACCTGGACTGCTAAAACCACCAGAGACAGCTACCAGACCCTGGTCCGTAGTCTCAATGGACTTTATTATGGAACTACCACCATCACATGGCAAGACAGTAATTCTGGTGGTAGTAGACACATTTTCAAAACAAGCCCATTTCATTCTTTGTGCACAATTACCCACGGCTAAAAAGCTAGCCTATTTGTTTTTTAACCATGTTATTAAACTCCACTCATTCCCGGACAAGGTAATTAGCGACCGGGGCCTGCAGTTCATTGCCAATTTCCGGCGGGAGTTTTGTAAATTGCTAGGGATGGAGCAAGGCTTGAGTTCCGCCTACCACCCTCAAACCGACGGACAGATGGAACATGTAAATGCCTTGCTAGAGCAATACCTGCGGTGCTACATAAACCACCAGCAATCAAATTGGGTGGATCTCCTCCCCTTCACTGAATACGGTTACAACAACAGTGTGCACAGCTCCACCAAAACTTCCCCCTTACAAACCGTAAAAGGGTACGAAGGAAAATCAATCCCAACGCTGCCAGGGGGAGTGCAATTAAAGGAGCCCAGCTCATTCGAGCAGTGGTGGGGAACCCTGAGTGAGGTTTGGAAAGGGATTCAAGAGAATTTGGAATCTGCAAAAGAGGTGTACAAAAAACAGTATGACAAGTCCCATGTGTCCGCCTGGGACTTCAAGGTGGGGGATTGGCCCAGAACTCCCTTTGGGGTTCAGTTATGCTTGTCACAACCTTGCTCCTGGCTCCACCCCCAAAGTCCCAAGGCATTTCTTGAACTGGGGTTGGCACAGCAACCCTACTTCAGAGGGATCACCCAGAAGTGCCACTGCAGCATCTGCAACACTCCCATCCCAGGCCCCTCCCCCAAATCTCCCAGGATTGTCAGGCACAGGGCTGATCACCCGACTCCTGCCGGCCTCCTCACTGTCCTCAGCAGAACACTGCTATAATATGGTGGGTTCGCTGCATAGAGGAGACAAGGGTGCAGCGATCATAGCTCTTTATTGAGTTACAGCATGGTAACCAGAAACTAAAGAAACTGCTTTACTGGGTCAACAGGCCCAACGATATACAGTTCCAACTTCCCGCACAAGGACTCTATTGGCTCATTTAAAGCAGCAGGGGACCTGTGACTGGAGCAGGGCGGCAGGGATTTGGATTTTGCTGCCCATTGTTCCCGAGTCCCCAAGCTCACGCCTAAAGGCTCCAATGAGCCAGGCAGGAACACGGTTAATAGTATTTCAGTGCACATACACAACATCCCTCCCCTCTTAGTCCACAAGCCTTAATACACATAGTCCCGGAGGTAGGTTGGCTTGCGGTGCTCCCGCATGGATGGCATGGGTGCCAGAGTGGGTGGAGAAGCAGTCACAGCTTCTGGCACAGTGAGCAGAGGGCCTGACAATGCTGAAGTCTCAGCCTGCATATCGGAGCCCTTGGTAACCCCTGGATCAGCCTGGGAGGCAGGAGCTGAAACCTCGACTTCAGCTGCCTTGGTCGGTCGAGGTGGCACAACAGCTGGTTAGTCCACGGGGCTTGAGTAATTGACCTTGTCCTCCTCAGTTGATCGATGTGTCGTCGGAGGGTGAATCCGCCTTCCATGGTCACCTCATAGGTAAGTAAGTAAGTAAAATTTTATTTATATCCCGCCCTCCCCCGCCAAGCAGGCTCAGGGCGGCTAACAACAGCAAAATAACAATACATTTAACAAAACATTAAATTAACCCCAAACCGATTAATACATTAGTTAAAACAGTTACTAAGTCTAAAAACTTTAAGTTAAATCTGGCAGTACCGTTATTGATCGACGCTATGCCTGTCAATTTATGTAATGATGGCAGATCTCCAGATTGGACCATTTTGATGTTTCTTTGTGGACTTGGTCAGCCGTTCATGAATGCCTGTTTGAAAAGGGTGGTCTTGCAGGCCCTGCGGAACTGATCAAGGTTCCGCAGGTCCCGCACCTCCTCTGGGAGTTGATTCCACAAGCATGGGGCCGCGGTAGAGAAGGCCCATGCATAGGTAGTCCGAAGTTTAACTTCTTTTGGCCCAGGGGTGGTCAATCTGTTTTTACCTACTGACCTCAGTGCTCTCTGGGGCTCATACGGGGTGACTGACCCCAGAACCTTGGCGACTGTGGTGGGGATCCAGGCTGGACTGCCCCTGAAGATCCTGGTGTAAACGAAGTTCCCAGTGTCAACGCCCCCTCCCAGGGCATCCGGAGCACCTCAGGGAACTCTTGTAGGCCCAGGGACCAGTCCAGGTGTAGCCAGTCTAAAAGGGTGGGCACCCACTTGCCCATGAGAAGTTCCACCAGACTGTGAGCCATGGCAGTGCAGGGTATGGCATGCTGGCCAAAAAGAAACTCTGCAAGACAGGCCTCCCAGTCCCCATGAATGATTGCTTGGTCGTCCACACCATCCTTTCGGCCTGGCCATTCGTGGCTGAGTGGGAGGGCACAGATCTGATGTGCCTTAGCAGGTTCCAAGCACAAAAGTCCTGGAACCCACCTGACGTAAAGGTAGTCCCATTGTCAGTGTCACACAGCCAGGCCTAGCAGGGCCTTCTACTGACTGCCACCACTCTGGTAAGGGTCTGTATGGAGGGCCCAGTGCATCCAACCACCCTCGTCTTCCTTATTAAGAAATACCTCTTAACTGTGACCAAGGAGACATGAGGACCCAAGGAGTATAACAACAACCCATTAATTCTGGTTCTACTTTCTGGGGCCACAGAAAACAATTCCACACCATCCTCTATATGAAAGCCCTTCAAGTACTTGAAGATGGTGATCATATCACTTCTCAGCCACCTCCTCTCCAGGCTAAACATCCCCAGCTCCTTCAATCTTTCTTCATAGGACTTGGTCTCCAGACCCCTCACCATCTTTGTCGCTCTTCTCTGGACCTATTGCAGCTTATCTATATCCTTCTTAAAATGTGGTGCCCAAAACTGAATGCAATACTCCAGGTGAGGTCTTTCCAGAGCAGAGTAAAGTGATACCATCACTTCACATGATCTGGACACTCTACTTCTGTTGATACAGCCCAAAATTGCATTTGTCTTTTTAGCCACACATCACACTGATGGTCCACTAAGACCCCTAGATTCTCAGGATCCTCAGGAGGGAGCTTTGGGCTTTCCTTTGGGTGCCAGTCATGACTGGTGCTGGGTCTGTGCCCTCCATATGCTTCAATCAGGCAGTCTGCCCACAGTCCAGCTTCTTTGATGGTGGAAGGGCTCTTGTCAGTCAGCAGACATCTAATGTGCTCAGGTATGAGAGTCAAGAACCGGTCAATGCACATTAAAGCCTTTACATCATCTAAAGTCTTAGCACCAGCTACTTCAAGCTATAGGTCATAGGCCTTCCCTAGTCTATACATTAACTGCAGGTAGGACTCCTTGGGTTCATGTTTCACTTCCTTGAACCTCTTGTGGGCTCCTTCTTTGAAGAACCCCACCATCTCACACACTCTCTGTTTAAGCAGCTTGTAGTCTGACTTCTCTTCACCTTCCATCTGCCCATACACTGAAGCCAGAACTCCACTTAGCTGGTGTCTCAACTTCTCCATATACACTTCTGGTGGAAGCTTGTAGTCCATGCAAATTTGCTCAAAGTTTTGCAGGAATGCTTCAATGTCCTCCCCTTCCTTGTATAACAGGTACTTTCGTCTATCCCCTTGCACGGCAGCATCTGGAGGAACCAGCCCCTTTTGAATTTTTGCAAGTTCAATTTCATGTGCCATCTTCATTCCTTCCAGCCCCATCTTGGCTACATTCTCTCTCTCCTCTTTCAGCATCCTTTCTTTCTCTAATTCTATCCTGGCTGCATTTTCTTTCTCCTTTTGCAGCTGTATCTCGAGTCTGGCCTTCTCGAGGTCTGCCTGCTAAATTTGCAGTTGAAGATGCAAGGAATGCCATCTCTCTGTCTGATGTTTTCTCCTCAGACATCAGACCAACAGCCCCTGTCTTTGTTCTAGGGACAGACGTGCCCTCTGGCTTCTCTTTCCCAGACCAGAGGAGCATACATTAACTATCCAGTTGACTTGAGAGCTAGAAAATAAAGAAAACACCACCAGTACCTTTACTGAAAGAGCCCTGTGGCCCAGAGTGGTAAAACTGCAGTACTACAGTCAGACCCCTCTGCTCACGACCTGAGTTTGATCCCAGTGGAAGCTGGTTCAGGTAGCCGGCTCCAAGTTGACTCTGCCTTCCATCCTTCCAAGGTCTGTAAAATGAGTACCCAACTTGCTGGGGGAAAAGTGTAGATGACTGGGGAAGGCAATGGCAAACCACCCTGTAAAAAGTCTGCCGTGAAAGCAACGTCACCCCAGAGTCAAAAAACAACTGGTGCTTGCACAGGGGATTAACTTTACCTTTTTTTACCTTTACTGACCTCTTGCTTGCTCTGGCAAGCAGCTTCTTCTGATGAAAAGCAAAAAGGATTTTTTTTCCCCCAAATTCCAAAATTGGGAAGGTAAATCAAACTCACTGAGCACTCTGCCTCTTTACTGGGTCCAAAATTTAGTCCATCCCACCGTTAAGGCCAACATGTCACATTGCTGGGCTAGCAGGGCCTTCTACTGGCTGCCATCACTCTGGTAAGGGTCTGTATGGAGGACCCAGTGCACTCAACCACCCTTGTTTTCCTTATTAAGAAATACCTCTTAACTCTGACCAAGGAGATGTGAGGACCCAAGGAGTACAACAACAGCAGTTTATTTACAGTGCTCAAATAATAAGTGGGTAAAACAGTGAGATATATATACAGTAAAGGTTCGTGCAAATAGACAAAAGCCCTTACGTGTTTATCTATACAGTCCCTACTCTAATAGCCAACACTCACCCCTTGGGTAAGGGATCTTCCCCCTGCTGCAAGCTCTCTAGGCTACAGCCTGCCTCCAGCTCAGCCATCCAGGAAAAGAACACACCCTGCCTGGGCTTGGCACTTTTATGTTCTCCTCCCAGGCCCCACCCCTCTCTGGGCCAGTTTCCCTCCAAAACCTTGCCACCCAATCAGAGGGAGGGATCCTGGGAAATGTAGGCTTTTCCCAGTAACTCCTAGGCAGGCTTCCCTGGGGCCTGCAGGCCTCACTAGGCCCAGGATCATGACAGATGGAAACGAGAGTGTTCGGCAGGCTGTGTGTTGCAAAAACTCAGCAGAGGGCTCCTATAGCAGCTCAGGAGGAAGTAGACACCACAGGGACTACTTCCAGCCATGAGTCCACAATGAGGAAGAAAGTCTGTCCCTGAAAGGGCCCTGCAAAGTCTTAATGCAGGTGGGACCATGGGTTGCAGGTGGACTCCCAATGTTGAACTGGGGTACGGGGTGGTGCTGGTCAAGTCTCCTGACAGGATTGGCACTGGGCGACCCAGGACTTGATTGCATCATCAATCCTGGGCCACTAAACATAGCTGTGGGTGAGTACCTTCATCCACACTATTCCTGGATGATTCTCATGTAGTGTGGTTAGGACTTGCTGACGCAGGGCCAGTTCATCACCACCCTGCTTCCCCACAGAAGGCACCTCTTGTGGACAGACAGTTCATCCCAGCAGGATGCATAAGCTGTAAAACTGGTGGGCCATCCCCTCCACACCCAATCCAAGAGTAACCAGTTCTTGACAGAGTGGCATGCAATGTCCTTCGCATGGACAGGATGTTCCAGAAGGTAATCAAAGAGCAGGATCTAGTGCTTTGGGGCAGGATCAGGATCCCCCGAGGGAAGCAGCAAGCAGCTCAACACGTTGGTGTGGGCCATCACCTTCCCTGTAGTGAGTACTGGTACCCCACCAGGAATATGGACCACCGCAGGACCCAGGCAAGAGCATCTGAGGAGTCTAGTGGTCGGGGGCGAACAGGTTGAGCAACAATTTATGGTCCATCAGGATGGTGAAGGGTCAGCCATAGAGGTAGTCATTAAACTTTTTGACCCCTGCCACTATCGCCAGACCCTCTTTGTCAATTTGTGCTTAATTGTACTCTGGTTTTTGCAAATAAGTCACTGGGACCTCATGGCCATCTGGCAGCAGATGGGCCAAGACGGCACCCACCCTGTAGGGAGAGCATCACAGGCCAAAATGACAGGCAGCCACTCATCGAATTGCACCAGCAAGCTATTTGATGTTTGAAGGTGAAAGGTGGCGTCTTGCCAACAGCAAGGGAGCCCTCTTGTCCAGAAGCTGATGGAGGGGCTTGGCCACAGCTGCCTTGTGGGGGAGGAAGGTGTGGTAGAAATTCAAGAGTCCAAGAAAAACTTGTGACTCTGCTTTGTGGGTGGGGGCTGGTGCATTGTAGATGGTCTGAATCTTGTCTTTCGCTGGGTGGATCCTGCTGGCGTCCACTGTACAACCCAGAAAGTCAATTTTTGGGACTCCAAGGAGGCACTTTTCCCTCTTTACCTTCAGTCTGGCTGAGCTGAAATTTCTCACAGTCTTCCTTGACTGTCTTCTGGGGATTGGAGTCATCCTGGCCCATGAACTTCTGCCACAGCTTTTCATCCCTCGGACCAAAGACGAAATGATCCCACAAAGCCTCTTCCAGATGGGGAAAGTCACATCATAGAGTCAGCTTGCTCAGAGCAGTGACATAGCCACCTGTCGGCTCATTGGACTGCTGGTTCCACTCAAAAAAATCAAAACTGTGGGCCAGGATAGTGGGTTGCAGTGCGAAGTGGGCAGTGAGCACAGTGATGAGCTGGTCGAAGATTGCATTCTTGAGCATGATGGGCACCATGAGGCCCTGAGCTAACTCCAGGGTGGTGATCCCGCAGGAGTTGAACAGCAGAACCTTCTTCATAGCCCCTTTGGTTTAATGGAACTCAACGTAATGCTGCAGTCGTTCCAACCATGTCTCCCATAACTCTGGGCAGGCTGCATTGAACTTGGGCAGTGTTCCTGGTGTGGCAGCCATTCCGATGGTGATGGTGGTGTGATGCACAAAGCTGGATGTGGAGGCAGCGATGCACGGTGCAGTGCCGGTTGCCAGGCTCACTTACCAGGATCCCACCTTCATTGCCACTATAATATAGTGGGTTCAATGCATAGAGGAGACAAGGTTGCAGTGATCATAGCTGTTTATTGAGTTACAGCATGGTAACCAGTAACTAAAGAAGACTGCTTTACAGGGTCAACAGGGCCAATGATATACAGTTCCAGGTTCCCACACAAGGACTCTATTGGCTCATTTAAACCAGCAGGGGGCCTGTGACTGGAGCAGGGTGGCAGGGATTTGGATTCTGCTGCCCATTGTTTCCAGGTCCACAAGCTCACGCCTAAAGGCTCCAATGAGCCAGTTAGGAACACGGTTAATGGTCTATCATTGCACATACACAACAGTTCCAGAGGTTGACTGGCTCCCTGCTCAGTAAGTCTTGGCAAGTCAGCCCTGCAAGCAAGAGGCTGAAGGATTCTCCACCCTCTTTCCACCAGGCCCCTCCAGATCAGAAATGACAAGGTTCAACAACAACAAAAATACTGGACACAATTGATAAAAAATTGCCAACCAAACACACACACACACGTAGAGGACTCATGAGGCTGTATCTCATCTCTCCCCCTCCCCACTATTTCCTCTTTCCCTTCCCTGAAAGTCTCCATCACCTCTCACTTCTACTTTGTTCCTTTCCACCCACCATCCAACCTACCTTTCTCTACCCCCCCTCCCTAGCTTTCCCTCTTTTCCTCTTTCTGGCAGCATAAGTCTGGGGAAACTATGGGCCAGTTGTGCAGGGACAGCTGCCACGCTGGGCCCAGTTGTGCAGTGGGGAATTCACAGGGACATGCAAGGGACATCCTTCCCCACACAATTTCATCTTTCTCTCCTCCTAGAAATCTCCATCTCCTCACCTTTACATTTCCCTCTCTTCTTCAGACCCACCAGCCCCACCTACTTTTAATCTGCCCTACATCTTCAGCTATATTTTTCATTATATCTAGCCTTTGTCCACTAGGTGGACCCAAAGCACTTTATATCATTTTCCGCTCACTTGTTTTATTCTCACAACAACCTGGTGAGGTAGGTTACATTGAAAGTGTGTGACTGGCCCAAGATCATTCAGCAAACTTCTATGATATATTTATTTCAGTTTGGTGTAGTGGTATAGATGCAGTTTGATGCTGTGGTTAAGAGCACAAACTCTACTCTGGGAAAACCAGATTTGATTTCCCACTCCCCACCCCACCCCCCACTTGCAGCTGCTGCTGTGACCTTGGGTCAGTCACAAGTTCTCTCAGAACTGTTCTTAAAAGGGCAGTTCTCGAAAGAGCTCTCTCAGCCTCAACTAGGAAATAGAGATTGTAAGCCACCCTGAGACTCTGAGTTAAGGACAGGGTATAAATACAATCTCTTCCTCCTGCTCTTCATCTAATTTGATTTATAACCCACTCTCCAAAAACTGACTCAGAGCGTGTGACAATTTATAACTATACAATAAAACCTTCTAAAATACAACACAAGTTAATAAATAATAAAATCAATAAAACAGTGTACAATTTAAGATGGCATAAAACTCATATGGAGGGGCAATATCTGAAGAAGGAAAGCAAGGGGAGGGATGAGAACCCAGGCCTTCCAAATCCTAGTCCTGCCCTCTAATCCCTGCACTACACTGGGAATGAGTTCTGTTTTGAATCTGAAAGTGGTACAGTCCAGACCCAGATTGGCTGTATCTGTGAGAACCAGGCGAGAGAGTCCTATGGCACCTTAAAGCATAACAAATGTATTATAGCTTTGTTGTTTCACATTTCTAAATGTATAAAATCTAACATTTTAAAAGTCATGATTATATTTTCCATAATATACAGTGTAAATCCTAAGCAGTTGCTGCTAGGGTTGACAAGTCTAACTCAGAAAATATGTGGGGACTTTGGGGGTGGGACCGGGAGACTTTGGGGGTGGAGCCAGGAGACTTTCCCATTCCTTAAAGTAAATAAATAAACCTCCAACATCAGTGAGGTGGTGAGTCAGAAGATCATAATCAACGCTGTTGAATGCTGTTGTAAGGTCAAGGAGTATTAGCAGCACTGACCGCTTCAATCCAGCTGCCAGCAGAGATCCTCTGTGAGGGCAACCAGTGCTGTCTCCATCTTGTGGCTGGGGCAGAAGTCAGATTGCAATGGATCTAGCACTGATGTGTTATCCAGGACAAGCTGGAACTGTTTGGCTGCCGCTCTCTCAATTACCTTACACAGAAATGAGTGATTTGAAATTGGCCAGATCCATAGGATCTAAAGTTGGTCTTTTAGAGAGCAGAACAGCCCTGTAAATCCAATCCTCACCAAATTTGGAGGGCAAGTAGAGGTGAGTCAAATGGTGATCCTTTCAAGGTTGGTGTCTCTAGCATGCCGGGGGATGTTCTTCCACATCACAGATCTCATGAACTGAACTGTTTCTTTTAGTATCTAAAAGTGAATGATGATTCAGGGTTTGTAAACAGGGCATGCCATGAACGGAACTGAGCCACCTTGTCCCAGTTCTTGCCCATCCCTACATATTATCTTTTTATAATCTTCACATCAGCCCTGTGAAGTCGATCAGTATTATTATCTCCCAGATTGCAGATGTGGAGGCTGGGGCAGAAGAGCAGCTCACCTATGGCCACTTCATGGCTTGGATCCCACAGAAAATCCCTGACTTCCTCACTCCTTTGAAAGCCCGAAATGCTGCTCTTAGGAGTTCCCCAGGAACAGCAGAAAGGGAAACCACTTCTCTTTTCCAGCGGTGGCATATTTCTGCTGCATCCAGCTGTAGCGTATTAATTCAGTAGCTGGAGACTGCATGCAAGCAGCAGATGTACAAGTCAATATATAAAAGGTGTAACACCAGTATCTGATTAACTACAAATGGAGGCATCAATGTCATCCTCATCTGAACTTGCCAAGTACAGGAACACACAACACTGCTTTTTCAAACCATTCTGATGGGCAAATGACACTCCCAGGCCTATACATAAGAAGGAAGCATAAGCCTTTAAATGTAAATTAAAAGCATACATAAATGTGCATATAGCCATAATAATTACTACCTATGACATTAATGAAGCCCCCAGACGTCGCAGTCTAAGTCTTTAATTAGTGTCTGCTGCAGTGGCCAATGCAAGATGCTAAAGTTGAATCTACAGAAGTTAACAACCGGCAGGAAGCTTATAGTCAGGAAAGGAGGCACCTGCCAGTATTAGGTCAGGAAAGGCATTGCTTTCCTCTGGTGTTCCCAGGTCCATAGCTACATTAGGGGCATGGGGGGACATGGACCCTCTGTTTAAACCCCCCTTCCCTCTATAGGGCCCCTCCATTGGAGCCGCCCTCTAGGAACCTGATACACTTTCTTTCTGAGCAGGGTCTGCTGAGCGGAGGTGGCGAAGTCAAGTTCAAAGGGGGGGGAACAGTGAGAGTGAGCAAGAAAGAGAGAGAGAGCAGCAGCGTGTGTGGGGGGGGAAGCGAGAGAAAGACGGACAACGAGAGAGAGCGAGGGGGAGAGTGAGAGAGAGAGCAACAACACCTGGGGGCTGCGAATGCCACAGACATCTTGGGGCTCCATACTACCACAGGCCCTTTTCCAAACTGTCCTTTGCCTCTGAGGCTGCTGCAGCAAAAGGGGATGGGGAGTGTTATGTCCTTCCTGAAGCCCTCAGCAACAAATGAAAGTCTGCTCAGCACGGCATAATTGTTTGGCAGCTGTCACTCAGCACTGGCAGCTTAGTTGAAACGACAGCGACTTTGCCGAGGACTGAAACACACCGCGATATCTTGCTCCCCCCTGCTATTATAGCACATTCCAACCTGACCTTCTTAGAGGGCTGAGAGCAGTAACAAATGCCTGAGCAGAGGGGGAGACCAAGAGGGTCGCTACAAGCCTCAACCCCACCCATCAAGTCCATCCCACTTCTGCAAGCGGCTGACCATTCTGCGGACTGCCAAGCGATTCATGGGGGAAAGCATCATTTTTCAGTACAAGAATTTTAGTTGCCTGCCAGGCAGGCATGGGTTTTTTCTTGAGTAGTAGGGGGAAGTGATCCTCACCTGGGGGAAGGTGGAGGTTGAAAGCTGAACCGGGAAGAAGCAGCCAAGCCCTACGCCCCCCCCCCACCAATTTTTTTTTTCACCTGGGCCCCTCCACCCAAAATTTTCTGGCTACGAGCCTGGGTGTTCCTCAAGTGGAAACATTTTATTTATGACTTTTATACAGCTAGTAGGTGTGGAATAGCCAGAAACTAAGGTTCAGATAGACCAAGAACCAAATATGGAAATGTTTAGTTGACCAGAATATTTAAAGAGAATGGTATAAACATTTAACTGGATGGTTACAATGCAGGTACCTCTTCAGATTGTTTCCTTGAGGATTGCTACATGTTAGAGTGGTACCAATCCATATGCTGATTTGTTCCTTAATAGAATGCCCCGTGACAGAGTGGTAAATCTGCAGTACTACAGTCTGAACTCTCTGCTCATGACCTGAGTTCGATCCTGGTGGAAGCTGGGTTCAGGTAGCTGGCTAGAGGTTCCATCCTGCCAAGGTCGGTCAAATGAGTCCCCAGCTTGCTGGGGGGGGGAAAGTGTAAAAGACTGGGGAAGGCAATGGCAAACCACCCCGTAAAAAGTCTGCTGTGAAAACATTGTGAAAGCAACGTCTCCCCAGAGTCAGAAACAACTGGTGCTTGCACAGGGGCCTACCTTTACCTTTTTTTTTAGAATTCCAGTAGCCAGTATTCTTTTCTCTAGCTTCCACAACTCACATTTACTTCATAACATTGTCATTACTTAATATTAAACTTTACCTTGATATTTACCAAACTACTAATTACATTGACTAGCTGATATGCAGGTAATATCAAGCAATGGTAATGTTATGATATGATATGGCCAGTTGAAGCTTGTCATCCATACTTCTGCAACCTTCAGGTCGGATAACCACAGGGGTGTCAAACTCATTTGTTAGTAGGGCCGGATCTGGCACAAATGGGGTTTTGTGGGGCCAAGCCATGAGTGTCAAAAAATATAATGCCAGGTAGTGGAGATATAAACTTATAGACACAGACAAACACAATTAAAGATATTTTTTTAATTTAAAATACAAACATGCTTAAAACTTTTCCAATAGTTGTTTAAGTTGGAAAGGTGGGGGAATAGTGGAATTTGACAGTGCAATTTTTAAAATAAAACATCAAGAAAAAGCACAAGTCTCTGACTCTGTGGAAACAATGAAATAGCAGTGTAAGCTTCTGCCCCCCCCCCCCCATCTACTCAGATTATCCCCCCATTCATCAGAGATAAACTGGCTGGAAGCATGAACCCTTTGTTTGTAAGGACACAACTCCAGGCAGATAAAACAGTTCTATAGGTGCGGTCACACTCATCATTAAATCCATATGCAATGCACCTCTATTATAATCCACGCAACCAATTGCCCGATGAGACAACAGCCAGGCTCCCATTCTATCCCATGTGGGTCCCATTGCTGGTCGATCAGAGTGCTCTACCGGACCTCGTTTCATGAGACGTCAATCTGCAGTAGCGCAGATGCAGTGATGCCCGCTATCTGCACTATCGAGCAGATCCAGCATCTTCTCCCTTCTCCACGAGAGACCTCGCACACCCACCATGACCTCATTCTTGAGGGCAGGGATGCACGTCGCTTTTAAATGGGTTGGATCACTAACAGTTTTGCTAGTCCGTTGGCACTACTTTTCCAGCACGTGCACTATGCGTGCAGAAAAAAACCCAGGAATTCAAATCAGTTCACATCTAGTTCACATCTAGTTTCAAAAGTGAGTTTTGTTTCTGGACATAGGGGCGGGTAAACAATTTATCGAGTCAACATTCACTCGCTCATTCACTGGCACAGTGATATCACTTGCAGGGGGCTTTGGACAGAAAGCGGTGGTGCACTTCGAACGAGTAGCCAACGATGGAGCATTCAAACAGAGAAATTCCACTCAGGAACTGTCAGAAGAATTTTGTTCCGGATTTAAGGCAGTATCAAATTAGTCCGCGCCTCAGTCGTCCCAATGCGGGACTCGAACGAGCTAACCACAATTCGCAGATACTCTTCCCCCCTCCCTCCTAGTTGTTCCCAGCTTCTATGTTAGCATTTCTATGCAGCATTGAATATGGTTAGTAACAGCATTTCTTAATATCATAAATTAACAGAGCCTGACATACTGCCCCCCCTAAACTCTTGCTCGGGGTTTGTCTGGGTGCAGTAGGTAAAATTGCTTAAGTAGTTGCAGAGCGTTTAGATCGGAGGCTTTGACCCACTCGTCGCAGCTGGGCGGGAAGTAGCACCAGCGCACCAAATAGTAAAGCACCCCCCTCTGGATTTTAGAGTCCAGGATCTCTTTGACTTCGTGGTGCTTCTGCCCCTTCACCAAGATGGGCTTGGGCTCCGGCCCACGAAGGTGCCACCTCGACCCACCCGGATCTCGATGCAAAAGGCTGCATTGGAAAACAGGATGCACTTTACTAAACAGTTTTGGCAATTCCAGTTCTACAGTCACTTAGTTGATCACTCTTTTTTATTTTGAAGGGTCCCAGGAACTTGTAGGCCAATTTCCTGGATATTTGCGGTAGCGGCAGGTTTTTTGTTGACACGAACACAGTCTCGCCCACTTTGAAGTCCCAGTTTGGGCTGTGCTTTTTGTCAAATTGGGCTTTGTAATCCCTTTTGGCCAGCTCCAGGTTTTCCTGGATCACCTTCCAGGTTTTCTCTAAGCGACCCCACCACTGTTGACAGTCCGTGGAGTCGCCCACCCCTCCCGGCAGCAAAGGGAACGGCTTCTCCTCGTAGCCATTAATCGCTTGGAAGGGTCATTTTGGTGGAGCTGTGAAGGCTATTGTTATATCCACACTCTGCAAACGGCAGCAGCTCCACCCAATTGGACTGTTGGAAGGTTATGTAGCACCGCAAGTATTGTTCTAGAAGCCCATTCACCCGCTCACTTTGCCCGTCAGCTCAGCCCTTGCTCCATTCCCGCCAGTTTGCAAAACTCCCACCAGAAGTTGGCAACGAGCTGCAGCCCGCGGTCGCTAATGACCTTGTCCGGGAATGAGTGCACCCGGACCACGTGCAGGAAAAATAAGTACGCTAGTTCCTTGGCCGTGGGCAGTTTGCGGCACAGGACGAAGTGAGCCTGCTTAGAGAAGGTGTCCACCAGGACCAGGATCACCGTCCGCCCTTGGGAAGGGGGTAATTCTACAATAAAGTCCATTGACACCACGGACCAGGGCCTTCCCGCCGTGGGGAGGGGTTGCAGCCGCCCTGGTACTTTGCCGCACCTCCTTTTGGCCATTAGGCAGGTGGGGCAGGTCTGCACAAAATCAGAAATGTCCTTTTTCATTTGGGGCCACCAAAATTGCTGGTTCACCAGATGGAGGGTTTTTACGTAGCCAAAATGGCCGGAGAGCTTGTTGGAGTGGCAGTGCTGTAAAACTTCCAGCCGCAAGCTCTTTGGGACGTACAGTTTCCCCTCATAGTATCAAAATCCTCCCTCTCATTTGAGCAGGCCGTCGGGGCACCCCTCTCCCTCCTTCTCGCTTTCCTCTATCAACCTGTCCCCCCCCCCCAAGGATCTGGCCCCTTGAGCTTTGTTTTCGGCTGGGTTTGCACCACTCCGGCCACTGCCTCCGGGGGCACTAAAGAGTCTATCACCTCTTTCTGCTGGCTCTCGTGCTGCGGGAGCCTTGAAAGCACGTCAGCTAGAAAATTCTTCGCTCCGGGGATGTGCCTCAGGGTGAAGTCAAACTTGGCAAAGAAGCCCGCCCACCGGATTTGCTTCCCCGTTAGCTTGCGGTGCCCCGTGAATGCTTCCAAGTTTTTGTGGTCTGTCCAAATTTCAAAGGGCACTCGCGCTCCCTCCAACCAGGACCTCCAAGTCTTTAATGCAAAAGTCACAGCAAATGCCTCCTTGTCCCACATCAACCAGTTGCGCTGTTCTTGTGAAAACTTTTTAGAGATATAGGCGCATGGTCGGAGTTGGCCCCCCTCGTCTTTCTGCATTAATATGGCTCCTACGGCCATGTCAGAGGCATCACATTGAACCACGAAGGGGTTAAGTTCGTCAGGGTGCACTAGCACCGGCTCACTGGTGAACAGTCTTTTAAGAGTGTCAAACGCCCCCTGGCACTCCCGGGTCCAAGTTAGCTTGGCGCCCAGCTCCTTAGCATCTAACCCCTTCCCCTTCATCTTTAGGAGGTCGATGAGGGGCAGGGCCAACATGGCGAACCCCTGAATGAATGACCTATAGAAATTTGCGAACCCGAGAAATGATTGTAGTTGTCTATGTGTCCTCGGGGGTTCCCAGTCTAGCACTGCTTGTATCTTAGCCGGGTCCATGGCCAAGCCCTTTACGGACACTCTGAACCCCAGGTAGTCCAGTTCCTCCTTATGGAACTTGCATTTAGACAGCTTAGCATACAGCTTGTTCTGATACAGGGTGGTCAGGACCTTCCTCTCTAGTTTTACATGGGAGGGGAGGTCCTTGGAATAAATAATGATGTCATCCAGGTACACCACCACACCTTTGTACAGGTATTCCCTCAATACGTCATTGATAAAGTTCATGAATACCCCAGGGGCCCCCTGCAGTCCGAAGGGCATCACTAAATATTCAAACTGGCCCATCGGGGTATTGAAAGCCATCTTCTACTCGTCCCCCTCCTTGATCCTTACTCAGAAGTAAGCGTCTCGTAGATCCAGCTTCGTACAGATGGACCCTTCTGAGACTGTGCTTAACAAGTCTTTGATCAGGGGGATCGGGTAGGCGTTGGACATGGAAATCCCGTTTATTCCACGAAAGTCAGTACAAAGTCTAAGGCTCCCATCCTTCTTCTTCCGGAAGAGGACCAGGGCGGCGTGAGGCGCCGTGGCGGGGCGGATGAAGCCTCGCTTAAGATTTTTCTCCAAGAACTTCCTCAGCTCCGCTTTCTCCGCCCACCCCATGGAGTACAGTTTTGCTTTAGGGAGGGATTGGCCCGGGATTAATTCAATGGCGCAATCCGTGTCTCGGTGGGGGGGTAGTTCATCAGCCTCAGCCTCGCTAAATGCCCCCCGAAGGTCCCTGTACTCACGAGGGATGCTTTGCACTTCCTCGACTGACACACACAGCCTCTTGTTCTTTGGCGGGGCTTTGGGGCCCCATTGCTCCCGCCAGAGGTGAGATTTGCAGCGCCTGTCGGTGAAGTCTATAGTCTGCTCCCCCCACTGGATGTCTGGTTGGTGCTGCGCTAGCCACCCCACTCCGAGCTCTAAGTCAAAGGAGGAGGAGGGGGCGATCACAAAAATTTCCAAGTCCCAGTGATCGTCAATCCCCACCGGGATCTTCTGGGTCTCCTCCACACAGGGCTCGCTCTTCATCACTGTCCCGTCCATTTTCTCGAATTGGATCGGGCGGGGGAGGGCTTCTCAGGGCAGCTCTAGCATCTCTACCAGTCAGGGGGGTGATGATTTCCCTCGTGCACCCTGAATCTATAAGGGCTCGGGCATGCACGAACCTCTTCAGCTTTACACTCAACAAAGTCAATGGAACAAACAAAAGGGAGCCCGATATGCTCACCCTCAGTGGTGCCGTGACTTTAACGACCTGCCGTCCGACACCCATCAGTGCAGGTCGCTCCCGTTTCCCGCCGGCTCGGCTTCCCAGGCGTCTTCCCCCAGGTCTTCCAGCATTATAGAATCCTCGTCTAGCACCATCAACAGGGCGGTTCTGCTTCAATTCTGCTCCTTAGGCCTGGTCGGCTTTTTGGCTCCCGCCGGGCCCAGCTTGGGGGTTCCAGGGGGCCCGCAGAGAGGTGGCTTCGGGCAGTTGGCTGCCAGGTGGCCCGGGTCACCACACCAGTAACACTTGCGGGTCGAGGGGGGAGGATTCACCCCTCCCCCGGGGCTTTCTTGGGCTCGGGCTTCGTGCTTGGTTGGGACTCTCGGGCGGGTTTGCCCCCCTGCTGCTGCTGGCACTGGAGGGCCACCATCTTCATGTTGGTCTCGACCTCGCCCGCTAGCTGTATCCACCCGATCAGTGTGGTGGGTCTCGCCTGCCCATGGGCCCAGTCTAGCAGGTTGGCATTCAGGCACTTTTGGTATGCCATTATTTTCATCATCTCGCTCCATCCCCAGATCTTTGCACAGTGGGTCCGGAACTCAGCCGTATATTCCCGGATGGACATCGTCCCCTGCTGCAGGTTTTGGATCGCAGCAATGGCTCTCGTCTCTTGCAGGGGGTCTTCATACTGTGATAGTAATGCTTGGAGGAATCCCCCGACAGTGTCTAGCTCGGGCCCCCTGGTCTCGTACAGGCTCACGTACCACCTCTGGGTGGCCCCATGTCGGGGAACGTGTCCCCTCAATAGCGCATGTAGCTGGTTGCCTGGATGATAAAGTACTCCACTCCCTCGGGGTTCCCATCGAACGTGGCATCCAGCTCGCGGGATTTCGCTCACCTCCCTCCCCGGCTGGGGCTGCTGGCGCAGCTGGGGCCGCCAGCACCGCCGGGGCAGCCGGAGCGGCTGCTGGCAGCGGTCTGGTCAGTCTCCCGATGCCCTCGACCAGGCTTCGGTCGATCTGTTTCTGGACCTCCTGTAGCATCAGAGCCATGTTCTCCTTCATTTCCCATCTTAGGTCTCGGGCTAGGGTGGACATCTCTCCCCACAACGTCTCCACCGGTTCCTGGCCTCGGGAGGGCCCCTCGTCCTCCTCCTCCGATTCTGACCCGCGCTGTCGGTCCTCCGGGGTGAGGGATCGCTTTCCTCAGTAAGTGCCGGTAGGCGAGCCGCTCCTACTCCCCGGGTTCCCTTTTTGTCCGGGTCGGTTTAGGATGGCCAGATCGTGGCCTCATCCATCAGGGTGGTTGAGGTGCGGGGGTGTCACGCCCTCGGAGTGATAAAGAGTTCTTGTACGTGCTGCGTTCCCCTGAGTTTGACCACTCATCTCTCGGTGACGTGCCACGCCGGAGACCCCGGGATGTTGATCGGTTCTGAAGGTTCTCGGTCGCTGGGTGCCCTTTCAGCCATTCACTACAAAGCTACCCGTGCTGATAAGCCTTCTGTGGGATCAGTTCCAAAATGTCAGGCATAGGTTCATTGAAGCTCACAAGTAAGCAGACTTTGATATTTTGAAACAAAGTTGTCTTTATTGGATACTTCAGAGTTACCTCAGCATAGCGGTTATTGGAACGGATGGAGATCAGTTCGAACTATTGGCATTTATCCTTCTACATCAAAGCAATGGTTTCTACCCCCTGATTCCCAAAACAAAAGGTTGCTTTGCATGTGCGACTTTTCCCAACGCTCCCCCCCCTCTTATCTTGTCCGTTGGTGATTACAATTCCCAGAGGCAATGACCTTGGGCCTCCGGAGAGGAGGTGAGAATTTGGCACATACTGTATGCTTCAAAGGGATCTTGGCAACCTTTGATATTCATGGGAATTGACCTCTACTCTTCCCCCCTCCCTCCTGGTTGTTCCCAGCTTCTATGTTAGTTAGCATTTCTATGCAGCATTGAATATGGTTAGTAACAGCATTTCTTAATATCATAAATTAACAGAGCCTGACAATGCTGACATTTGGACAACCGCTTAAAATCCGACATGCTTCCGGACTCCACTCATGCCCGTAGCGAGATTTTCTGAACGTCTGACCTCACCCTATGCTGCACCCAAACTTCATGCACTGTATGCATTTAAAACAATTTCCAAGTCTTCACATCATTTATATTCAGTTCAAGGCTAGCTCTCAGTGGGCAGGAGCATCTGTCTGTACCAGTCCAGTTCATTTCCATGGATTCCAGACAAGGACATTCATTAAAATAACATTCTGAAGCCAACACTCCTGCAAGCCCCACCTCCCCATAAAACAATTCCAAAGCTACAAAAGAGAAGACTAGTTACATAATAATTATAAGGTGAGAAACATAACTAGTGAATATGAAGTGACTATATATGTGATGAATACATGCGAAATAATATAAATATAAAACTAAATGGAGAGCCAGTTTGGTGTAGTGGTTAAGTGTGTGGACTCTTATCTGGGAGAACTGGGTTTGATTTCTCACTCCTCCACTTGCACCTGCTGGCATGGCCTTGGGTCAGCCATAGCTCTGGCAGAGGTTGTCCTTAAAAGGGCAGCTGCTCTGAGAGCCCTCTCCAGCCCCACCCACCTCACAGGGTGTCTGTTGTGGGGGAGGAAGGTAAAGGAGATTGTGAGCCGGTCTGAGATTCTTTGGAGTGGAGGGCGGGATATAAATCCAATATCTTCTTCTTCTAAATGTGACAAAAATATGTGAAATAAGTAAAGACATGATTAATAAGCAATAACAATAATGCAAGGATTAGTCTCTCACTTTTCCCAGAAACATAGCGCATAAAAACTCATGACAGGGACCCAGTTCCTCACATACTTGATACACTTTTTAAAAAAAATCTAAACAGAATGGTAGTAAATGAACATATAAAAATAAATATGGATAGAGGAAGTAAAATAATATATATAATATAATATAATATAATAAAGATAGCGGCTAAACGTAAAAACTGTGTCGTAATAAGTGATTTTAACTACCCGCAGATTGATTGGGTCAATATGTGTTCTGGTCGAGAGAAAGAGATTGAGTTTCTTGATGTTCTCAATGACTGTGCTATGGAGCAGATGGTCTCAGAACCTACCAGGGGTGGGGTGATCCTGGATTTGGTCCTAAGTAATGCCCAAGACTTGGTGAGAGATGTAAAAGTGATTGCGCCACTTGGGAGCAGTGACCATAATGTTATTGATTTCACCGTTTGTGAAATCAATAAATAGGGAGTTGCCCAAAAAGACCGCCACAACCACGTTTAACTTTAAAAGGGGTAAATTCACTGAGATGAGGAGGCATGTGAGGAAGAAACTGAAAGGAAAAGTAAATACGGTCAAAACCCTTGGGGAAGCTTGGACACTATTTAAAACTATAATCCTAAAAGCTCAGATAAAATACATACCACAAGTTAGGAAAGGCACAAACAGGCATAAGAAAAGGCCTGCATGGTTAACAAAGTAATGGAAGCTGTAAAAGGTAAGAAGGACTCCTTTAAGCGGTGGAAAACCAGTCCAAGTGAGTTAGTAAAAGGGAACACAGGCTGTGGCAAATCAAATGCAAGACTGTGATCAGTAAGGAAAAAAGGGACTATGAGGAGCATATTGCAAAAAACATAAAGACCAACAATAAAAAGTTCTTTAAATGTATTAGAAGTAAGAAACCAGCCAGGGAGGCAGTGGGGCCCTTGGATGACCATGGGGTAAAAGGATTACTGAAAGAGGATAGGGAAATGGCTGAGAAGCTGAATGAATTTTTTTCCTCCATCTTCACTGTGGAAGATGAGAACTTTTTGCCTGCCCCAGAACCACTAATTTTGGAAGGGGGGTTGAAAGACCTGAGACAGATTGAGGTGACAAAAGAGGAGGTCCTACAACTGATAGATGAATTAAAAACTAATAAGTCACCGGGTTCGAATGGCATACATCCGAGAGTTCTGAAAGAACTCAAAGTTGAACTTGTGGATCTGAGGGCTGGAAGGTAGCAAATGTCACCCCCATCTTTAAAAAGGGTTCCAGAGGAGATCTGGGAAATTACAGGTCAGTCAGTCTGACTTCAATACCGGGAAAGTTGGTAGAAAGCATTATCAAGGACAGAATGAGTAGGCACATTGATGAAGACGGGTTATTGAGGAAGACTCAGCATGGGTTCTGCAAGGGAAGATCTTGCCTCACTAACCTGTTACATTTCTTTGAGGGGGTGAACAAACATGTGGACAAAGGAGACCCGATAATGTTGTTTACCTTGACTTCCAGAAAGCTTTTGATAAAGTTCCTCATCAAAGGCTGCTTAGAAAGCTTAAGAGTCATGGAGTAAATGGACAGGTCCTCTTGTGGATCAAAAACTGGCTGAGTAATAGGAAGCAGAGAGTGAGTATAAATGGGCAGTCTTTGCAGTGGAGGACGGTAAGCAGTGAGGTGCCGCAGGGCTCGGTACTGGGTCCCATGCTCTTTAACTTGTTCATAAATGATTTAGAGTTGGGAGTGAGCAGTGAAGTGGCCAAGTTTGCAGATGACACTAAATTGTTCGGGGTGGTGAGAACCAGAGAGGATTGTGAGGAACTCCAAAGGGATCTGTTGAGGCTGTGTGAGTGGGCATCAACATGGCAGATGCGGTTCTATGTGGCCAAGTGCAAAGTAATGCACACTGGGGCCAAGAATCCCAGCTACAAATACAAGTTGATGGGGTGTGAACTGGCAGAGACTGACCAAGAGAGATATCTTGGGGTCATGGTAGATAACTCACTGAAAATGTCAAGACAGTGTGCGTTTGCAATAAAAAAGGCCAATGCCATGCTGGGAATTATTAGGAAGGGAATTGAAAACAAATCAGCCAGTATCATAATGCCCGTGTATAAATCGATGGTGTGGTCTCATTTGGAGTACTGTGTGCAGTTCTGGTCGCCACACATCAAAAAGGATATTATAGCATTGGAGAAAGTCCAGAAAAGGGCAACTAGAATGATTAAAGGGCTGGAACACTTTCCCTATGAAGAAAGGTTGAAACGCTTGGGACTCTTTAGCTTGGAGAAACGTCGATTGAGGGGTGACATGATAGAGGTTTACAAGATAATGCATGGTGTGGAGAAAGTAGAGAAAGAAGTACTTTTCTCCCTTTCTCACAATACAAGAACTCGTGAGCATTCGATGTAATTGCTGAGCAGACAGGTTAAAACGGATAAAAGGAAGTACTTCTTCACCCAAAGGGTGATTAACATGTGGAATTCACTGCCACAGGAGGTGGTGGTGGCAGCCACAAGCACCTTCAAGAGGGGTTTAGATGAAAATATGGAGCAGAGGTCCATCAGTGGCTATTAGCCACAGTGTGTGTGTGTGTGTGCATTTATATATATATAAATTTTTTGCCACTGTGTGACACAGAGTGTTGGACAGGATGGCCCATTGGCCTGATCTAACATGGCTTCTCTTACGTTCTTAATATAAAATGTAATAAGAGAAAGCTACTTCTCACTATTAGAAGGAAGGGCCATTAAAAAAAAATTGTTCCTATTTGTATCATAAAAGAGCCAACGTGGCTTCAAAAGCAAACAGCTTCAATCAAGTTCTTTTTGGCACAAAAAAAGATCAGTGGTGATTAATTTCTCCTACCAAATATAACTTACCCCTAATGATGATTCAATTTCTTAATTCATGTCCTACTTTAATCCAAAGGGACTTAAATATTTCTTCCCTTCTCTAGATGGCAGTAGGGTTTCCAGGTCTGATCTGCCTAAGTTCACAGAATTAGCATTGCTGTCAGATGGCCATCTAACTTTCAGCATCTTACTTTCCTCCTCCATTGTATCCTCAAAAACCACCTTGCAAGGTAGGTTGCACACCAACCACCAAGAATACAGAGCATCACTGTCCCAGATAGTATTCCATCTGTACTTTCTGGCTTATAGCCACTGATGGATCTCTGTTCCACATGTCTGTTTCATATGCCATTGGACTCAAATGTCATTCAATCAAATTATAACTTACTTTACACAGATCTTTTAATGTACTTTTTTAAATCACAGGGAAAATGCAATTTAATGCTTTGACTCTCAAAAGCTTATTTTTCCAAATTCTAAAGTGTTACTGGACTCAAATCTAGCTGTTTTCCTGCAGACCAACTCTGAAATAAGACTTATTGAATAACTACTTAAAATCTTCTCAGCATGGCTCCTGAATGTGCAGTATTGTTTCATCCCACTGCTGGGAAAGTGAATTTGTCACACATCAAAATCTGGAGTATAGATTTAGGGAAAACACAGAAATAACAGGCATTAAAATGACAGAGGACCTCTTGGCATTTGTGGTAGCAGGACTACAAGGTGTTGGGGAAAATGAGAGATCAAATTCATTTTTAATTTTTCAGTTGTAGAGAGATGCACAATATTGGAGGAAAAAGGAGTCAACAGAGCTCCCCATCTGAAAGAATAAAAATTGGGTAATTATGCATGGACACCAAAGCTTCTACCCAGAATTAAACTTTGTTGGTCTTGAACTCAAACTGGTCACTGGACTCAAACTTCATTCTATGAACAATTCTCTTTGCCCTCTCTGATCACCTTTTGTTCTTTTGACTGAATCCCTTTCTCATTTGATTTTCCCATGAACAGGACTCAGGCATAGGATGAAAAATGGAAACATTTAATCACCATTTCCTGGATCACATCCTCCCTCCCAAATCTGCAATAAAGAGTTCCCAATCCTCTTGGGTGTCCAATGGCCAGTGTTAGATCTGGTTAACATTCAAATTTGCCTTTCCACAAGTGGCCAGTCTCACGGCTCCCTTGCTTGCAGGCAAGCCATGGCCAGCGGCCGGCAGGCACTCATGCAAGGGCCAGTCAGACTTGGCACTGGTGCTGCTACTCATCACAAGTTGGAGCAAAAGCTGCCATTGCCTGGGAGCAAGAAGCTCTCATGGTTTGACCTAGGAGTGAATAAATGCCTCTGGTTTCAACTCCACTCTCTTCAGAGGAGGTGGATGGCTGGTGCTGTGCACGCTGACTCACCCATCTGGACCCCAGGACTGCTTGCCAGTGGCACTAGCAAGGAGAGGTCTGGCAACTATCGCATCCCACGCCCACCCCATGGCTCCGAGCAAGGCAAGCCTACAAAGCAAGAGGATGATCACTGTTGCTACCAGACTGGCCCCAGGGGACAGGGCAGGACAGCTTCCCAGTGGAGCCGACGAGTGAGGAAGGGCCCCCATCCCACATCTCTTTCCAATGCGCAGCATGGGATGGAGAGAAAAATCACCCCAGCCCCAACCCTACCTGCCTGCTTCGGAGGAGCATGGATGGATGGTGGCACCTACCTTCCAAAGTTCCAAGGCAGCAGCAAGGGGCCCATGCAGCAGCAACACAGCTGTGCCCTGGTGGGAGGGGGATTAGTGCACTTGTGCTACTGCAGGTGAGGGGGAAGGGAACCAAAACATCAAGCTCTGAGTGAGCTCTCCAGGAGATGACACTCTAGCCTCCATCTACCATAGAGATTAGGAGGGGAGGAAGGGCTAGAGCATCAGGGTTAATTCCAGATCTCCAGGCCCCACTCAGAGGTGGGCAACTTGCAAGACTGGAGCCTCAGCTCATCCCACCCCCATTTGTTTCCAGGAGGGCCGGGAAACTCTCCTTAGGAGCTAAAATGGCTAAAGAGTCACATTATGGCCCTAAAATGGCTAAAGGGTCACAGTACTTTGGTCACATTATGAAAGGCAAGAGTCACTGGAAAAGACAATAATGCTGGAAAAGCTGAAAGCGACAGAAAATGAAATCATGAGATGGATTGACTGAATAAAAGAAGCCACAGTCCTCAGTTTGGAGAATGTGAATTCATAGGGTCACCATGAGTCAGAAATGAGAGCATTTACACACAAAGAGAGAGAGAGAGAGAGATGAACAATACATTCAGGGGTCATTTTGTAGAACTGATATTTTACTATCAGGTTGGGAAGTTGGCATGTTTTCAAAGCACCATCCACTTTGGTGCTATTTCCCTTAACTATGGCTGCCATTTATTCTTCAGTGCCAAAAGGATGGCTTTTTGTGAGCTTTTAAGCAAACTCTGTATGTGGTATACCTACAGTAAGACTAGCCAGGCTGTGCAGTTTGGTGGGCAAATTTCTACACTTGGACTCAGATCCTCTCCCCTCAGTGGCTCAGTAGAATGGCAAAGGGACAATGGGGCCTGAAAGGGTGACCTGCAATGTCATGCCTGTGTAACCATAATGTTTGGGGGAAATCGTAGAATGTTCTGGAACACTGTAACATCAGTTCTGGTTACACAGAGATTCAGGGAAGCCCTGGAGCATCCTGAGATGCACTGAAATCACGTCTGGTTGTACAGCTGAAAGTGATACCAAGGAGTCACAGAATGCCATTTGGGTTAGCTTCCTCCCCTCCAGTCTTCTTGCAACCCCACTATAACATTCTGAACTATACTGTTTCCTGATTCTTTTAAAATAAAAGCTCCCCTGCAGGAGAAAGCGCAAGGGAAATAGCAGGCTGATGGAATAAAGTGAACAAAAATCTCCTGATCGTCAATGTATGTGCCTCTGCATTCACTGTGGCGCTGAAGTCACCATCTGGTGCAGCCAGAGATATACCAGCATAACACACACAAAAATAATAATCCTGTTCTGAGTTTTCAGAGTGCAGGAGAAGGGAAGGGGGGAAGCAAGAACAGGAAAAGATGGCTCATTATATGCAAACTTAGGGTTTGATTTGGTGTAGCCCCACGCATGGTTTCTTTGACTTGAGGGAGCTCTACAAATGGTGATGCGTAGTGTAGCAGAGGAATTAAACTGGGGGTCGTTTTATAAAAAAAGAGGTGCCGGAGCTCATTAGCACAACTCATTTGCATATGCCGCACACCCCTGACATCACTGGAAGGTGTACTAAATTGTATCAGCTCAGCATCTACCTTCAAATGCTTCTTGAATTATAATTGTCATAATAAAACCTTACTCCTATCATACTTTTTAAATTACTTTCTCCTATGTGGTCACAGTGGCATGATGAAGATTTCCATCCGTCAAATTAATACTTTTTGGTTTTTTTCCCCATTTTTTGTGGGGAAAAATATTAGAAAGTTTGTCAAATCTTAGAGTTCAGAAAAATTCTCACAGGGGGTTTGAGCAGTGGAATCCAGAAGCAGGTATTGGAGGGGGGGTTAAGAAAGAGCGCAAAATTTAGAGGTTCTGGAGCTCAACTCCTGTGAGCTCCTGCCCAAAATGAGGCCTGAATACATCACAAAAGATATCTTTCTTGAGACCTGAGAGATCACAATGAAACATGGTCTACAAAACTTGTAAATACCAGTTGGACTCCTGCAGCCATTTTCCATACATTTATTGCAAATTACAGCCTCTCTCTGGATTTCGTTTGCATTTTCATATGCATCCTTTTAACTTCACACAGGAATGGTCACTGCAAAATCACTCGAAACAAATTAGCCCCCCTTACATTTATTACACTGTAACATCTAAACTCAGAGATGAGGGGTCTGCAGTTTAGATTTTTCTTTTTTAAAAACTCTCAATGGCTCCACTTTGTCCTTGTTTCTGACAAAACGGAACATAAATCTGATCATGAAGGCTGGATAAAATCACTGTTCACCTTATAGCTATGGCTCACAATCATAGTGGACAAGATCACATAGGGGATAAGGTCATGGAAACTCTTTTGGTGCCTTCCACCCTTGTGATGTTATCAAGAACTCAGCCCTAAAGCAATAGAAACGGACTGATAAGAGAGAGAGAGAGAAAGAGTGGGAGAGAGGGAGGGAGAGAGAAGGGAAAGGGAACTGTGATAATAAATCAACTCAGCTGCAGAGAATGTGCCAGGGAAAACAATATTGATTTTCTACTTCATCTTCTCCTTCTTTTTTACAAGCCAGTGCACAGATTTGTCAGACAAAAGAATAGAGATGTCAGACCCCACAGAGTCAAACGCTAATATTAAGACAAAAAAAAAAAAGAACTCCACAGCTTGGGTATTGACAAAATTTGTGCCTAGCTGGGTTTATCTGCATAAGGGGTGAGATTTTATCATCTTGTAGGTATACTAATGGATGCCTTATACCGTCTGTTAATAAATAACAAGCATTTGTATCCATGGTTTGCTCTACAAAGGCTTCTCTGGGATGAGGCACAGTGAGACAACCAGAGGAAGAGTCCCACATTGCAGAGGTGGCTCTGTCACAACAACAACAACAAAATTTTATTTGTATCCCGCCCTCCCCGCCGGAGCAGGCTCAGGGCGGCAAACAGCATCATTCAAGTTTCAATTATACAGAGATGAATAAAATTACATTTAAACATTATAAACATTTCAGTTAAAATTCTGGTTAAGTTTTAAAAATTAAATTAAATTAGATTGATAAAAGTGCTAATGCTATGTTTGTTTTATGTTTTTTATGATGGCGGTTTTCATTAGCAGTTTCCTTTTTCATCAGCGAAAGCCAGTCGGAAGAGGAAGGTCTTGCAGGCCCTGCGGAATTGTTCAAGATCCCGCAGGGCCCGCATTTCCTCTGGGAGTTGGTTCCATAGGCTCGGGGCTATAGAGGAGAAGGCCCGGTTACGGGTGCTTTGCAGCTTCACCTCTCTCGGTCCGGGGGTAGTCAACAAGTTTTTTCCGGCTGACCTCAGTGCTCTCTGGGGTTCATATGGGGAGAGACGGTCCCTAAGGTAGACAGGTCCACACACACACAAACCAAGAATAGAGATGTCCTTCTGTCTTTACCTGAGGAGATGGTTCCATGGCCGTCAGCAGTTACCCAGCACTTCCTTCCCAAAGTGAGACTTGGTGCATCTGGAGTCTTTTTTACCAGGTGGGGAGAGGGGTGAGCTTTGGTTCCCAAGTGCAAAGACTTTACCAGGAGTTGATTGAAGAAAAAATAGTTAAAATGTGGCAGGCATTTCAGATGAGCAATCCATTTGAGAAAGGAACAGCCATGAAAGCAAAAGATAGAAGACTGAGCCAAAATGAAAAGATTACGCTATGCACAAAACATATTCTCCCATTGTTGAGATATTGGAGGACCTTTTTCACTAGCATTACCAACTCCAGGTTTGGAAATACCTGTTGACTTGATAGTGGAGCCTGGGGCTGCAGGATTTAGGGAAGGGAGAGACCATGGTAGGGAATAATGCCATACAGTCCCTCTTCCAAAGCAGCCATTTCTTCCGGGAGAAGTGAAATAAATGTTTTAAATAAATAAGTAATGAACAAGCAATCCGTGTATTTGTACTTCTAGGAGATCTCCATCCCACACCTTGAGGATGGCAACCCTACTTTTCACTGTTTCTGCACAGACACTGTAAAGAGCAAATGTAAAGACATGCATTTGGGAGACCAGGTCCTATGAGGAAAGCTTGAAAGCGTTTGGTAGGTTTAGCCAAAACTTCGCCGGCCTTAAAGGTGCTACTAGACTCTAACCTTGTTCTATCACTTCAGATCCACATGACCACCCATCTGGACCAACATAATTATGGCACTGCCTCTCCTGGTATGTTCTCTGGAGAGCATGACACTCAGGAGACCTGCACCTATTGGGAGTCCCTGGCCCAAAGAGTGCCCAGCTGTTCTCAACCAGAGCCAGGGCAGTCTCTCTCCTGGGTGGAACTCTCTGCCTGTTAAGATCAGGAACCCGTTACAACTCCGCAGGGTCTGCAAGGCAGAGAGGTTCTGCCAAGCCTCAGGGTGAGGAGAGCAGTGGTTTTTCACAGCAAGTGGTTTCTCAGTTGCTTTCTCACTCCCCCCCCCCCCCCAATGCTGATTTAAGGATCATAAATTCTGTATTCTGGCACCTGGCAGCTATCAGATTTTGTTGTTTTAGATTGTTTTAATGTATTGTTTTTATGTTATTGGACAATCTTGTTATACACCGCCATGAGCCCGCTCGGGGGGGCGGGATATAGAAGTTTATAAAATAAAGACATAAACTCTGCTCAAGTTCCCACCATTTCCAAGGATGGGGGTGCCTGAAATGCTAAGGGCCGGACAACAGCTTGGGAATCAGAAACCTGCTGGCTTCTGCTGGGGTTGGCAACTCTTCCCATACTCCCTGTGGGAGGAGGGGGAGGTGCACTTGGAAAGAGGGGGAAGGAAGGAATGCGTTAAAGCACCTTGCAGGGTGGGGAATGTCTATATTCTATGGCTCCAAGCAGGAGGGTTTTCTGCACACCCTTGGGAAACCCAAGCCTGTCCTGTATAAATTGCTTGGCAGCATGGATGGCAAAGCAGCTGCATACTTTACCTGACCCATGGACACTCTTCCTGGAGGGATGGAGCCTTTGCCTCTAGCTGCACCTCCTGCAAAGCAATGACCCTGGCTAAGTAGGATGGCCCTTTTCTTAGCCCGTTTGCCTCCCACCCGCTTTCCTCTTCCCCCATTTGGATGTTTTCCCAGCCCCACATTCCTCCTCCAGTGGGGTTGCCAACCTCCAGATGGCACCTGGAGATCTCCCACTATTAGAGTTGATCTCTAGATGACCAAGATCAGTTTCCCTGGAGAAGATGGCTGCTTCAGAGGGTGGGCTCGACTTTTGATTTTTAAGTAGAGTTTAAAAAACCACTCAGTTACAACCACCATCCTGCGAAGTAGGTGAGGCTGTGATGCCAGGAGGGACTTGAACCTGCGTAGCTGCACTCTTGCTGGCTGGAAGAACAGCCATTACCAGGTTTTCTGTCCCAGTGGATCTTGGTGCAGTATGGAATCTCTTTTATGTGGTCTAACCCAATGTAGCCTACTTTGTGTCTCATCTATCATATCTTGTTAAACTGCAAAGTTGAACAGTTTGAAAATGTGTGTTTTCTGTTCCCTGTTAGAATAGTCAAAATGTTCTAGATGTAAATGTCTTTGTAAAAAGACTGAAACATTTTTAGGTGGGTAACCGTGTTGGCCTTAAGAAGTAGAACAAAGTCAGTTTTAAAGGTGACACTGGATTCAAACTTTGCTATGAAACATTCTTGTGTGATATGCCCCTTGACTTAATTATTTAGAAGTATAAGTGTGGCAGTTCTGTACAAAGCACAGACACAGAATGGGCTGCTCTTCATGGTGCTAAACTGCCTCTTTAACAAAAAACTGGCTTCCATCAAAGAAATTCTGGCTATGAGCCTGGTTTGTGTCTGTTATCCAGATCTTGTGAGATTTGCTGGAGCAAATCAGAAGCAGTGTTACAGCAGCGATCTCAAGCAAGATTCTGAACTGCTGAGCCTCCTGGGTTGAGCACATCAAGAACTACTAGTCCCAGAGTTCCTTTTGCATAGACAGAAGGAAGGGACACCTGGTGGGAAGGACAAAGCAAAGCACAATAAAGCACTGGGAGAAATAAAGCTTTAAGTTAATTTTCCGTTGGGCAATTTTATATATCAGTTCCCCTGGGAGCAGTGCCAGCCCAAGGATGCATGGTGGCCCTGGCAAGTGCCTCCCCACCGCCGCCCCATCATAACACTGCAACGCAGCACCACGTTTAATCACAACTCCCCCGAGGGCACTGCTCACTGTCGCTGCCCACACCTCCTCCGCCTGTCGCCACCTGCCCCTCCTTTCCCTTCCCGTTGCCTCCCTGCCAGGCTCAGTGCCCACCTGCCTTCTTTCCCTTCCCATCACACCCCCCCTTCACAATCACAGTGCGCCAACTCTGAGGTGTACTGGCCGCAAACTGGCGTGTATCTTATCATTCAAAGACCATGCTGGAGGAAGGGAAAGGAGGGGTGGGTGGCGGGAAGGAGAAAAAGGGAAGGAGGGGGCAGGCGGGCACCATGCCTCTGGGGGAGGCAGGCAATGGGAAGGGAAGGGAAAGGAGGGGCGGGTGGAGGAGGCAGGCAAACTAAGCACTTGCCTGGGGCACCGGGAGGGGGGCCCAATTCAGTGCCCCCAACCTCCCAGCGCCCTAGGCCTGCCAAGTTTGCCTAGTGGGCAAACTGGCCGTGCCTGGGAGAGTATAGCTGCTATACATAATTTTGAAGTCCCCTCCCCTCCCCAAATCCTGTCCTCACCAGGCTCCACACCCAAATTCCCAGGGATTCCCCAGACTAGAGTTGGTAGCCCCGCTACAAGATAATCCCCTTTTAGTGATCAAAAAGTTACAAAATAGCAAACTTGCAAGACTCCAAGGCTGGGTGTTATTTTAAAAAGTAGCAAGAGCAGGCAGTTTTCAGAAAATTAAAATAGGCATCAGTAATTTCTTAACTAAAACAGACTTCATAGTTCGTGAGACTATAGGGGTCAGTGTTTGTGTGCCGCATGCATTTTGGGGCCCATGTTACAAGTTTGTGTTGGGCCTGAAAACCTCATGCTTGGGCCCTGGGCAGCAGGAGTGAAACCACAACACTGACAGTCTGGAAAATGGGGCTAAAACAAATAACATGAATTTTGACTGGAATAAAAGTAAAGTTCTGATTTTAGGTAGGAAAAATCAAATACATCACTTTAGAATGGGGGAGACTAGTCTTGGCAGTAGTATCTGCAAAAAGGATCTAGGGGTCTTAGTGGACTGTACACTGAGCATGAGTCAGCAGTGTGATGTGGTAGCTAAAAAGGCCAATGCATTTTTGGGCTGTATCATAGTGCCAGATCACATGAAGTGATGGTATTTTTTTTACTTTGCTCTGATTAGAGTATTGTGTTCAGTTTGGGGCAGCAGAATTTCAGAAGTATGTAGACAAGCTGAATCAAGTCCAGAGAAGGGCAACTAAGATGTTGAGGGCTCTGGAGACCAAGTCCTATGAGAAAAGGCTGAAGGAGCTGGGGGTGTTTAGCCTGAGGAGGAGATGACTAAAAGGTGATCAGAAATGCTGATTCTGTGAACTTAGAAGGTATTTGTGAGTTTCCTGCATTGTGCAGGGGGTTGAACTAGATGATCCTGGAGAACCCTTCCAACTCTATGATTCTGTGTTTCTATCAGAGGCTATTTTCAAACTTCTGTCACCTGATAGGGACATTATCATGCAACCAATCATATTGGACTATACAATAACATCGAAGAGGGCAAAAGCAGATGCTGCAAAGCTAATTTAGCAAGCATAACCCTTACTGGGAATTAGTTCATTTTGTCTTCTGTAAGGCCATCACAAAACCAGATTTGTCTGGTTGCATAACATGGTTGTCATTGCTAAAACTTTTATATCCTGCATCTCCTTGTGGTTCAAGGCAGCTCACAACAATAGTTTTAAAATTCAGTTAAAACTAAATGTAAAATAGTAAGCCTCAAATCCCACCTACCTATTCCTCCCCCCACCCCCCAAAAGATGCCTGTCTATTCAGGCTTCCTTCAAAGCCCTGACAAACAGAGAGGCCTTGCTGTGCCTCCTGAAGACCACCAGAGAAAGGGGGCCCCTCACCTCTTCAGGGAGCCTCTTCCTCAGAGTGGGAGCCACAATGGAAAAGGCCCAGACTCTGGTCTGTAAGATTGAGTATGATGTACGAACCATATTTTTGCAGTTCAGTTCATGGCTGAACCACAAACCGATAGGCTGGTTCACAAACTGAACCAGTTTTTATTAGTTTGTGAGCAATCTAAGTGGCTCCAAGCCATTTCACCCCCAGCTTTCTTCTCATCACAGCATCTGGAGGTCAGCAAAAAGCTTTCTTCCCACCACTCAGCTGTGTTTTGTGAACAGTAGAAAGCAAGGGTTTAAATGGCTCAGAGCCATTTAAACTCCTGTTTTCTGCTCTTCACAAATCACCACAAACTGCATCAAAATTGGTGGAAGTTTGTGACAGCCCTTTAGTTCATGAACATCCCTTCACAAACCATGAACCAACAAAATGTATGATGATCCTGAGTTTGTGAGCCTGTTTGTGCCCATCCCTACTGGTCTGGGCCAGCTGTGCCACCTTAAGTGGTGGGATAGTAAACAGATGGCTGCCTGATGACTGTAGCTGGTGAACAGGGGCACATGGAAGTTTCTAGAAAGGAGGGCTATTTTTCAGATGTAAAAAGTGCCAGATATGTACTAGGACAGATGTATTTGTAGAGGCCATATTAGCACATAGGAGTGTAGATACCTTTATATGGTGTTTTAAGTTAAAAGATATCAATTAGCCAAGAATGTGAGTCCTATCAAGCAGGACAGTTCCTTCTTGTGAGAGATTGTTTTGAAATTCTATACATTTGAGAACTGATTATCAGCTTCTTCTTGGAGGGAGATCCTGTATGTGATCCCATTTATTTTTGCAAGCTATTTAAAGGACTCATGTAATTGTTCTCCTATAATTATCACATGTCTCCTGAGAAACCTGTATAAGGGTCAAGAAGTGACAATTAGAACTGGATATGGAACTGATTGGTTTAGAATAGGTATGACAAGGATGCATATTGTCACCCTGCTTATTTAATTTATATGCAGAGTACATCATGAGAAATGCCTGCCTGGATGAAATGCAAATCGGAATTAAGTTTGCCGGAAAAAACATCAACCTCAGATGTGCAGATGATACCACTCTAATGGCAGAAAGTTAAGAGGACCTCAAAAGCCTGAAAGTGAAAGAGAAGAGGGGAAAAGTTGGTTTGAAACTCAAAATCAAAAAAGCTAAGATCATGGCATCCAGCCCCATCACTCCTTGGCAAATAAAAAGTGACAGACTTCACATTCTTGGGATCCAATATCGCTGTAGACAGTGACTGCAACCATGAAATTAAAAGATGCCTACTCCTTGGGAAGAAAGCTATGGGAAACCTAGGCAGCATGATAAAAAGTAGAGACATCAGACTGCCCACAGAAGTCTGTATAGTCGAAGCAATGGTATTCCCAGTATGGCTGTGAGAGTTGGACCATAAGGAAGGATGAGCACAGAAGAATAGATGCTTTCAAACCGTGGTGCTGGAGAAGACTCTTAAGAGTCCCTGTTATGGCAAAGAGACCAAATCAGTCAATCCTAAAGGAAATCAACCCTGACCATTCCTTGGAAGGTCAGATATTGAAGGTGAAGCTCAAATACTTTGGCCACCATTTGTGGCAGCCATTTGGCAGCCAGTTAGTGGCTGCACCGAACACACCTGTCAGAATTCCTAATGTTCCTACAGGCTCAAAAAGGTTGGGAACCTCTGCTCAAGGAATTTCCCTATCTCTGTCTAGGGCAACAACTATAAAAATTCCTAGGCTGCGATCACACACACTAAGTAGTGCACTTTCAATCCACTTTCCAGCTGGATTTGAACATATGAAGCTGCCTTATACTGAATCAGACCCTGGGCCCATCAAAGTCAGTATTGTCTACTCAGACTGGCAGTGGCTCTCCAGGTCTCCAGCTAAGGTTTTTCATGCCTACTTGCCTGGACCCTTTTTAGTTGGAGATGCCGGGAATTGAACCTGGGACCTTCTGCTTACCAAGCAGCTGCTCTACCACTGAGCCACCGTCCCTTACTCTGTGAAGTTGCAAAATCCAGTTGGCAAGTGCACTGAAAGTGGATTGAAAGTGCATTTTTGAGTGTGTGTGACCACAACCCTAGAATGCTGCAATGTCAGGATACAACTGGAAGTGACATTGTAACATCACTCCCCACAGCTGATTTTTGCTCCCTCTGGAGCCCTGTTGGGGTTTGGAGGGGGGGGCAGGAGTTTGTCAGCCATCCATAGGCAAATGGCCTCCCTCGTGTTTGGCAATGGTGTAACTGGAAGGCTGTGAGTCCCTGTGTGTAATCTGGCATGAAACTGTTAGGGGTCAAACCAACCTATTTCCCTCTGCATGAATAGTGCCATGTCCATCCCTCTGATGTCAGGGAATATCCTCAGCTGCAATGGTCTTCATATAGGCACAAGCCCTAAACAGAAATGGGGTTTAATAATTGCTTCTTTAATTGCCTATTTGGCAAAGGAAGGTTTATAACATTCATGGACAAAGAAATTTGAGAACTGGGGGGATTGGGGGGAGAAGAGGCCTCTGTGTCCCCTCCCACTCCTTTTCAAATAATTGAGCATGGGGGTGAGATGGGTAAGGAATTGTCCACACCCCCACCTCACAAATGTCATGGGGATGCACTCTTCTGGGACTCATTTCCAAATAGTTTATTTAGGATCTGAGTATTAGATTTTGTTATGTTGGAATTAATATGTATTGCCTCATGTCTAGCCTATCAAGTTTATAATTTATAGGTAGTTCACTAGAGCAAATAAAAATTTAATAGGTTTCTTGATTCAGTTTATGAAATAATAGTAATTGCCACTGTCCATTAATCATATCTGCATCTTCATGTTCCTTGCAAGTAGCCTTAACTGTGTGTTATTATTGACTTCATTTGTAATCTACATTTCTCCCCAGTGGGGATCCGAAGCAGATTACATCAGTCTCCCCTCCTCCATTTTAACAACCCTGTGAGGTAGGTTAGTGTGTTGGTCTATGCTCCAGAAAGTCCCAGCTCAAATCTGCATTTTGTTGTTAAACCCACTGAATGATCTTGGGCCAGTGTCTCAGCCTCATCTACCTTACAGGACTGTTGTGAGGGAGGGAATCTGGAAGGGTGGAGAGCTATGTGTACTTCCCTGAGATCCCTGGTAGAAATAAAGCATATCAAGACTGCACATGCACAGGCCAGCTGCGAAAATCAATTTTCCAGTTTAAAATGTTCTAGAATTAGGCAGTCTGTCCTGGAGATAACTGAGCATTTTCAGAGTTTCCCACCCAAAAGGTCACCTGGTACAGGGCGGACAATCACCATTCCCTCAGTAAATTCAATAAGAAATGAGCTCACAGAGGGATAGGAAGGAGGAAATGTAAATCTGCACAGAAGACATTGATGAACAACAGTTACAGGTAAGTATAGCCCTCTTTTTATCATCCATCTTCATGTGCAGCCCCACACTGGGATCCACTCTTGAACTACTTACTGAAAGAAGAGGAGTGAGTCTCTCATTGGAATAGAGCATAGAAGACAGCCTTTCCCACTTCTGCATCTCTTCTCTGTTGCAGGTCAAGGGCATAATGGCAAATGAACATGTATTCTGACCAAGGCTTCTTCTTTTTTTTAAAAAAAAAGAGGAGCCAGAATTCTCAAGAAGGAAATGAAGGAGAAAAACACAGGTGCCCCTCATGAACTTTTAAGCATTTTTTTTTTTTTTTAGAAATTTGTTTCCACAAAGAGGTTTTGGACCTTTGTTCTGACAACCATGTTGTGGCCTTGCAAATGTCAATCAAGGGCATGTGCCTGTGGATGGCAGTCAAAGAAAACAAAGCTCAGGTAGAGTGTGCCTGGAGGCTTGTGGGTGAGGAGACTCCAGCTCTTTGATAACTCATTGGAATTGTCAAAAGTACCCGTAGGGAAACCATCTGAGAGGAAGCAAGATTACCCTTTCTAGGACCCCAATAGAGCAAGTCTCTTGAATTTATGAATTGATTGTGTTCTGTCAACATAATACAATAAAACTCTTTTCACATCCAAGGTATGCACTCTTCTCTGCTGGAGTGATGGGGTGGGAGAAAAATCCTTGGAGGCTTAAATCCTGTGCTAAATAGAATTTACTGACAACTTTGAGGAGAAAATCAAGGCAAGGGTACAAAACCACTTTGCCCTCAAAAATTTAAGGTAAGGTGAGTCTACCCCAGCCCCCATACCCAGAAAATTTGTGTTAGGGGGTCACCAGGGGGGCAGATTAGTACAGTGGAGCTGACTACATCACAGGGGTGTTATTAGGGAAATGAAAGATTTAAGGGTGCCCTGTAAGGGTATCCTTACAGGCCATGGACTAGTGCCATCCATGGAAGCACTGGGACTTTCCCAATCTGTTTCAGCTCCCACCCACCAAGAAGTCCACACGCCGGACTTGATTTTTGGAATGGGGATTTTGAGGCACTCTGAGAGGGATCTGTAGAGGCTGGGCAAGTGGGTATCTATGTGGCAAATGAGGCTCAACATAGCCAAGTGCAAAGTAATACACATTGGGGCCAAAAATCCTAACTATAAATACAAGTTGATGGAGTGTGAACTGGCGGGGACTGACCAAGAGACAGATCTTGGGGTCATGGTAGATAACTCACTGAAAATGTTGAGGCAATGTGTGATTGCAATAAAAAAAAGGCCAATACCATGCTGGGAATTAATAGGAAGGAAATTGAAAACAAATTAGCCGATATCATAATGCCCCTATATAAATCGATGGTGCATCCTCATTTGGAATACTGTGTACAATTCTGGTCACCATACCTCAAAAAAGATATTATAGCATTGGAGAAAGTCCAGAAAAGGGCAACTAGAACGATTAAAGGGTTGGAACACTTTCCCTATGAAGAAAGGTTAACGCTTGGGGCTCTTTAGCTTGGAGAAACGTTGACTGCGGGATGACATGATAGAGGTTTACAAGATTATGCATGGGATAAAGAAAGTAGAGAAAGAAGTGTTTTTCTCCCTTTCTCACAATACAAGAACTCATGGACATTCAATGAAATTGCTGAGCAGTCGGGATAGAACTGATAAAAGGAAGTACTTCTTCACCCAAAGGATGATTAACCCATGGAATTCACTGCCACAGGAGGCAGTGGTGGCTGCAAGCATAGATAGCTTCAAGAGGGATTGGATAAGGATATGGAGCAGAAGTCCATCAGTGACTATTAGCCACAGCTTATAGATGGAACTCTCGGTTTGGGGCAGTGATGTTCTGTATTCTTGGTGCTGGGGGGGGGGGGGGCACAGTGGAAGGGCTTCTAGTGTCCTGGCCCCACTGGTGGACCTCCTGATGGCACTTGGGGTTTTTTTTGCCACTGTGTGCTACAGAGTGTTGGACTGGATGGGCCATTGGCCTGATCCAACAGGGCTTCTCTTATGTTCTTATGTTGTGAGCTACTGCATAAATTAGCTTGCTCTGGGACCATAAATAAAATCATGGCAAATGGGAAGACAATAGTGGATCAAGAAGGAATTAAAAGAGAATTCTTTAAATACTATGCAAATTTATTCAAAGGTGTGAACATAAGTAAAGAAAAAGTGGAAGAGTATCTACGAAACATTCAGGTGGCACCTTTGACAGAATATATGAAAAAGACATTAAATGATCCAATAGAGAAAATTGAAGTAGAAGCAGCAATAAAAGCAATGCAAGAGGGTAAAGCTCCAGGGCCAGATGGATTTACATTAAAATTTTACAAATCTCTTAAGGACGAATTAACACCCAAACTGTTGAAGTTGTTAAATACGATAAGAGAAGAAGGGAAAATCCCAAAGACCTGGAGGGAAGCTGTAATTTCTTTGATTCCTAAGGAAGATAAAGATAGCACAAATGTAAAAAATTATAGACCAATCTCATTGTTGAATAACGACTATAAGATGTATACAAGAATTTTGGCAGAGCGATTGAAACAATACTTGATCAACTTTATAAACAAAGACCAAGCGGGATTTCTTCCTAAAAGACAAATAAGGGACAATGTAAGAGCTGTTGTTAATGTCGTGGAATATTATGAGAAGCACCCAGAAAAAGAAGCGGCCTTATTTTTTGTCGACGCAGAGAAAGCCTTTGACAACTTAAATTGGGACTTTATGTTTGCGGTAATGGAAAAAATTAATTTAGGGGAACAATTTATAAAAATGACAAGAGCAATATATACAGATCAGCATACAAAACAGACCTTACCAAAGAATTGAAAGTGAGTAAAGGAACAAGGCAAGGATGCCTGCTATCACCATTGTTGTTTATAATCACCCTTGAAATTCTGTTACAACAAATTCAAAAAGATGAAGAAATAGAAGGTCTAAAAATCAGAAGATTCTCTTATAAATACAAAGCTTTTGCAGATGATATAGTGTTCATAATGGAGAATCCGATTCAAGTGTCACCATTGCTGTTAGCTAAGATAAAAGAGTACGGAGAACTAGCAGGATTATACATAAACAAGGAGAAATCGAAATTCCTCTGTAAAAACATGCAACCAAATAAAATAAAAGAACTACAAAAGGTGACGGGTTGTGAAGTCACAACCAAAGTTAGGTACCTTGGAATAGAGATAACAATGAAGAACATTGATTTATTCAAAAACAATTATGAAAAACTGTGGTGTAAGATGGACAAAGATTTGATGAAATGGAATAAGCTCAACTTGTCTTTACTGGGCAGGATAGCTGCAATTAAAATGAATATTTTGCCAAGGATAATGTATTTGTTTCAAACCATCCCGATTGTAAAAGATGCAAAACAATTTAACAAATGGCAAAGGAAAATTTCTGATTTCATTTGGGCCGGAAAGAAACCAAGGATAAAGATGAAGATCTTAACGGATGCCAAAGAGAGAGGAGGTTTCCAACTTCCCGATCTAAGATTGTATCACGATGCAGTTTGTTTGACATGGATAAAAGATTGGATAATGCTGTTAGACAAAAAACCTTTATGGTTAGAAGCTCACGGAAATAGATTCGGCTGGCACGCGTACATGTACTATGGGAAGAATAAAATGGATGGTTTTTTCTCTCACCATTATGTCAGAAATACTTTACTAAGTACTTGGATAAAATACAAGAAATACGGGGACGAGAGAAAACCGCTATGGATAGTGCCAGCAGAAGTAATTAAAATAACAGCTGAATCTGAAGAAAAAAGAGAAATGTCATATAATCAACTGCTTAAGATTCAAGGAGACAAAATTGAATTAAAAACCTCAGAAGAGTTAAATAACAATTATGATTGGTTTCAAATGCAACAAATTAAAAGTTTGATGGAAAATGACATAAAATCAGAGGGAATTAGACGAGAACAAACAGAACTGGAAAGGGTCTTGCTAGGTGACAATGAAAAATTGATATCAAAAGTATATAAGTTATTATTGAAATGGTCTACAGAAGAAGAAGTAGTAAAGTCTCAAATGGTCAAATGGGCAATCAATGTGAACAGAGAAATACAAATTGATGCATGGGAGCACCTTTGGAAGAACTCAATGAAGATATCAACTTGTCAAAGTATCAAAAAGAACTGTTTTAAGATGATGTATAGGTGGTATATGACTCCGAAAAAACTGGCTAAGATAAGTAAGAAAATGTCGGATAGATGTTGGAAATGTAAAAAACATGAAGGTTCTTTCTTTTTGTTAACCAGTTGTAGAACTCAGTACTTATCCCTGTTAAATCGCATACGGTTCACTTCAATGCACTTTCCCAGCATGTTCAGATCTTATTCATTCCTCTGTCTTCTGATGTGTTCACTGCTCCTCCGAATTTGGTGTCACGTGCAAATTTAATGAGTAACCCCTCCACACCCTCATCCAAATCATTGATAAAAAATATTGAAAAGTATCAGGCCCAGAGCCAAACCCTGCGGCACCCCACTAGAAACCTCCCTCCATTCAGATGAAATGCTGGGTGTTTTCACACAGCGACGGTTTGCGAGTGGATTTTGCTATTCTTACACAGTAGAAATACAGTTTCAAAGTACGTTATTTAGTGTGTGAAAGAAATTAGGTTGGTCTGGCAGGACATGTTGGAGACTAATCCATGGTAACTTCCCCAGATCGCCAAGTTGTCCTTTAGATGCTGTAGAATGCAAATTCAGATTTGCACTAGAACATGCACAGAGTGCCAGATAGACTTGCACTAATCCTAATCATAGAACATATTTGCACTAGCTATAGTCATAGAACCTGCCTTAATATGAAGTTGCACTTCTCTAATGGAACACAGGCCCAAAGAGGTCTTAGCATGGAGCCTTTTGAGAATAAAGAAAGAAAGGTAATTGCATATCACAAAGCACATTTCTCCAGCAAGAATATGTTATCAGAATATGGTCTGTAAACATTCTTTGATAAGGAAAGCTTTTCTTCCTACCTCAGGAAAGACCCCCTAGCCTGAAGGAACCATCACAACCACGCAGTAGAGATTTTGCTTACTGACACATTTTCTGGAACCAAGCCAGAAATCTAAGACAAAGAACTTGCACAATATCCCTTGACCGTCTGCACATTCTTAGAGGAACACCTAACCACAGTGTTCCGTACAAATGCTAGATGCCAGGAAGGCAGGAGATTAGGAGTACAGAACAAAGAAATCCCCAAGGAATTATCTCCTCTCGTCCAGAATAGAGACGGGTTTCTTTAAGCCAAAAGGGAAGGCTAAAACCTGCAAGCGAGAACTCTGTAAGTTGGCCTTTGTTAGCAGAAATGCATAAATGTTATGATTTTGAAAACATGGCTTTGAAAGGAAAATGGAGGAAGGGTGAAGGAATTGTTTTTCCTTTCCACATTAATGTGAAAACAATAAAGACCGGCATATCTCTCTCTCTCTGCACCTCGGTTGCTGAGTCTCTTAATTGGAAGGAAGAGGGACTCTGCCATGTACAACAAGTTCTTTAAGCTCTCTTGGGTGTGTACCATCCAGCGAGGATTTGTACTCAGATGTTATTTAACATCTATATGCGTCCCCTTGCCCAGATTGCCCGAAGGTATGGGCTGGGGTGTCACCAGTATGCTGATGACACCCAGCTCTATCTGCTGATGGACGGCCAGCCGGTCTGCGCCCCGGAAAATCTGGATCGGGCACTAGAGGCCGTGGCTGAGTGGCTCAGACTGAGCGGACTGAGACTAAATCCTGCGAAGACAGAGGTCCTTTGCTTGGGTCGTCGGGGACCGGGGGAGGGGGAATCCCCCTGCCAGTTTTTGATGGTGTGCCACTGACAGTGGCAGACAGGGTCAAGAGCCTGGGGGTACTATTGGAGCCTTCTTTCAAGATGGAGGCTCAGATAGCAGCCACTGCCAAATCCGCGTTTTTTCATCTTAGGCGGGCAAGGCAGTTGGCCCCCTTCCTGGAGCGCGACGACCTAGCAACAGTGATCCATGCTATGGTCACCTTGAGGTTGGACTACTGCAATGCCCTCTACATGGGGCTGCCCCTGTCTCGAACTCGGAAACTGCAGCTGGTGCAGAATGCTGCAGCCCGGCTGTTATTGGGTCTCCCAAAGTGGGGACACATTCGGCCGGGTCTTCGGACCCTGCACTGGCTTCCAGTGATGTACCGAGTTTGGTACAAGGTGCTGGTCATTACCTTTAAAGCCCTATATGGCCTGGGACCTGCCTACCTGAAGGATCGTCCCTCCCCACATGTTCCCCAGAGAGTGCTGAGATCGGGAACCCAAAATCTTCTCGCTATCCCTGGGCCAAAAGAAGCCCGCTTAAAATCCACTAGAGACAGGGCCTTCTCTGTTATGGCCCCTACATGGTGGAATCAGCTGCCGGAGGAGGTGAGGGCCCTGCGGGACCTTGTTCAGTTCCGCAGGGCCTGTAAGACGACCCTCTTCCAGCTAGCTTATACCTAGCTGAGACGAGAAACTCAATGTAGCTTTGCCAGACTCCTGTTCACATAGCTTTGGAATGTTTAATGGTTTTAATGTTTTATCTGCTCTAAATGTTTTAATATATTTTAAAATATAATATGTTTTATATATTCAAATAATTGTTTAATTTTATGTCTGACTAATTGTTGGGAGCCGCCCTGAGCCACTTGTGGGAAGGGCGGGATACAAATCATAAATAAATAAAAAATAAATAAATAAGTGCAGCCAGGTGCTTCTCAACTACCTCTCTGTCCATGTTAACCAGCTGCCCAGATGTCACACCTTACCTACTACCATCTCTAGATGAGCCTGTACTCTTTTTCATGGGGGGAAATGGAGACAAAATAGGCATTATGCCTTTCTGGTTTTTCTCTATCCTCTGTCAGAGTTTCTCCATTTTCACCCAATAGTGGGCCCTAGGCCTCTTTTATCTTGAGTTTGCTCCTCACATATCTGAAGATTTTCTTGTTGTAGCAAGCCTCCCTGGCCAGCTTTAGCTCACTGTGAGCTTTGGCCTCTCTGATGGCTGTCCTGCAGTGCCTAGCAACCCACAGATGCTCTTCCTTAGAAGGATGTCCCTGCCTCCATTTCTTGAACATTTCCTTTTTCTCCTTTAGCACATCTCTGAGTTCTCTGTTCATTCACGTTGGCTTTTTGGATCCCCTCCCATGTTCCCTTCTTATTTTTTGTTTTTTATTTTATTTTAATATATTTCTATTCTGCCCATTCCCTGTAGGGCTCAGAGCAGAGTACAATATATAATAAAACAATAAAATACAGTGAAAAGATTTTATAAACAACTCAACAGCACTCAAAACATTTTCAATATTATCAAAATATTGTCCAGCCTGGATGTCTCACATCATGATGAGATATTATCCCAGGGGTGGGGAACTTCCATCCCAGGGGTCTTTTACAGCCCTCAAAATCCCTTAGTATGTCCCTTGGGGATTGCTGGGCTGAAGCAAGCCATGGGGCAGCCTCCCTGGGGCCTGGCTAGCCAGCGAGAATTGTGGGGCCCATCTGTGCTGTGCAGCAGCCTCCCCAGGGCCAGGCAGGGATCACAGGGCCCAAATGTACTGTGGGGCAGTCTCCCCAGGGCCTGGCTGGCTGTTCGGCCAGAATCGCTGCAGGGCCTGGAAAAGTTACTGTCACAATTCAGGTAAGTTTCCCTCTCATTTCTTTATTTCCCTTTCTTTCCATTTCTTCCTCCCAATTCTTTGCTGTGCTACTTTGTTTATGGAATAATTGTAATTGTTTTTATTTATATATGATTTTATTGTGATTTTAATTATGTTGTGCTCTGCCCTGAGCCCCTACAGGGGAATGGATGGAATATAAATAAACTAATAATAATAATTTATTTTCCTTTATTCCCATTTCTTTATTCCCCTTTATTCCCATTTCTTTATTTCCCTTTCTTCTCCCCTTTGTTTCCCTTTCTTTTCATTTCTTCCCCCATTTCTTTACTTCCCTTTTTCTCCCCTTTATTTCCCCTTCTTTCCATTTCTTAATTTCCCTTTCTTTCCCTTTCCTCCCTTTATTACCTTTATTACCCTTTCTTCCCCCCCCCCCATTTCTTTAATTCCCTTTATTTCCCTTTCTACTCCCTTTCTCCCTTCCTTTCTCTCTCTCTCTTTCTGTGTGGTGGGCATTGTGAAGGACTGCTGCTGGGGTATGTGGGTGCCTTTAAAGGTCTGCTGGGAGCAGCTGCAGTTTCCACATGAAGGCAGGGAGGGAGGGGTGGCAGAAATGAAGGGTGGGAGCCAGCTACCACCAGTTCAATTTGCACTTGATTATCCCAGATGGTGTGGGCTAATATGCTAATAAGTGTGTGACCTAATCTGCTAATATTAGGGGATGTGGTCTAATATGCTACTGACTTCCTGCTAGGCTTTTTCTACAAAAAAAGCCCTGGACCTATGTATTTGCCTAGGGCAGCAGGCTGTGTGGGTGTGCCAGATTAGGCTCTCCCCACATGACTTCAAATAGAAAACAATTATTTGCATTAATTTTGCTGACCTGAATTGTTCTCCCTTGGCAGAGCACTGTTTTTTAAGTTGACAATTTTGTATGGCTCGCGAATTATGTTATAAATATCCATATGGCCCTTGGCAGAAAAAAGGTTCCCCACCCCTGTGTTATCCCATAGAGATGGCAGATATTATTCCATTTTATAGCACAGATGACAGTGCCGAGGCCAACCAAATCAAGAATAGACTCTTGTTGGAATTCTTGTTGGAATAGTGATGGTATGAGCTTACAAGAGCTCTTGTTTTAGGAAAGCCCACCCCTCATTTGCTCCTTTCCCTTCCAGTGGTCTTGCCCAAGGAATAATTCTCATCATACTTCTGAGTTTATTAAAGTCTGCCCTTCTGAAATCCAACATGTGGCTACCAACTTTCTTGGTCCCAAACATCAACAGAAGTTCTAGCAGGACATGGCCATTTCTCCCTAAGGTCCCCATCCACAATCTCTTGACTCTTGGTCAATATTAAGTCATGTATGGCCAAGCCCCTCATAGCTTCCTCCACTGTCTGATGAAGGAAGTTGTCAGCCAGACAGATCAGAAATGTTAGTGACTGTGGATGGTCTGCAGAGTTTGTCTCCCAGCAGACATCATGGAAGTTGAAACCACCCATAACTACCAGTTCATGTTGTTTGGATACCCTGTCAAGCTGCTCAAGGAGGGCAGCATCCACCTCCTCATCCTGGTCAGGAGGCCTGTAGCAGACTCCAACCACAATCCTGTTTGTCCTTCCTTCCCTTATCCTCACTCAGACACTTTCCACTGGGCTGTCACCCTCCTCCTGCAGTATTTCCTGACCAAAAAACCTTCTCCTCACACACAGCATCATTCCACCTCCTCTTTGACCCTTTCAGTCTTTCTTGAACAACTCATATCCATTCACTATTACATTCCAGTCATGGGAATCATCTCACCAAGTCTCTGTAATGCCTACTAAATCATGTCTCTCTGTCTGCCTTAGAAGCTCAAGCTCTTCCTTCTTATTTTGCAAGCTTTGGGCATTATAACTGAAGCCTCACACATTTGGCTCTATTAGACCTGGCCTTCCCAGGCAGGCCCCTGCTGTTTCCTCTCCTTCATTTAAATCCTTATGTTAGTTTGTCTCCTTCCCTTGTGGTATCAGTTTAAAGTCCTCTTTGATGAATCTCTCCAGGTTTCTGCCAAATACATTCTTCCCTGATATTGATAGGTGAAGTCCTAGCAGGTTATTTTCCAGAAAACCTAGTCTGTGGTCCCAAAGTCCAAATTGTTCCTGCCAGCACCACCAACACAGCCAGTGGTTCACCTCCATTATTATCTGCTCCCTTCATATTCCCCTTCCTATGTCAGGAAGGATCAAAGAGAACACCACCTGTACTCACATCCCCTTCAGCTTTCTCTCAAGAGCTTTATAGACGGCTTAATGCTTTACAGAGAGCTTACTGCTTCCAGTGGTGTTCATGGCCATGTCATTGGTTCCCACATGGACCATCACTAATGGAAGTTTCATTCCCTCTGCACTCCTGCATCTGTACATTAGGTGAAATCCATTGTCCTCTCAGGTCTTGAATAATATAGTCAGCTACTTCAATGATACAGAGATACTACAACTCCCATAAGCCTGTGCTTATTCATATGTGAAATAGCCTCAGTGATGGCTCTGATTTAAATGAACACTGAATGGTAAAGACACATAAAAAATATGGCATTTATAATCACTGGCTATTTATTTCTCTTAACATTTGTATGCTGCATTTGTTAGTGAAAGCGAGAGAGGCAAAAGAGACGCGAACTACACTCTAGATATTTCCTGCTTTGACGTGCCCGGCTTGGTTCATGGTTAGTAACATTCATGGAGCTTTACAGATACATTCAGTTAGCATCATACTATTAGCATTATATTATTGAAAGAAAGATTCACGTTGCTTGACAAACAGCATTCCAGAACCTCTTTAAAGCACACCATCACTTCTCCTTTGATCTACTTCCTTCTGTGAAAAAGACTGAAGACTATGGGTGTTTTTACACTGACAGTTTGTGACTCTCTATCACCCCATTGGAAACTCACCTTTTACATTACCTAATGTTCTCGCAACTGTTTTGCATCATTGCTGCCCCAAGCATCTACATTTGTTTCGATGAGATGAGTTCTGGCACTGCTGCCGCAACGTTTTTCTCAAAACTAGTTTTGATCCGGTCATTTCTCTTCAGGCGTTTCAAACTTGTATTGTAGAAGTTTTCATGCATTTTAAAAGACTCCTCCAAAAGCCACAAGGTGCAGTAATTTGCATGCGAACTGACAGCACTTGAACTTTTTACATATCATTGCTTGCATTGTCTTGTAATTTAAATTTGTATTGTTTTTGCAATGTTGACAAGCAATTTTCAAGCAATCATATACATTTAAGCACTCTAATTCCGTCTACCCTCTGATCAGAGACACCCTCCCCCCCCCCCATTGAAATGTTTTCAGCAGGAAATATAGAAGTTTGGCTACGCAAAATGAGAAGAGCAAATCCACCAATGTAAAAGGAAAATAATTAAAGTGGAATGGTGGCAGGCAATTTGAAGACTCTAAAACTCTGGATCAAGCGGAATGTAAAAGCATCCTATATCTCTGAAGTCGACTCTGCACAGAGCCCACTTTCCAATCACAAGAAAAGAAAACTAACTCCTCTGGCTTGTTTAAAAACTAACAAAGGCTTAGCCATGACTCACAAACCTCTTCTGCCCCCTCCCCTCACCCCATTCGGAGTCTGAAGAAGAGACTGCTGATCACATTGGCCAAGCTCTGGGGTCCTTACCAGGCTGTCCTCTTCATTGCCTGAGACAACTCCAAAGTAAGTCTGCAGTGACCCTGCACACTGGGAAGAGGCTGAAAGGAGAAATCCCATTCCTAGGCATTTCCTGGCATCATCTAGGAGGGGAGATGCTGATAAAACCCCTGCATTGTTCAAAGAAGGCTCAGGCATGTTCTTGTCATTAAAATTGTTGGGAGGAGAAAAAGCATTCACTCCTTTTTCTGTTTTCTTTCACTTCCGTTGCAAACCTAGCTATAATGCCCTATGCATCTGAAATACTTTGTTCCTAAACTTGATTATTATTTAAGTGATATTAGTGTTACATGATTATAGCTCGTGGTAGTCCTTTTGTCTCCTCTACTTTCCCCACCTCCAGTTTGTTATCCCTTGAATTAAAGAGTAGATGGCAGAAATTTTGGTGGGATTGCAAAAAAAAAAAGAAAAGAAATTCCCACCCCCTTAAATAGAGGGGGGAAGATATGACACCATTTGGATGTGAGGCTGCATGCTGCCTAATCCTAGCTCAGTACCATCTGTTGAATGAAGCAAGATTGCAGTATGCTTATTTCCTAGGGTGCCAACAGTGAGTCTTATTTTTGTCCAGTTGTATGTTTTTAGCATCATTTTTGTAATTTTATTTGGTTACAAAATATTGATTAGGTAAAAGATAAAGTCCTTTGGCTTCACTAAATTCTCTCAATACACAGTTGTGCACTTTGCTGCTTGTAGTCATGAATTAAACCAATAATTTAACTAGTTTTACCAAGAAGCCTTGGCCAAGCTACCATTTTTCATCTTGAATTTCTCACCAGTGAAAAATGAATTGTCTAACCTGCAAGGTTCCAATAAGAATGGGAGCAACAGCCTTTAAACTACTTAAGACAAGCTGGAGAGCTAATGAGATTTCAGTGAAAACTAAAAAGTGACCCACATCACAAGTTATAGAACTGAGCTTCCTTACTTTTAAAATCTTGATGGTGGATGCATTGCAACCACTGGATTCAAATTGAAGAAGGAAAAGAAAAGTTCAAAACAGTATTTCTTGGGTATATAAATGTTTTATTAAGTTTCAAAGAGATTAGGGGACGGGTTGGGGAAAGAGGTATAGGGGGGGAAAGCTGTTACATGTTTACATTACAAATATAAAGCATAAAAAGATCTTACATACATGAAAGAGAGAAACAAAAGTTACTAACTATAAGTCACAAATTGCTTTCTAATGGTCTAACATTAATATCTTAATATTTAATAATTTCTATGAATTGAGTCATATAAATCATGAGTTCAATGTATGGAGTCATGTATAAAATGGTTTCCAATTTTTTTTAAATCTCACATAGATTTGCCTTTCAATAAAAGAGAAAGTAAGTCCAGTTCTGCTGTCTCAAATAATTTCTCAATTAAGTCTCAGTTTCTCAAAATACTATTTCTGAAGTCACTAGCACATAAAAATAATATTATTTCAAAGAATTCTTTGTTTCTTGTGGTTTTCAGCTCCCAGACTTAAGATTGTATCATGATGCGGTTTGTTTGACATGGATCAAAGATTGGATAATGCTGTTAGATAAAAAAACCTTTATGGTTAGAAGCTCATGGGAATAAATTCAGCTGGCACGCATATCTGTGTTATGGGAAGAACAAGATGGACATTTTTTTCTCTCACCACTATATCAGAAATAGTTTATTAAATACTTGGATAAAATATAAGAAATATGGCGATGAGAGAAAACCGCTTTGGATAGTGCCAGCGGAAGTAATAAAAATAACAGCTGAATCTGATGAAGAAAGAGCGATGTCATATCATCAACTGCTCAAGATTCAAGGAGACAAAATCGAATTAAAATCTGCAGAAGAGTTAAATAATAAATATGACTGGTTTCAAATGCAACAAATTAAAAGCTTGATGGAAAATGATATTAAAATGGATGGAATGAGATGCGAGCAAACAGAACTGGAAAAGGTCCTGCTTGGAGATAATGAAAAATTAATATCAAAAGTATATAAATTATTATTGAAATGGTTTACAGAAGAAGAAGTAGTAAAATCTCAAATGGTAAAATGGGCAATTAATGTGAATAGAGAAATACAAATGGATACATGGGAGCACCTTTGGAAGAACTCGATGAAGATCTCAACTTGTCAGAGTATTAAGGAGAATTGTTTTAAGATGATGTATAGGTGGTACATGACTCCGAAAAAGCTGGCTAGGATGAGTAAAAAGATGTCGGATAGGTGTTGGAAATGTAAAAAACATGACGGTTCTTTCTTTCATATGTGGTGGACTTGTGAAAAAGCGAAGGGTTATTGGAAGATGATACAACAAGAAATCTCCAAAATTTTGGGTTACGACTTCAAGAAAACTGCAGAGACTTTTTTGCTTGGATTGCAATTAGAAAAATTTCCAAAGGAAGACAGGACTTTAATTTGGTATTTGCTCTCAGCTGCTAGGACATTGTATGCGCAGCTTTGGAAACAAGGAACAATACCAGAGAAATGGGATTGGATTGTGAAAGTTTTATCGTGGAGTGAGATGGACAAATTAAATAAAACTTTAAGAGACTATGACTTAGACTTGTTCAAAAAGGAGTGGAAGAAATTCAAAGGATATATGGAGAAAGAGTGGAACATAAAAAGACATTGGACAATTTTCTAGTATTAATCAAAAGTATTATATTTTGATAGATTAGTGGTATCTTTAGAATTAAATACAAACTTATAACTTCGGGGAAGTCAATATTGGAGGGGGGGGTGAAATATCATATGGTTTAGTATAAGAAAAAGATAATTAAATATTGTAACCATGTGTTATTAATAAATTGTTAAAACACAAGAATTCTTTGTTTCTTCTTCATTTCCCTCTTGAGAGGTCTGGCACCTCTTTTTCCAGAAACCTGCCCCCCCTGGTGACAGCCCTGTCGAAACATCTGTATGACTTTATCCAGTGGTTTCTTATAGATGCTAAAGAGTATAAGGGACAAGATGGAACAAAATGGGGCCAAGTTGGAACCATAGGCCAAAGGACAAGGGGCTGAGCAGCAGTCCCCCAGCAGCACCTCCTGAAATCCACCTTTCAGGTGGGACCAGAACAACCACAGAACGATGCCTCCCAATTCCAGCTTGGATAGGTGATCCAGGATATACTATAATCAGTGGCCTTTGATCAGAGGTCCAGGAGAATCAACAGAGCCTCACTCCCTCTGTGCATCCCCCAGTGCAGATAATTCACTGGGATAACCAAGGATTTTTCAGTCCCATAACCTGACTTAAACCCAGATTTGCCAAACAACAATGACATATCTGTGGGAGAGCAGGACGACAAGAGCTCCCACTGTGTGAGAATGCACTCTGGTGAAATGATGATGATTGCACTTTACAATGCTGTTTTAATGCATGGTTTGTGCAGGCTTGCATTCGGCTGGTGCTACGCCAGTTGCACTGGTGGCCAGTTGAGTACTGGATCCATTTCAAAGTGTTAGTAGTGACTTCAAAGCTTTGTGCGGCCTGGGACTGACATATCCAAGGGACTGCCTCTTCCCATATATGCCCCAAAGAGCTTTATACTCAGCCAATCAACATCTGCTGGCTGTCCCTGGGCCTAGCCCGCTCAGCCTCGACTCAGGCGAGGGCATTTCCTGCCCTGGCCCTGGTGAAACAGATTCCCACTTGAGATCAGGCCCTGCCAGACCTCTTACCATTCTGCAGGGCCTGAAAAATGGAGCCGTTCCACCAGGCCTTTGGATGAGGGGGCAGGCATTCAATCAAGTTGGCCTCCCTCATTGAATTCTCCATCAAGTGGCCCGGACTCATTGGATCTTACAGGCCCAGCGGCTCCAACTTCTGTAATGTTGCACCTATTGACAGGGCTGCCTGTATTTTAAATTTATATTGTTCTTGTTTTAAACTACTGGATTATTGTTTTTATTGTTTTACACTGCCGTTGTGATCTGCCCTAAGCCTGTTTGTGAAGAGGGTGGAATAGAAATTAAAATAACAAATAAATAATATGTAAAAGTTCATTGGTTTTGAACTAAACAACCAGTTGAAAAACCAGCTCCTGGCTTACAACTGAAGAACAGGATGTGAGCCAAACCAGTTGGTGTTTCAAGCACCCATACTCTCCAAAGCATTCAGAAAGATCTCTCTTGTTTTCTGACTCCTGGCGGACTCTTCTTACATGTAACCTGGTCCATGTCAAGTGCCATCAATTCACTTCTGACTTATGGCAACCCTATAAATTATCCATAGGGGTATTAGAAAAAAAGAAGAAGAAAATAACAGGAATATATGCGCACATAATGACTGAAAAGACTCTCTGAGCACTTCTTCATCCAGAGTCAAAGAAGCCTACCTCTCTCCTAGTGAGGGAATGGCACAACACTTGGTTCAGCAGTCATTTCTCTCTCTGACTTACCGTATAATTCAGGACATTTCGGATTGCCAATGAAAAAGAAAGCACGTATCCAAGGATGAAAAGCAGAGCATCTAATCTGATAGAAGAGCAAATGTGGAGTCTTGTGAATCTGAGAGCCAGCCCTGGGGGGTCCAGTCCACCACTGGCGTGAGAGCCCACCTGACCCCAGACTGTTGTCTGGCAGCTGGTGGTGACCCTTGAAGTGCTGAAAGTCAAAACAAGGGCTCAGGTGGCTCCTTAAATTAAAGATACTCTGGAGGAAAGAGGAAGCCCGTGTGGTTGCCAAGTTCAACAGCAACATGGATAATTCAGTGAGTTTCCAGTGACCTCATCAGGAAAAGACTGTTTTTTCAAAACTAATGGACATTTCAGAAATGAAGACATTTCTCTGGGAAATAATATTGCCATAAAGTTACAGAACTAACTGGAAAGATAGTGAATACATTGTCATGGAGACATTACACAAATCCAAGAGCAAGCAACACAGTCTGAATAACTGGATCTTTTGATATTATACAGCAACAAATCCAATTTTCTGTGCATTTACACATCACAGGAAGTCATAGTAAACCATGGTCTTCTGACAACTGTACCAGTATAATATGTGTAGATATGTGCTTGTTGGCCTATCAAGTTTGTTGGGGGTGGGGGAATTAGGTATATATTTTAAAATGTTATCTGTAGAATGGTCCATAGAGCTAGGAAATGAATCCCACCCAAGAAGTAGCTTCATGGGTGGTTCCAAGTTTTGAAGGGCCCTGGGCAGAGGGTGCTCGGCGGCCTCCCTCCCCTCCTTGGCCAACCACCAGCACCCCTGCTCACCCTGCCTTCTTACCCACACCCACATACCCTCTACCTGTCCTTCCCCTTCCACCACCCACACTTACAACTACCAGCAGTGAAAAAGGGCACACAGGTAGGTAGTAGAGAAGTGGGTATGCTAATGCCAGCCCTGAGTGGGTAACCCTTTGTTATTTAGAAGAAGAAAAGAGACTGGATTTATACCCCACCCTTCACTACACAAAGGAGTCTCAAAGCAGCTTACAATCTCCTATCCCTTCCCCTCCCCACAACAGATTCCCTGTGAGGTAGGTGGGGCTGAGAGCTCTGACTGAAACAATAGCAGGACTAAACCAAAACTATCCACTGTATTTTTGGTCTCAAACCCCAGTTCCCACCCCCTGTCCAGGGCCGGATCTAGGGGGGGGGTGCTTGCCCTGGGTGCTGACGGAGGGGGGGGCACCATATTGGGTATGGAGTCCATTGTATTCGATGGGACCATATGATAGAAAGGTCCATAAGGGGGTGTCATTTTTTAATTCTCCTCCCCCCCCCCTCAAAAAACATGTAGATCCAGTCTTGCCCCGTCCCACCATTTTTATCAATATTTGCAGAAATCTTTGTAGATCCACTTACATTGCTCTAAAGACATATTCCAGCCTGTGGTCTTTACTTCTCCAATTTCACCACCCTCAGCTGCAGCAAAATTCCCATGGTTCCTTAAAAGAAATTCACCCACATTCCCTTGCTTTCCCTTAAGCATTAAAAATCCACTTGCATTACTGTTACGTTTTTTCTTGTGTTCACACAACTTCACAAACATCCCACGGTGCCTGTTTTTTCCCCGTTCCTAATAAAACTGGTTTAGCCCACATTTTTTTTGAAGTGGGATGTATTTGCAACAAAACCTCTGCTTTTAATCTGAGCTAATTTTTTTTGTATTTTTGACTTTCAGCATAATCTACAAACTTTCTGGCCAGGTTTGGGTGTATTTTTTAAAAAAAAATTGCATCCCAGCAGAGAAAGTGCCTGAACTGAGACAAGCAATCATCCATACTTCGACACCATCCTGTGTGTGTCTGTCTGTCTGTCTGTCTGTGCGCATGTTGCATGCATCTGGGCTCCCCTCTCTGTATTTCTTTCTTTTCTCTGAAGCCTGAGAAAGCCAGGATCATGTCCTCCTTCTGCTTTATACTCTCATGTAAGATCCGCCAGATTATCTCTTGACTCCTCACACCATTCTCTCCAGTGGAGAAAACCCTTCTTCTGTTTGTTACATTCTTTCAGTGTTTTCAATTTTCAAATGTCAGGAGCCAAGTGATTGAGCAAATAAGTGATCTTTTCTGCTTCAGCTGCTGTTTGAGAGCCTCCCAGAATTGACACAAGTGTAAATGTGCTCAAACCAATGGAATTACTTTCATGTAAATCTACTTGTAAGGATTTTGCACTTTCCAAGGAAGAAAGGGAAGAGAGGTGGCATGAACAAGGCTGCTGAAATGCTTCAGTGTGTGTGTAAAGGGGAAAAAAAGATCAGAGGGAATCTATGAAGGGAAGCCTGAACTGATCCCACCAATAGCATGGCAGTGGCACAACACAAAAAAAATGTAAAAGGAGGCAGCAGTCTGAAAAAACCCAACTGTGGCTGCTTTGACACAGCTTTCATCCAAATACTTAATGCATGGAGGAGGGCTGGATCACTCCCATTCTGTGTATTCAGCCAAAGGCATATAAGCCCTGGGCCTGCAATTAGAGACGTGGCCTTACACATGTAAGATGGATGTGGACTTAAAAAAATAACAAAATCCAAACCAAATAACTCCCATGCGTTCATAGCTTTAGTATATTGAATTGGATTGCTAAAAGTAATATCAGGCAGAAATCTCCATCACCCTAACACCACAATGTCGCCTTTGCAGAGTGCTCTTTCTCCCTGGCCTACCCCACACCTGCTGCTTAAGTCCTCCCCCTCAGGCCAGGATGCCACCGGGCTCTCCGTTCAAGGTAGGGTTTGTGGAACCTGCTCCTGTTTGCTGTTTTCTCCCTGCCACCACCGTTAGCTTCTTCTGTGCTCTGCCACAGCTCAAGGGAGGAGGGGGATGCCTGCCTCCCTCTGGCACCAGGCGAGGGATGCCTTGATAGCAGCGTTAGCAACCACCCCCACCTCCTGGAGATTTGCTGCTCACTTCCTCCTCTGGTGGCCATCCAGTCACCTTCTCTGCTGATAAGTGCAGGAGTGTGGATGCTGCCAGAGGTGGCCCTAGGGCATGAAATGCCCTAAGCAAGGCCCTGCCCCACCATCCCATCACTGTGCTACCCACTGCCCTCCTCTGTGGTGCCCGGCCCAGTGCCCACACCCTTCCACCCCCCTGTGGGTCACAGGCAAAGCTGGAAGAGGGCAGGGAGGGCACCTGGCCATCATGCAGGCTCTGCAATGCCCTCTGAGTGCTGCAGAGAGGCCACACACCAGCCGGCCAGCACCACTCTGCCTCCCTTCTGGAAGTTCCAGAAGGGAGGCGAAGCAACACCAGCCAGTGCTCAGAGAGTGCCACAGAGTCCATGCACTGGCTAGGTGCTCTCCCCACCCTCCTCAGGGAGGCAGAAGGTGTGAGCAGCAGCGCAGTGCAGGCACTGCGGAAGAGGGTGGCAGGCAGCACAGCAGGGACATTTCCTTATGGTGCCAGGCTGGGAGGGTGGAGGACCCAATTTGGCACCACCCCGGTCCCAGCACTCTTGGCAAAAGCCTAATTCGCCTAGTGGCAGGGCAACCGCTGGATGCTGTCCCTGAACAGAGAGGCTCAGCCCCCCCTCCACACACAAACAAATGCACAAGAGTCAATAAATCTGTAGGGGAAAGGCTAACATTTTGCTTGCGCTCTTTAAGAGGGGTGGACCCATAAGCTGCAAAGCACAATACAAGGCAGGAGAAAATGTAATGTATGTGTATTAACTTTTAATAACAAAGGATAATGTACTATTACGATAAACAGAAAATATAAGGACACACATCTTGCTATCAGTAAGCCAACAGTTATTGACTGGCAACAACGTCTGTGGGAACGCTTTATAATGGCTAAAATTTCCAATTCAATGGTTTCTTCTTCTATTGATAAATACGAAAAACATTTTGTATCAATTTGATTTCCTATTGTAGAACATTTCGCAACTTTAGACATAATTCCTAAGAATTTGATGTACAATCAAATGCTATACTTCTAATGATGGTCGACTGAATGTCTTACGACTTACGTTACTCTTGTTTTTAAAATCGAAACGTGAAGCTATATACTTACCTATCTACCTTCTGTAAAAGTTTTTTTTATTTGTAATATCCTGTGGAATACTTAATAAAGAAAAAAAATGAAAAAAAATCACTGATACTTTCATCTTAATTGGCTGAGAGGAAAAAGGTTCCTGGTAGAAATGTGGGGATTTCCCCCTGGTTGAAACTTATAGAAAGAAAACCAAATATAAGGAAGAATGCAAACTGTTCTTGCTATGTTCACAAATGAAAGGGAAAAAATAAAATTAAAATGAACCAAAAGTGAATTGCATTACATTTATTTGCAGATCCTTATAGCACATACAGAAGGGAAGCACAGAGATTGTCTTCACACCTTGTGAGAAGGGTACTGGGGTTACAGATGTCTTCTTGAAGCTACGCAGATCTGGGACTAGTCAGTTCTTGCATGGGAGACCTTCTAAGAATCCCATTCAGTCTCATTGGACGAAAGAAAGGAAGGATAAAATCCTATTAAATAAAGAGGAGGTTAGGTATAAAACACCCTCAGATATGTTCTCTATTTGCTCCCTTCCTCTTCCCCATGATTGAATGTATAAAAAGCCTTCAGGCCCAGGAAACCATGACTGCATCGGCTCAGATACTGTTGTTATATATGGTGCATTTTTATCTTTTCTTTTCTCCAGGGAGTTCATATATGTTTTCCCCTCCTCCATTTTACCTACACAATAACCTTGCTAGGTAGGTTTGGCTGAAAGAGAGCAGCTGGCCCAAGTTAATTCAGCAGATTCTGTGAATCAAGGGAAGTTTGGACCTGGGTCTTCCAACTCTTAGTCTAGTGCTCCGGCTCCACTGAGGAGCTGTTTTGGTCTAAGCCCATTGATTCCTCGCAAGAGGGAGCTACGGTGGCATGCAGAGGTTTGCACTGCAGATTCTCCTCCTGTCCCCAGGCCTCTTGCTTTTCTCTGCTAACCTCTCCCTCACATCAAAACCCACTGTAAACCCCTTGGTGCATGCAAGGGACCACCTTATCAGGACTATATGCTGCTGCTGCTGTTTTACATGGAGAATCCTTTTCTTCTGTTTTCCTTTCCTAGTTAACTTCCTCCCCCTCCCATTCAGTGAGGCTTATGAGAAAACAGATTACATGTACCGTATTTTTCGGACCATAAGACGCATTTCCCCCCCCCAAAAAAGTGGGGGGGAAAGTGCGTGCGTCTTATGGTCCGAATACTAAAAGATGAGGGGGGAGGGGCCTGCAGCCCCCGGGAGACAAGCGGCGAGATCGCTCCCTTCGCCCCCATCGCCAACCCAGCACTTTGCAGGGAGCGATCTCGCCGCTTGTCTCCCAGCCAGGCGTGCTTGCCCCGCGCTTGCATGCCTGGCTGGGAGACAAGCGGCGAGATCGCTCCCTCTGCCCCCATCGCCAACCCAGCACTTTGCAGGGAGCGATCTGGCCGCTTGTCTCCCAGCCAGGCGTGCTTGCCCCGCGCTTGCTTGCCTGGCTGGGAGACAAGCGGCGAGATCGCCCTCACCGCAAATCCTGCACTTCGCAGGCGCCGGCATGCTTCTCCCGCGCCTGCGTGCGGCCCCCGGCTGAGGCGCCCGCATCACCGAAGATGGCCATTTGCGCACGTAGATGAAGGTGCGTCTTATGGTCCGGTGCATCTAATTGCCCGAAAAATACGGTATGTAAGGAGAAAAGGCTACAGAAGTTTTGATCTGATCACAAGACCAGTGGTTTTACATTCTGATGAATGCTCTTCTGTAGCTTAATTGAAGTATCAACAAAATGGTGTGCCAAAGAATTGCTGCGCATTTCCAGGAAGCCCACCCATCCCACGGTTTGATGGCTTTACAGCAAAGCCCAGCAGATGCTGCATTGCAAAAGTGAGGGGGTTTCTACTAAACCCAGCTGCCCAGTCCCCGAACAACCTGGGCCTTGCATCCTGTGGGGAGTGCCGACTCCAGTGAAGGGGTTTCTTGGAGCTTTGGGGTGGAGCCTTGATGGTGACGTTTGGGGAAGAGAAAGACCTCAGTGGGGTACGATGCCATAGAGCTCACCCTCTGCTGCTGCCATTTCCCCAGCTGTCATCTGGAGAGAAACTGCAATTCCAGAAGATCACGAGGCCTCACCTGGAGACTGGCAACCGTATGACTTACTAGCCAAATCCCCACAGGTCTCTAACCATCCTGAACAATTCTGCTGGGCAACAAAATAACAGCAGCTGCACAGTGATAGACCAAAACAAAAACAACTGTGCCAAAACCATTGCAAACAGTCTCTATTTCACTAGAAAAATATATACACATACCCTGTGAACAATATATTCATCAAGGGGGAGGTTCTATGACAACAAAGTCCATAAATTCATGTGGCAACAAAACTGCTCCTGAGGAGCTGAGGAACCAGATCCCCTCAAAAAAAGGCTCCGAAGGTTGATATATCCTTAACGTGGCTATCGACTTCTTGGTACACGTTTCACATCAAGATGCTTTCTTGCAGAGTCAGTCCTGAGTGAAATTTTTAACAGAAATATTTTTCCACTGATAGTAAGCTATGTCTTCACACAACTTACACAACTTACGAAAGCCACATGCTCATCATGATAAGGATATATCAACCCTTTTGAGAGGATCTGATTCCTCAACTACTCAGGAGCAATTTTGTTGCCACATGAATTTATGGAGTTTGTTGTCATAGAACCTACCCCTTGCTGAATATATTGTTCATAAAGTATCTGTATATATATTTTTCTAATGAAATAGAGACTGTTTGTAATTGTTTTGGCACAGTTGTTTTTGTTTTGGCCTACACTGTGCAAGCACAATGGTGACAGAAATGTGTCATTTTTGCTGCCGTCACTACCATGGAGTACACTTTAAAATGACCTTTGGCCCATGTTGTATCAGATTTGTCCTGCATCTCCCTCCACTGTTCCTCTAGCCATCTCCCTTATCTTTTCATCACCCACAGCCTACAGCTCTTCAGTAAACCAGGGGGCTTCCTGGTCTTGAACACGTGAGAGAGGGCTCCTGGAAGTGATTGTGTCACAGCTCAGGTAGGGAGGCTATTAGGCAGCAGGGGGGAGAGGATACTCAGAGGACTTCAGTCCTGCAAGAGGTTGCATTTTTCTCCAACTCCCTCTCTCTTCCCATTCCCAACACTGCCTGAAATCTCCGCCCCCCCCCCCACACACACACATAGTTATTTGCACATTTATACCTCCAAGGGATCCCAAAGCAGCTTACTTCATTCTCTTCTCCATTTTATCCTCACAACAGCCCTGGGAGTCAGCTGAGTCTGAGAGTGTGTGATGGCTCAAGGTCATCCAGCAAGCTTTCATGATGGAAGAATAAGGATTTGAACCTGGAACTCCCAAACTGGCATTCTAGCTACTGAGAGAGAAAGCACAGAATGTAGTCAGGAAGCTTGCTGGGACAGCATAATGTAGAAACAAACCATATCAAGTAGAAGAAGAGTGACGTGCCCCCAGTTTTAATTCTGAAGAGGAAGTGTGCCTTGGCTAGCAGTACCCTGAGGGACTCTGCTCTAAGCAATCTATGTCTTGCTTGAACTGCTGATGTTTATTCTCATAAAGAAAGGATCTTGTTGTCCTCGATAGGAGAAGAGAACTGCCTGCCTGCAGTTCCATAAGACCGGTCAGCACACTGGCAAGTCATTTCCCTGAGATCTAAAGAGCAGCAAGAGAATAGAACCCTCTTCTGGTCAGTGTGTCTCAGAGCACATTTTCAGAGACTGCTGGACCAATCACAAGGCACTCTGAGCTGTCATCAGCCACAGGAGAAGCAGCTGGCATGAGGGCTCTCTTGGCAGTTGTGTTCATCCCCTGGAAAGATCCCTGTGCTGCTGCTAAGTGTGAAATATGAGTGGGCCTGTGTGTGTCTTTAACCTGACTTGCAAAATGGACCGCTGATATTTAGTTCTCATTAGCTTTTGGAATTGATTTAAATCCAGCCCTTCTGAGACAAAAAAACCAAGTTTACAGCAAAACAGCTCAGATTCTTTCACTGTAAAATACACAAAGATGTTCAAGAAAAGAACACAAAGACAAATTTAATGAGGGTAAATCACAAGTTAGTTTACTTCTTGCCACCCTCCTGGAACAGAGTAGAAAATAAGCTCTTCTGGTCAAACTACTTGCAATACGAAATTAGGAAATTATTGAATCCAGTTTTCACATTGGAAAAAGCAAAAAAAGAGACTTTGGTTAGACAAACCTCCTGGAATTTCTTGTACAGTGTTTATGCAACCAATTAGTATGAAAGTATCAAATTTTGAAATTATATTATAGCACTATTAGACTAGCTGATCTCACGGAATGGATTTTCAATAAGGAAACATTCATTTTAGAGTAATTGCTCCCAGATAATTATAATTTGAAAGATCTAATTTGGTTTCAGCAATGAACTTTACATTTGGATAACCCTATCTTAACAGAGGTGCTTCTTGAATGGCATAAGGTAAAATCTTATTGAGCCCTAGACTTTCTCTGTTGAATGCTATAACAAGCAATCATATCCAGTCTGGGTTGGAGGTGATTTGGAGCTGTGGAGGGAGAAAGGTTTGGACACTAGAGAAGATCAAGTAAGTATTGAGCATATTTTGAGTGTGAGGAAATTACCTTTAAATAAATAAATAGTTTCTCTTTTTTTCAAATTAGACACATGATTAACATGCTCTTAGAGAAACAAGGTGGTTTAAGATCTAAAACTTTTTTTGAGGTGATAATCAGTACAGACAACACATTTAGCACATCTACTGCAAATATCTATGCTCTCGCTTGAAACTACAAATGTGTATTTTAGTTACCATAACAAATGGAATGGAGTTTTGCAGATAAATATAAAACCAGAAGAGTAGAAACAATTATTGAACACTGGTTTGCCTAGATTTATATGCACACGATTGAGGGAGAAATTTGTAAAGTGCTTGTTTCAGTGACATCTCCCTAAGGATGTGCATGCAGATGTATCCTTACTGGTAGTTTCCAGGTACTTTTCCAGCCAAATACAAATTTGAGAATCTATCATCTATTTGGAGTTGCTGATTCTGAAGGAAAAAAACGTTTTAAAGGTTTTTTCCAGAAATATTCAGCAATGCCAAATAGCTCTGGTTAAAGGGCAATTTAAAGGTCTGCAGAGTTGGCATCTACACTTTCCCTACCTTTTCCTCTGGTTTCCAGGGCAACAGTGGGGAGGGAGGATGAGGCATCTCATCCTCAGGAAGGCTTCCAGTGTGGTCAGAAGGCTCAGGAAGGCTTCCAGTGTGGTCAGAAAACTGGCTTTATTGACTTCCAGAGTTTGAACATGGCGAATTGACCCGCTTCTTCTAGGAGGAGCGGACCGGAGCCTTTGTTTTGGGCATAAAAGGCGATTCTAATGCCTGCTGCCTACATTTTCCAGAAAGCGAACTGTCTAAGACGTGCTTGAAGAATTTTGAGGAGATTTACTTTGGCTGGCGAGGAGTCCCAATGGGGTTCCTTTTCGGCTTTGAGGAGTCCCCAATGAAGAATTGCATTCCATCGTCTACAAAGGGTCTGCGGGGCCATTAAATTGGCTTAAATTCATCAAGATTACAACTTTCTGTGGATTACAATAACATTTGAATGTGAACGGAATGGTGCAATGAAGAATAGATTTTTATTAAGGTAAAAGATCTTTATCTATCACTCCAGGACTAAAATAAGATTTTTAGAATAAAAAGATTAAGATCTGGAACTAACTGTAAGAGCATAAAGTTAAGAAGAAAAAGAAGGGGGTAAATCTGGAACTTTTGGAACTTAAGCTAAGCAGGAAAGTACAGAAAAATAATGGATGTTTGAAATACCTGTGGCTTTGAAAAAAAACCCCAACATAACAGAGTTGCTGATCTTCAAGACGACACAGGAAGTGACGTTCTACAACCACTGTGAGATTATCAACCATTGAGAACGAGAATTCACGGCCAGAAAGTCAGGAAGTAAATATTGAAAGAAAGGAAATCCCTAAGCCTCCTGGCCATCTCTAGAACCAGAAACCATAGAGAAACAGCTACAGCCATTAAAGAAGGGTCAAAGGTTTTAAAATTTTAAAAACAGAACAGGACTTTAAAAATTTACAAAACCGGCAGGAATCATCCCAAAAAGGTGAAATATTCTCGACTATATGTTTGAAATTAAAATTTAGGGACTATTGGAGAAAGGAAAACTTTTTTAAAAAAGGGGTTTGGAAAAGCCGCGGCCGCCATTTTGGATATAATAAGAACTTTAAAAATTAATATCTTGAGTCAGGAAGCTCGGAGGATGGCGATTTTGGGCTTGTTGGAAAGGGCATGCTCTGATCTATTGATCTCTGCTATTGGTTTGATGATTGCTGAAGTCAACCTTAGAGCCCATTTTGTGCAATGGGAGAACAGTGATGTCTGACCAAAAGCTGGGACCAAGGCTTTCACGTTTGAAAGCAAGCTCTTTGAGGGAAGGAAAAATGGCTAAACAAGTTCAAGAACAACTGTATGCTATGGAGGCAAGACTGGTGAAGGTGATGAAAGAATTAATAACTGATAGCAAGAAACAATTAACTAAAGAAATAAATGCTAGTGCTGAAGAAGTCAAGAAAGAGATTAAAAAAGAGATTGAGGATCTCAGGAAAGAGTCACAAGCAACAGGACAGAAGACACAAGAGATAGAAGTAAAAGTCAAAGACCAAGATGCTACTATAAAGAAGATGCAGGAGAAAGCAATATTATAAGACTGCAAGTTAATGGAAAACTTGATTCGTCTAAGAGATGTGCCTGAAAAAGAACAAGATGACCTAAAGAAGTACATTAAAAGCTTGGTGGAGCATGATATTAGAGATACAGGGATAAGACAAGATCAAACAGAAATGGAAAAAATGCTGTTGGGCGAGGATGAAAAATTGATTTCGAGGATTTATAAGTTACTATTGAAATGGTCTACAGAAGATGAAGTAGTGAAATCTCAAATGATAAAATGGGCAATAAATATGAATAAAGAAATACAAATGGAGACATGGGAACACCTATGGAAGAACGCTATGAAAATATCGATGTGTTATAATATAAAAGAGAATTGTTTGAAAACGCTGTATAGGTGGTATATGACACCTACGAAATTAGCAAAAATGAATAATCAAGTATCAGACAGGTGTTGGGAGTGTAAAAAACATGAAAGTTCCTTCTACCATATGTGGTGGACTTGCGAAAAAGCAAAACAATTTTGGCAAATGATTCAACAAGAGATTTCAAAAATCTTGTGTTATAACATCAAGAGAACACCAGATGTCTCTGTTGGGATTACAAATGGAAAGTTTTTCAAAGCGAGATGAACATTGGTGTGGTATTTGCTTTCAGCTGCGAGGACATTATATGCGCAAATGTGGAAGCAAGATAAAATACCAGAGAAATGGGACTGGATCTTAAAAGTACTACACTGGAGTGAAATGGACAAACTTACTAGAATCTTAAAAGACTGCAACTCAGGAAAGTTTAAAGATGATTGGGAGAAATTTCAAAAATATATTGAAAAACACTGGAATGTGAAGAGACACTTAGTGATTTTTGATAACATCAACTGAATTTTTATTGAGAAGATAAAGCTGCAAATATTGACTTTTTGATTTAATATGTAATTTAGCAAAGGGTTAGACCAAGAGCTAAATAGAGGGTTAATTATATAATAATAATTATTACATAGTCTTGGTTCATTTTGTGTTAAGGTAACTGTAACTTTTAGTGAAGATTCTACAATTGTGAATTTTACCTTTTTCTTTTTAATTGGTTCAAGCACCGGCGGAGGTCATGAAATAGAGGAGGTGGGGGAGGAGGAAATTTTGTAGTGTATTGGTTGATATCTTCAAGTATATGTTTGATGAATACTTTTCAATATATTGCAAAAAACAATAAAATTGGTTTACACTAGAAAACTGGCTTTATTGATAGATAGAAACAGTAGCAATAAACATCCAGCATCCAGAAACACACAAATGGCAAGGCCCCTTGACAATTTTTTGATCCCACTGATACCTTTCCAAGGTAGAGCAAGTGCGTGCTTAGCTGCTGTCAGCCTTGTAGATATGAGGTCTTCATTAATGGTGGGAATCTTGGCAGCAGGCCACAAATTTAAAAGCATCAAGGCTGGATCTTTAGGTACATAACCTGTGATTAGATGTATTTGTGGAAGAATGTCTGTCTAGTTCTTATTATTTTACACAACCACTAACTGTGGTAGAAAGAGTCTCTAGCTCTTTCTGGGGGGGTTCCTATGGCATGTCGGGGACCACAATGCTGCGTGGCAGCAGCTTGCACCACAACATGCCAATGCTGGGCTTGAGTGTAGGAGAAGCTGTCATGGGAGCAGGATTGGGATACTTGCTCATGCTTACCTGTCAGTGCAAGGGTGCCCTTTGAACTGAGCTTTTGAAGGTGGGCTACCTGTTAGGGTTCTGAAATGAAAGAGGTTAGCCACATGGTATAGACTTTGCTCTCCTCATTGGATGTCAGTGCCAACTTCTCACCATGTAGTTCTAGGTGCCCTCTCTGTGCATCACCTATCACCAAAGTGCCTCGCCCCTCGCTCTAAGTCCACAAGGCAGGGATCTCCAAAACGGAGTCCTGTGCCATACGCCCTAACTACTGAGCAATACAAGATCCTCAGAGATTTTTGTAGGGTTGAGGGGGGCATGATTGGGAGAGGGCTTGGCCACCTTGGGGAGGGAAGGGATTGGGAGAGCCTGTAGGAGGCACCCTGAGCATGCAAATAATAGGCTTCCAAGGCTCATGTATGGGGACTCAGCAGTGGGGAGATAACTTTATTTTTGCTATCAATGGGAGCCTATGGACTAGGCCATGTTTTTGGTTGTCAAAACTTTCCATCCCATGCAGGGGGCATTCCTGAGCTGAAAAGGCTCAGGGAGCCAGTTAACTCAGACTGCACCCCCAACACCACCCCCAACCACTCCAGAGCAGGAGCCTATGTCTCTGTCATGCTGACAGCTGGCCGCCATGCCCTGCCACTGGTGCACGCAAGCAATGGGGTGCTGCCGTGGCCCTGCGCTGTCATAAGTAGTAGAAGACTGCAGATTTATACCCACCTTTCTTTCTGAATCAGACTCAGAGCGGCTTACAATCTCCTATATCTTTTCCCCCCACAACAGACACCCTGTGTGGTGGGTGGGGCTGAGAGGGCTCTCACAGCAGCTGCCCTTTCAAGGACAACCTCTGCCAGAGCTATGGCTGACCCAAGGCCATACTAGCAGGTGCAAGTGGAGGAGTGGGGAATCAAACCTGGTTCTCCCAGATAACAGTCCACACACTTAATCACTACACCAAACTGGCTCTCCAGTGCCAGTTACACCAATGTGGCTGGACTTGTGCTGATTTACCTGGAACTTACACTGATGTATGGGTAAGTTGGCTCCCAGAGGACCCCCCCCCCATTGCACTGTAAGAGCTTCTTCTGATATTTCAAATAAGTTTATGGAACACTGGGCAACAAATTTCTCCTCGGGCGTTTTCGCACTGACCTTCAAGTAGCGCGACCACCCTCTTCACACCGGAGGATCTGCCCGGATTTCGCACAAGAAGCGCCGGCGCACCCAAAAGAGCTGGCTACTTCCGTCGCGAAACCCGCTCAAACGGAAACCGCCAAGAAGCAGGAAAACGTTTGAGCGGGTTTCGCGACGGAAGTAGCCGGCTCTTTTGGGTGCGCCGGCGCTTCTTGTGCGAAATCCGGGCAGATCCTCCGGTGTGAAGAGGATGGTCGCGCCACTTGAAGGTCAGTGCGAAAACGCCCCTTATGTTTTCTATGAGCTACTCTATGCATGGTATTTATATTTGGGCAAATTACTGAATCAATGTTATTATAAATCATTGTTGACTTATCTCTTCTTTGTCTATGGCAATAGGACCATGTTAATAATATTTTTATATCTAATATAAATAAATACACTTTTTAAAATTAGGAAATTGCAACTTCGGATGTAATGGCCAGCTATGGTTTGCCATGAAAGAGAAAGTCTTTAATTACCAGGAGAGAATGGAGCAGCAAAGGGAACGCACATCTTGGTGGACCCCCAGGGTCAGACATGCAATGGCCAACCATTCTCTGCCGTTACTCAGCAAATAAATGCCTCAGGATACAACAAATGCCTTCCAGCCTCTTTCACCACGCAGATGTGTATCTTTGCTCTGGCTTGAGAGAACCGCACTTCTCCAGGGCTTAAGGCATTTTTCTTTTGTTCTACAGTCAAACAGATTTGGTAGATTTTTTTAAACATCCCACAAGCAGCAGCCCGTTGGAAACCACCTTCTCCTCTTTGAGAGAACCACCATTTAGCTCCAGTCTAAGGAGAACAGGGTACCAATACCTGAGATCAACACTAGAAATCCTTCGCCTTCAGAACAGGCCAATATTTTGTTTTCATTTTATCTTAAAAAAAAAAAAACAACCTTTGCCAGTTTCACATCAAAAACCTGTGCCGTTTTAAGGCTGACTTTAGCAATATAAATGCAGCCATCAGTGCTGCTGGACAGAAGCTTTTCCTGTCAGAAATAATAACTAAGCTTAAGTGACTGACATGATTCCACCCCCATCCCCCACTTGGCATTAATTACTGACACCCCGAGCCCCAGAGCTCCTCTTCTTGGGGCTAAAGGGTGCACTGGCCAGAGTCGAGGGCAGCCAAGGTTCAAGATAGGGCAACATGCCCAGGTCAGCCTGACCCTCTTGTGACCTATCAAGGCGGCAGCCCTCACCTGAGAATCCCGTAAAGCCTCCTTGGCAGAAGAAATCTCCCATGAAAAAACACCCTAGATGAGGAGGGGGAGGAGGAATCCTGTGAAGAATTAAGGATTATTGGACAAGCCTGCTCAGATGACCAGACCGTAGGGTTGCCAGTTCTCTCACTATGGCACTGATGAGAAAAATATTTGTAAAACTGCCACCATCCTCCATGCCTCTGTACCTGATACAGTATGTCCTCTTTGCCTCTGAACCCAGAAATAACAATGGGTAACTCTAGAAATCCCTGGTACATCCTAGAGCTACCCATTAATACTTTTGGGTTGCACCTAAAAGAGACATTGTGATGTTGGTGATCCCCCATATACCCACTCCCAACCCCTTCTACTGATTAACAGTCTCTAGACCTCCCCTAGGTAGGGCACAGTGTAAGTACCTTGAATGTCGATTGCTGTGTCGTACACGAAATTGAACGGGCAGGTGGGGTGATGGGCCTATTGCCTTGTCTCCATCCTTCCACCTGTATATGTGTTAATACTACAAATACTTCAGCAACACCATAAGCTTCCAGTGTTCTGTCCTCTAAAGGGAATTAGGTTTTTGGTTAGTGCTCCCCTGGAACTTCTCACTGCTTGGGGAAATCTATTGGCCATTGGAATCCATTAGCCATTTAGGATTAGACAGACTTTTCCCCTGGCCAATGCTGGAGCAAGGTGGGTGGCCATGAGTCTGGCCTGGCCTAGTCCAACCAGTCTGCTGCAGCTTTTGCTTCCTGCTGCTGGAGGACCAGGAGGGGAGGGCAGGGGAAGGCCTCCGGGGAGCCAGTAGGAGCCTACATAGATTCCTGAGTGAGGAGGGGACAACAAAGGTGGGGGGATGCCCCCCCTGCAAGTTCCTTGCAGGTCACCCACATGTGTGTGTATTTCTCATGATGATGATAAAAGGAGGTGATTATTTTGTATAATGAAATAAAAACAGAGGGTGAGAAACACTTGAGTGGGAAATCGATTGACAGATGGTGCCATTTCAAAAGTTGATTTTTTTTTTGAGGGCATAAATCAAGATCAAACCCCTTAAAGTATCAGCTCCTTTTACATTGGCCACTAATCTGATCAAAAGACCAAGCAGGAGTCTAATTTCCCAGCTGGGAACTGCCGGCCAGCTGCCAATAAATTTCATACCAGGGAGACATAAAAAGCACTTCTTGAGTCAAAAGGGATGTGCTACATTTAAAGAGGGGATCCTCATGCTTTGCTCACACACACTGCAAATGTCCCCATGCATTTCCAAAGCCTATTGCCAAAGCAATCTAGAAAACCTGAAGCCTTGAATTATGTCCCACCCCCTCCCCGCGCACACTGATTTTTGGAATCATATTCACTGCTGGTTGATCTGGAGAGCTCTGGGAGAGATGACTGAGAAAGCCAGCGGAGGTATTAAAAGAAAGCCTATGAAACAAAACAGGTCCTACTACCTGCTCTGTTGTTATCCTGATCAGCTGGAACAGCTGGAAGAACCTGTGCAGCTTGCCTGCACATCCTTTTTCCCTGGCCCAAAAGGCCCTTTGAGATCAATGACACTGTTCTTCACACTTCAGCAGCCACTGGGACACAGAGGCTCCTGCTCCTTTCCTGCAGAGTAGACCACTGAGGCTGAAATCAGGCAGACCATCCAGAAAGGTCTTTAATGTAATGCAAGGAGGGCCACTGAGCAGATAATGCTGACCTTGATGGACTTGATTTAGATTCACGCATCTTCATGTGTTCAGATGTTGTGCTTGTGGAGAGATGTGTATTTTCATCAAACATCCTCCTAGCTCAGCCCTTTTGACCGTGTGTGGCTGAGGGACTGTGACTGGGGGCTTGGGAAATTAAGATGGCTGCATCACTCACGGGAAGAGGAGAAATCTTTCACAACCAGCCGTTCCTCAAGCCAGCCGCTGGGACCAGGCCAGGGGCACATGGGGGCTATTCCGCTCAGCCATCCAGCATGCGGCCCCCTCGGCTCACGATTTTCAGCAGGCCCCTTAAATGGCATGGGAAGGGAAGCAGCTGCTCCTGAGTACCCCCCCCCCCCCCGTGCAATTTAAATCACAGGGAAGGGAGGGGCAGCCTCTTAGATTTAACCTCTGTGGTGGTGGCAGGGGGGAGGGAGGGAGGGTTGGGGCATCTGACAGGAGGTTGGGGCCAGGGCCCCCACAACCCGCCCCCCGCCTGGTTGTGACACACAGGCAGGCAGCCAATGGCAAAGCACCTCAGAAACTCTTACCTTGAAAACCCTACAGGGTTGCCATAAGTCAGCTGTGATTCGATGGTGCTTCTGCTACACCCAAGGCTGAGGCAAGTCTATGAAAGGCGACAGACATTTCCACAATTCCATTCCATACATGGCCTTAGTCATAAGAACATAAGAGAAGCCATGTTGGATCAGGCCAATGGCCCATCCAGTCCAACTCTCTGTGTCACATAGTGGCCAAAAAAACCAAGTGCCATCAGGAGGTCCACCAGTGGGGCTAGAAGCCCTCCCACTGTGCCCCTCCACAAGCACCAAGTCACTTTGTCCTGCCCTCATTCCAAGGGATATTCTGTGCCGTGAATGTCAGGAGTGAACAAATCTCACGCCCCTGCCCCCAGAATCAGAGTGCCTGGGCCTGTGTGGGTACAGTGTACTCAACCCTCCCCCCGACTTATTTATTGACTTATTCCATTTATAGCACACCTTTGCTCCCCACTGGGAATCCACAGCAGCCTACATTTTTGTCTCCTCCATTTTATCTTCACAACAGCCCTGTGAAGTAATCAGCTGAGGATATGTTGCCTTTTTCACAGCTTGCGCAAGAGACCTTTTTTGGCTCTTTGTTTTGCATTATTAAAACGATCAAGATTTTGCCAAAGCAGCTCTGCCAGTCCTGCACACTGGCCCTCCGTTTCCTACCTGCTGTGACTGCTGCAGCTCCTGGGCAAGCATCACTCAGAGAGAATGCTCGGAAAAGCTCAACCTGGCACGCAGCTGCACTTTGCCCACGCAGGGCACGCCACAGCTGCACATTTCCATGATGGTTGTTTAGGATCACACAGCGCAGGTGAAAATGCTTGTCACTGGGAACTCGGAAGTAATCCATTCACGACAAGGGCACACTAGACCAGGGCTTCAGATTCTAAAGGAACCAGAACTGTATGATGTACTTTTTACATGAAAAGTACCAGGGAGAAAAATGGAGGGCCTGTGTCGCAGACCCACCCTCTGCCCTGGAAGCTAGCCGGGTGACCTTAGGCCAGTCGCTCTCCGTCAGCCTGGCCTACCTCGCAGGGAGGATAAAATGAAGACTGCTTGAGATCATCCCTGGGGGGGAGAAAAGCAGGGACAAAACAAAGGAGAAGAATTATCCATCACTTTTTCCATCAGCTTTTTGGATGACTTCCATTTTTAACTGCACAGAAGTTCCCTCAGAACTGCACTTTCCCCTCCTGGAACTGCACACATTGTGTCTGATGGCACATTTTAAAAAGGAACTGGAGGCAGCTATGATGAGGAGCCTTTGCTCCAGGTTACAAACCTGCCTTCTACACAGAAAGAACTACAGTTCCCAGGGCCACCAGGGGTTAAATACAATTTAGATCTCAAAGGTTGATTCCATATATTTATTGTTTCTTTATTTAACATGATTTTAAAAAAAACTCCACCTTTCCTCCAAACAGCTGACATCATTCTCTGTTTTATCCTGACAAGAACCCTGCAAGGTGGGTTCGGTTAGAAGAAAGAGGCTGACCCAGGGTCCTCCAGCAAATTCCTAGCTGAGGGGGGATTTGAATGTGGGCCTTCAAGTTCCTGGTCTGACCTCCTCCACCCCCAAGCCCCACACAAAGGCCCACAAAGGCAGGCCACTTCATCTAATCACAGGCTGCAAAGATCGGCTTCCCCTCAGTTCTGACCATTCCTGCTGTAGCCTGGATGGGGGGAAGAGAGGGGGGGCATATCTGAAAGCTCCCCTGCCCCTCTAAAACAAAACTCAACTCAACTCTAAACAGACCATACAAATCTGCTGAGGGAAGAGTTCTGCAGGTTATGCTCTTTTTAGCTGCGCAGAATGCTGCCCCCCAAGCACACACACACACAGACACACAATCATAAGGGAGAGCACTCTTATCAGAAAACTTCTCGCCTGCATCTCTGGGGAAGGAACACACCTGTCACGTGTAGCATAGTTATGAAGCGAATTTCTCTTTCTGAAAATCACTTTTTAAAATATATCCGTTGGTCAGCCCCCTCCCCTTGTATGAAATCAGTGCACCTTTTTGTAACTGCACCCCTTACAGTTCTCCTTTGGGTCACACCAGGGGGTGGGAGAACTCTGCGGAGCAGGAAGGTCTGGAGGGAGAGACCTTGTCTGCCTCTGAGCATCTGCAGAATGAAATGATAACATTTTGCATTTCTCTTGGATCAAAACAGAACGGATTAGAAACACACTCCAAATTGCTAAAGGTAACGGTAGTCCCCATGCAAGCACCAGTCGTTAAAGAGAAAACGAAACAGCTTGTTGGGTTCCAGGAAGCGACTGGGAAGAGAAGGATTTTCAGCATTTCTCTGAACAACATGAGTTGCTGCAGGGTTCTGCTGGCCTGAGAAGCAGGCAGGAGGTCCCATCCAAGCTGTGCATCAAGTGCTCAAAAAGACGAGCCGTTTCCAGACGCAGGGGAAAGTGCGCAGGCCAGATGCAAGCCCCAACTAGCACAGCAGGGGGCGGCGCCGCTACCCTCTCCCCTTGGACTGTGGCACCGCTTTCCTGCGGGCACCGAGGGCTTTAATGGCAGGGCTCTCCAAAATAAGGTTGCCAACTCCAGGCTGGGGAATCCCTGGAGACGGTGGGGCTTGAGGAGGGCAGGGACCTTCCGTTCCCCCTCTGAAGCAGCCATTTTCTCCCGGAGAACTGATGTCATCGGGAGACCAGTCGCAGTTCTAGGAGATCCCACCTGGAGGTTGGCAACAGGCGCTCTTCCCGGGGCGCTCGGGGCAGTCCTCGCAGCCGGCCTCCGATCAGGCTTGGCAAGAAGTGCCGAGGAGCGCGCGACGCCGCCGGCCTCTGGTCCCAGCGCAGAAGTCCCTCTGGCCGCCCGCGAAAGCCGCACGCCCGCCCGCCACCCGAGGGCGCTCGCTCCGCTCTCCTGCGCCGCCTGGGGCTTCCTCCTCTCCGGCGGGCGGGCGGCTTGGAAGCGGCTGGGGGGCCCGCCCGGTTCGCAGCCCTCGGTGCGCGGGAGGCGGCAGGGGGAGCCCGCGGCGCGGCGAGAGCACCAGCCCGGCTCGGCCGCCTCCAGCCGCTGCGGCGCAACACTCGCTCCCCGGCGCCCGCCCGGCTGGCAGGAAGCAGCGGGCGGGGGGGGGAGGGGGCGGCGACGCGGCTGGGAAGGCAGAGGCTTTTGTGCCACCTGTTGGATTGGGGCGCTAATTGCATGCCGGCCCGGAGGGAGGGAGGGAGACGCTGCTGCAGCCGCCGCCTTGCGGGAGGCCCACGCGGCGCCCTACCCTAGAGAGAGCAGCGGCCGCCCCGCGCGCAGACAGAGAGCTTTACGTGTTTATAGTACATGTACAAGTACACATCTTGTTCGCTCCTCGCTATTTCCTGCTAACCTCTGTGAAGTTTAACGCTACAATAAAATACCTACATTAAGGGTTTTCCGGGGGAGACTAAAATAAATGCAAAAACGAAATAATTAAGAAGAGTCCTGCAAAAGAAACCTTTGCGTAGAAATCAAAACATACCAGCGCTACAGATAGCTGAGTCCGGTATATAAAATTGAACACGCAACGTATAGCCATGAACTAAACGGAGGGGCAAAGCATTTCCCCTCCCCATTTAACTCGAAACTGTAGCTGCCCCCAAATACTTCCCTTTTCAGGTTGGTCGAACAATGCGTGGGATCCTGCAAGACCATTCTGCTGGCAGAGGTGCTTCCTTCGAAGGAAGAAACCTTTTGCTGATGCCAGAGGCTCGGAAGGAGGCCAGGTAAGGTTCCAGCCATCTAAGGAAAAACTTCCATTTCCCAAATGGATCTGCAAGATCTGGCCCAGTGCTGGGACTTCCATTAGCATAAAACAAAAGCATTGGTCCTCTCTTGACAGATCACACCCAAAGAGCGCTTCTTAACAGTTCCTCATCCTCTTGGAAAGGAGTGACAACTGGATACTAAATTGGGAGTATTGTGTTCAATTTGGGGCACCACCATTTCAGAAGAATATAGACAAGCAGGAATGTGTCCAGGGGAGGGCAGCAAAGATGGTGAGGGATCTGGAGACCAAGTCCTATGAGGAAAGGTTGAAGGAGCTGGGTATATTTAGCCTGGAGAGGAGACACCTGAGAGATGATAGGATCACCAAGTACTTGAAGGGCTGTCATATAGAGGATGGTGCAAAATTCTTTTCTGTTAACCTAGAGCATCAGTCCCCAACCACTGGGCCCCGGACTGATACCGGTCCATGGCCCATCAGCAACCAAGCTGCCAGCTGAGTTGTCCCCCCACGGTGTCCCACAGTTTCTCCTTCTCCCGTGTCGCCTCCTTCTCCCCCTGTGTTTGTTATGTTAAGCCAGGGAAAGTGCCTTCCCGGCTCTTTAAAAGCTCACTTTCCTCCCCTGCAGCAGCAGCTGATCCACAGGAGGAACCAGCAGCAGCGGCGAGCAACCACTGAACAAGCCACACTGCCCTTGCCTCCAGAGGCAAAGGCAGCGCTGCTTGTTTAGCAGATCACTCACCACTGCTGCCGCAGGGAGGGGGGGGTTGAACTTTTAAAGAGCCGGGAAGATGCTTCCCTTGGCTTAACATAATGAACATGGAGGGAGGAGGAGGCGGGGTGGCTGCACAGCGCGGGAGGGGGAGGCCAAATTCAGTTCCCCCACCCTGCAGTTCCCCCACCCTGCCGGTCCCTGGTGCCAAAAAGGTTGGGGACCACTGCCCTAGAGGGCCAGACCAGAACCAAATGGGTTGAAATTAAATCAAAAGAATTTCCGGCTCAACATTAGGAAGAACTTCCTGACAAGATAGAGCAGTTCCTCAGTGGAACAGGCTTCCTCCTTGGAAGGTGGTGGGCTCCCCTTCCTTGGAGGTTTTTCAACGGAGCTAGATGGCCATCTGACAGCAATGCTGATTCTGTGAATTAGGAAGGTCATGAAAAGAAGGGCAGGAACGGTTGCGTCAGTGCTGACTCCTCCTGGCGCTTTCTTACACACCCAGGGAAATTCTGATTGACACTTTGGGGCCAGTCAGCAAGTTTTCTTCAGGCCAGTTTGGCCATGGATCCTGGAGGGTCATAGAATCATAGAGTTGGAAGGGACCTCCAGGGTCATCTAGTCCAACCCCCTGCAGAAAACACTGTTCTCATGTTCAGCGTATGGTCCACTAAGACCCCTAGATCCTTTTTGCACATACTACTGCTAAGACGAGTCTCCCTCATCCTATAGCCATGTATTGGATTTTTCCTACCTAAATGCAAAACTTTACATTTATCCCTGTTAAAATTCATTTTATTGGTTTTAGCCCTGTTTTCCAGCCTGTCAAGATCATCCTGTATCCTGTCTCCCCTGGACACCCCTCCCAATTTAGTATCATATGCAAATTTAATAAGCATTCCTCTGTTCCTTCATCCAAATCATATATAAAGATGTTGAACAAAACAGGTCCCAGGACAGATCCTTGAGGCACTCCACTTGTCACTCCTCTCCAAGAGGATGAGGAACCATTCATAAGCACTCTGGATGTCATCAGTCAACCAGTTACAGATCCACTTAATGGTATCAGGATCCAAACCACATTTTACCAACTTATCAACAAGGATAGTATGTGGAAACATATCAAAAGCCATACTGAAATCAAGATAAATGATGTCTACAGCATTCCCCTGATCCAGCAAGGTAGTCACTTTCTCAAAAAAAGTCTGACATGACTTGTTCATGCTGGCTCTTAGTAATCACAGCAATCCTTTCTAAATGTTCCAGGACTGACTGATGATTTGTTCTAAAACTTTTCCAGGTATAGACATCAAGTTGATGGGTCGGTAGTTACCCAGGTCCTCCTTTTCCCCCCTTCTTGAAGATGGGGACCACATTCACCTGCCTCCAATCTTCCGGCACCTCTCCTGTTCTCCAAAAATTTTCAAAAATAATAGCCAGAGGCTCAGAAATTACATCCACAAGCTCTTTCGGAACCCTTGGATGCAGTTCATCTGGTCTTGAGGACTTAGTTTCATTTAAAGAAACTAGATGTTGGACTTCCAGGATTGGAAAATGCTGAGCTGAACTGCTTCTCAGAAGGGGAGCAGGCTGGAACTTCTGTTCAGGGTAGTGAAAGGCAATCTAATGCCTACTGCCTACTTTTCTCAGTCAGAGATTAGTCCAAGTTATGCACAGGAAACTTTGAGGAGATTTACTTTGGCTAAAAGGGAGTCCCGGGGGGTGCTCCTTTGAGGCTTTGAAGAATCTCCGGAGACGAGTTGCATTTTCATCATCTGCAGAGGTTTCCAGAGTCATTTATTTGACTTAAGCTCGAGAGGATCCTGATCTTCTTTGTTTCTACTAAACATCTAAAGCTATGCAAGACCAGTGTTGATCTGGATAACTACAGAAAAGGTACAGATCTCTGTCTTTCATTCCGGGACTAATTAAAATTAAACAAAATAAAATTAGAAGGTGGGAAATTGAAATCTAGAAAGCTTGGAAGAAGAAGCGGAGAAGGGGCGAAATTTGGACTGTGTAAATTTAAAGGACAGCGTTAAAAAGTGAGAAGGAATTTATTGTTTGGTCTACTTGCGGTTTCTGAGAAAAAGCTCCATCATCATAGAATCGCAGCTTTCACAGTCAACACAGGAAGTACGTCAAGTATCATGAGATCTCTCTACCAGTGAAAATGGGATTTGGTCGCAAGAAAAGCAGGAAGTATTGGATGAAAAAGGGAAATCATTGAAGCAGCCAGCCTTCTCTAGGACTATAATATCATAGAAAAACATCGGCGGCCATTGCAAGGAGGTCAAAGTTTAAATAATTTTTTTAAAGTGTTCAGGACATTAAAAATTGGTGGAGCCGACAGAGGTGACGACTATAAGGTAAATGCTATTAGATATTATTGCTAACAACTATTTTAAAAGCCTCTAGAGGGAAAAGGAAAAAAAATTTAAAGTGAGGCAGAAAGTCACGACCACCATTTTGGAGAAAATAAAAACTTTAAAAATAAATATCTGAGCCCAGAAGGCTCTGAGGATGGCGAAATTAGGCTTATTGAAGAAAGCAAGCTTCATTCTTTTAAACCTGATAGTTGAAATTTAATTTGGTGAGATCAAATTTTTCAGTGTTTTTACATGTCATACCACAAGCAAACCCGTGCAAGGGCTGCTTAACTGGAGAAAATGCAGGAGCAATTGGATGAAATGGAAGCCAGGATGGTGAAAGGGATGAAGGAGATGATAACTGCTTCCAAAAAAGAAATTAGAAAAAATATTGAAGAGCTAAAAAAAGATATAGAGGATCTCAGAAATGAGACTGTGGTAACATCGAAGAAAGTGCAAGAGGTGGAAGGGAGAGTGAAAGTACATGATTCCACCTTGTTAAAAATGCAAGAAAAAGTGGCAATTCATGACTGCAAATTGATGGAGACCCAGATACATCATCCTCTGTACCTGAGGATAAAGAAACTGACCTGGAAGAATATATAATAAAAATAATTGCAGAATTTCTGGAGGAAGATCCTGAAGGGACTAGAAACATGTATGACTATATGTATAGAGTGAATTCACTTTATGCAAAAAAAAAAATCTACCAAGAGTTGTGATTATAAGACAAAAGAAATGGTGGGAAAGATTATAAATAAATTTTTTGAAAAAACACTGATAGTGGGAGGCAGCAGAGTAAGAATTATGAAGGAGTTGCCAAGACAAGTGATAAATGACAGAAGAGCATATTAGAAACTGACAGAAAAATTACGGGACAATGAAATGAGGTATAGATGGATAATACCTGAAGGTTTGAGCTTTGAACTTCAAGGAAGAAGGATTACAATTACAAATACACAGGAACTGTGTAGATTTTGTGAAGAACATAAAGAATTTGCACCATGATGGATTACAAATTATTATCTTGGAATATAAATGGACTAAATTCACCACAAAAAAGAAAGGCAATGTTTCATTGGATTAAAAAGCAAAATTGTAATATAGTTTGTTTACAAGAAGTACACATTAAACAAAAGGATTACAATTTTTTATGGAATAAGCAATTGGGACTAGAATTTTATTTATTGGCTGAACAGAAGAAAAGGGGAGTGATTTTTTATATTAAACAAGAATTGGATCCAAAATTAGTGTTTAAAGATAAAGATGGAAGATTTGTAGCGGTAGAAATATTATTAAATGCAAAAAAAAGTTGTTATTGGGATTGTATGCACCAAATGGAGCAAAGGATGCTTTTTTCAAAGACCTTATACAACAATTTGATGAAGTGACATATGATCAAGTTTTGATAATGGGGGATTTTAATGGAACAATTAAGAATACACTGGATAGGTCTGGGGAAAAATAATAAGGAAGGGAAGTTGCCAAAGTCTTTTTTTGAACTGGTCAAACAAGAAAACCTGAAAGATATATGGAGAAAATTTAACCCTGAAGTGCGGGACTATACCTTTTTTTCAGCAAGACATAATACTTTTTCTAGAATTGACATGTTGTGGGTCACTAAGGACTTAGGCCTTATAACAAGGAAAATAGAGATTCTACCTAAAATAGGAGCTGACCATAACCCAATAAAGTGGATTACAAAATTGTTTAAAAAGTCGAGAAGATGGAGATTAAATGAAGATTTACTACAGAATAAAGAAATAGTGATATCTCTTGAAAATGAAACTAAAGCTTTCTTCCAAATAAATGATAAAGAAGATATAGAATTTCAGATGGTTTGGGATGCTTATAAAGCAGTATTGAGAGGAATATTAATTACATTGAATAATAAAGACAAGAGAGCAAAAGAAAAACAGATGTTGGATATTCAAAATGAAATAAAGAAAAAAGAAGGGGAACTGAGAAAAAGACCAGGGAAAAAGAAAATTATGAGGGAGATTACAATATTACAAACACAAATGACACATTTATTAAATAAAGAATTGGAATGGAATCTGAAAAGATTACAGCAGAAATCTTTTGAGGGAGCAAATAAACCTGGAAAGTATTTGGCCTGGCAACTGAAAAAAAAGAGAGAAAGTAAAATTATTAATAAAATTGTGGCTGATGGAAGAGAGTTGGTAGATCAAGAAGGAATAAAAAGAGAATTTTTTAAGTACTGTGCCAAATTATTTAAGGGTGTTAAAATAAAGAAAGAAAAGATGGAAGCGTATTTACAAAATATTAAAATAGCACCCTTAACGGAAAATATGAAAAAAGTCTTGAATGATCCAATTGAAAAAATAGAAATTGAAGCAGCGATTAATGCAATGGAAAAATGGAAAGGCACCTGGGCCAGATGGATATATAGCTAATTTTTTTAAAACCTTCAAAGAGGAATTAATACCGAAACTTCAGAAATTGATGAACATTATAAGAATAAAGGGGAAAATACCAAATACATGGAAGGAAGCTGTTATTTCATTGATTCCAAAAGAAAATAGAGATGTCACAAATGTAAAAAATTATAGACCAATTTCACTATTAAATAATGATTATAAAATATATACAAGAATATTGGCAGAACGGCTTAAACAATATCTGATAAATTTTAATAAAGGAGGATCAAGCGGGGTTTCTTCCCAAAAGGCAAATAAGAGACAATATTAGAACGGTTGTAAATATTGTAGAATATTATGAAAGACATCCAGAAAAGGAAGTTGTATTATTCTTTACAGATGCAGAGAAAGCATTTGATAATTTAAACTGGGACTTTATGTTTGCAATAATGGAGAAAATGGAACTGGGGGAAAACTATATAAGGATGATAAAAGCAATATATACTGAACAATGTGCAAGGCTATGTATAAATGCAGATCTTACAGAAGATATGATAATTAGCAAAGGTACAAGACAAGGCTATCCACTTTCCCCACTGTTGTTTATAATGACTCTTGAAATCTTACTGATGCAAATCCAAGAAGACAAAGAAACAGAAGGATTAAAAGTAAAAGGATTTACTTATAAATATAGGGCATATATATAATGTTTATAAATGAAAATCCCATACAAGTAACACCTTTGTTGCTAGTTAAAATACAAGAATATGGAGAATTGGCGGGACTTTATATTAATAAAGAAAAATCAAAACTTTTATGTAAAAATATGCAAGTAAGTAAACAAAAGGAACTGAAGAAGTTAACGGGTTGTGAAGTTACCTCTAAGGTAAAATATTTGGGTGTGGAGATAACAATGAAGAATATTGATTTGTTTAAAAACAATTATGAGAAGTTATGGCATAAAATGGATGAAGATATAATAAAATGGAATAAACTTAATTTTTCATTGCTTGACAGAATAGCTGCAATTAAAATGAATATTCTGCCAAGAATAATGTATTTGTTTCAAACTATTCCAATTCTGAAAGACAGGAAACAATTTAATAAATGGCAAAGAAAAATTTCAGAGTTTGTGTGGGCTGGGAAGAAACCAAGGATTAAAATGAAAATTTTAGCAGATGCAAAAGAGAGAGGAGGATTCCAATTACCAGATTTAAAATTATACCATGAAGCAGTATGTTTAGTGTGGATAAAAGAATGAGTGACGTTGTTAAACAAAACTCTTAGCGTAGGAATGTCATGGAAATAAATTTGGCTGGCACGCTTATATGTATTATGGGGGGGGAAGATGGATTTTTTTTCTCATCATTATATAAGAAATAATTTGCTAAATACATGGATGAAATATAAGAAATATGGAGATGAGAGAAAGCCATTATGAATAGTGCCAGCAGAAGTAATAAAAATAACAGCTGAGATGGGTGAAGAAAAGTGGTTGTCATATAATCAACTATTAAAAATACAAAGTGGCAAAATAGAATTGAAAACTGCTGAAGAGCTGAATAATAAATATGATTGGTTTCAAATGCAACAAATAAAGAGCTTGGTAGAGAATGACATTAAAACTGAAGGAATAAGAAAAGAGCAAACAGAAATGGAACAAATTCTGCTTGGAGACAACGAAAAATTAATTTCAAAATTATATAAATTACTTTTAAAATGGACTACGGAAGATGAAATAGTGAAATCTCAAATGATTAAGTGGGCAATTAATGTAAATAAAGAAATACAGATGGAAACTTGGGAATATTTGTGGAAGAACTCTATGAAGCTTTCGACGTGTCATAGTATTAAAGAGAACTGTTTTAAAATCATGTATAGATGATATATGACTCCTAAGAAATTGGCAAAAATGAATAATAAGATGCCAGAGAGATGTTGGAAATGTAAAAAACATGAAGGTTCTTTCTACCATATGTGGTGGACTTGTGAAAGAGCAAAAAAGTATTGGCAGATGATTCAACAAGAAATTTGCCCGTATCTTACTTTAGTGAGAGGACTTTTAGAAATGCAGTGTCCTTTTACTTTTCTTGATTTGGGTGGCTTGGATTTCTTGGGGTTAGGGTGAAGGTTTTTGGGGGGGAGAGGGGTTGGTAAAGTTCCTGTATTGTTAAAAGTTAAGTTTTTTACTGTTTTAAAAGGATTCTGTGTTTAATTTGTTGCTGTTGTGTTGTGCTGCTGTTGTTCCTTTTCTCTTCTGGTTCTGGTTCTTGGGGGGAGGCGGGCTGTTTGACCTAATTTTCATTGTTTAAAAGGCCACTTTTTTAACAGTTGAGTTTGTTGGCCTTTTTTTCCTGTTGTCCCTTTTCCTGGTTCTGGTTTTGGGGTGGGGGGGGGCGCGTGTTGTGGACTGATTTGGCCTGAGGTTTCTTATTGTTGAAAAGGCCACTTTTTTAACAGTTAAGCCTTCTGCTTGGATCTATTCTCTGTTGCTGCAGGTTCTGCATCCTCCTGTCCTGTTGTCCCTTTTCCTGGTTCTGGTTTGGGGGTGGGGGGGGGGGTTAAAAGTTAAGTTTCTTTCTGTCACGTTTTGCTTTTTTTTAAATTACCTCTGGTTGGTGTGAGAAGGTTGGTGTGTGTGGGCTGTGTGGGGTGGGGTTTTTATAGAGTTGTTTCTGGAGTCTGAGGCTGCTTTCGGTTTGCCTAGGGCCACTAAATAGGCTGCCCCACTAATAAGGGTGTTTTTAGGGATTGTGTTTTTTGAAATTTAAAAAAAAATAATCCAGTTTAGGGCTTTATCTTCTTTCAAAATTCAACTAGGCCAGATAGGGGCGATTTAAAAAGATTTTAGGTTTCTCATAAAAGGCAGCGTGACTACTAGGCCACATTAGGATCCCTTTTAAAGCGACTAGGGTTGCAGTGCATCTTGCTTTCAGCCACTAAAAGCTGGTGCATCCTTAGATTTCCATAGGGTAAACCACAGCTTCTCTCAAGTTATAGGGGACACCTGATTTCTAGTTTGCAAGGAAATCCGGTTTGTCCCAGAATCTAGTTAGGAGAAATTTCACTAGGAGGATATAACAAGGATTGCCTTCATCTCAAGGTAGCCTTTTAAAAACTGTAGCCAGGTAGAGGCAGGATCACCTAGTCTTCTAAACTTTACCAGGTCACTACTACCCCAACCCAAAGAAGGACAGGTTAGGGACCAAAAAACAAACAAACAAGTTTTGGTGGGAGAGTTTTTAAAAAGAAGTCAGGGCACCTGTTGGTTCAGGGTACAGTGCAGTGAGTTAGGTTTGTAAAAAAAACCCACTCTCAGTTCAGGGTGACATGAGTGACAGGCAGCAGAAGAGGGGCCCTGGGGGCAAGGCCAAGGAGAAGACTAGAGGGGTGGAGGGGAGGGGGAGGACCCAGGTCTCCCCCCCACCTTTGTGTAGGGCCACTCCACAGCCGCCTTCCAGCACTCCAACCTCTGGCCGGAGTTTGATGAAGAAGAAGGCCCACCTTGGGCCCTTCATCGAGGCTGCTGCTGGGGCGCCCCCAGCAGAGGTGCCATTAGGTGCTGGCACTGAGCAGGGGTCTGCGGCTCAGGCAGTCTCTCCTCCAGCTGATGTCACTCGGCCTCATCAGCCGGAGGAGGGGCAGCAAGAGCAGCCCTCTTTGGAGATGAGCTTTGGGGACAGTTTTCTGTCCAAAACTATCACCCCAAGGAGGGAGCAGAGTGTCGTGCAGGAGCTGGAGAAGAAGCTGGTTGAGGAGGACCAGCCCCCTTCTTTGGTTCCTTTGGGCACCAGCAGTCCTTCAGGGGATGGCCAGAAGGGGAGGCCGCATGGGGTGGAGGGGGAAGAGATGGAGACACAAGGTGCCTCCATCTCCGCCCACTTCCCCCCCGGCGGCCAGCCCCTCCTGCCACCCTGAGACAGAATGTGTCTGCCCCGAGCCCCTCACAGGAGGTGGCTCCGGACACCAAAGCTGCCCGTCAGCTTGGGCATCCATACGCCTCCGAAATCTGGAAGCATTTCTGACTTATGCACCATGCCAGCTGTGTAGGGCCCGGATCAGTTGTGGGTGGGACCCTGCCCACCTGACTCCGGGGGGGTGCCACCACCCGGCGGTGCTTCTTAAGAGGGAGAAGCAGGCTGGTGCTGGGGTGCCCAAGCGGCCAACACCACCCAGCCAGGAGGTCTGTCCAATCGCGACTACCTCCAGAACTCTCCAGGAGAGTAACGTGGTAGTGCAGGGATGCCAGGAGGGGGAATCAGGTATGGCAGGAGGGTGATCATCTGGAACCTTGCCAGGTCGAGCACCCATGGGCTTCCATTTTCAGTGATAGAGAATCCTGGGGTGTGAGGGTTGCTCGAGTACCTGGCGCCCTGGTACAAAGTTCCTGCTAGAACCACCATTAGCAGGACCATTGTGCCAGCTGTTTTCAGGGCGACCAGATCTGTGGTGAAGGCGCATTTGTCCCATGCTGCCAGGGGGACTGTGCACGTCACCTCAGATAACTGGAGCTCCCAACATGCGTCTGAGGGGTATCTCTCCCTGACTGCGCATTGGTGGCAACCCAGGAAGCTGCAGGCAGTGCAGGGTGGGGGTGGCACTGGCAGTAGCGGCAGGTAGGGTCAAGGCCACCAGGCTGGCTATCGCTAGGTCTTGCTGCACGCCGAAGCAGTCGACGCGCTGCACACGGCAGACACACTGAGAGCCATCCTCTCATGGCAGTTAGAGGGCTGGGTAGGCAGCGGGGATATTGCCATGGGCTTCGTGGTGACTGATGGTGGCTCCAACATCAAGGCGGCTGTCCTGCGTCAGGGCCTAAAATGCCTGCCTTGCGTGGCCCACCTTCGCCATCTCGTGGTTAAGGACGCATTGGGCCAGACGAAAAGCCAGGATCGTCGGTATCTAGCCGCGACCCATGAGTAGCAACTTCTGCTCCAGAAGTGTCGGCACATCACGGGTCACTTCTCACTAGGGTTGCCAAGTCCAATTCAAGAAATATCTGGGGACTTTGGGGGTGGAGCCAGGAGACTTTGGGGATGGAGCCAGGAGGCATTGGGGGCAGAGCCAGGAACAAGGGTGTGACAAGCATAACTGAACTCCAAGAGAGTTCTGGCCATCACATTTAAAGGGACAGCACACCTTTTTAAAATGTCTTCCTTTCATAGGAAATAATGGATAGGGGCACCTTCTTTTGGGGCTCATAGAATTGGACCCCCTGGTCCAATCGTTTTGAAACTTGGGGAGTACTTTGGGGAGAGGCACTAGATACTATATTGAAAATTTGGTGCCTCTACCTCAAAAAACAGCTCCCCCAGAGCCCCGAAACCTCCAGAACAATTCCTCATTATACCCTATGAGAATCGATCTCTACATAGGGAATAATGAAGACATTTCCCTCTCTCCGACCCCCCCCCCCCCCCGTTTCTGGCTAGTCATCTCTGAAGAGGGGATTGGCCTCCCTACTCACCAGTTGCTGCCACCGGAGGTGCAAAAGCACATGGTCCTGGGGCTTCCCCTCCCCCCCCCCCCCCCCCCCGTTTCTGGCTAGTTGGCTCTGAAGAGGGGATTGGCCTCCCTACTCACCAGTTGCTGCCACCGGAGGTGCAAAGTCATATGGTCCTGGGGCTTCCCCTCCCCCTCCCCCCGCCAGCCAGCTGATTGGGTCCGGAAGCAGCCTGGGAAAACGGAAGAAAGGATGCTGCGATCCGGCTGGGTGGGAAGGGAAGGGCAAGGAGAGAAGCTGCTGGGATTGGAGCTGGGTGGGAAGGGTGGCCATTCCACCCCCCCTCCCCCTCCCCCCGCTTTCCAAATTTTTGGCAAGCGGGGGGAGCAGGCTCCAAATCGGGGGTCCCCCGCCCAGGTGGGAGATTTGGGAAGCCTACTTCTCATGCAGCAATATGGACTCATATCTGCTGCGTGAGAAACTGACACTGACAGGCGTGCCAGGGCACCGCCTGATCGGTGTCAGCACATGCTGGAACTCCACCTGTGCCATGCTGGAGCGCATGTTGGAGCATAGAGCAGCCCTGGATGCCTTTATCTCTGAGACGAGGGTCTTTCAGGATGAGAACCGCCTCACCCAAGAGGATTGGGTGGTCATTTCTCAGACTGTGGAGATTCTTGGGCCCTTCAAGACCCACACAGAAATGCTCTCGTCTGACACGGCGAGCATCGCACTGGTCGTCCCAATGGTGCACATGGCCCGTGAGGATCTGGCCTCATTTCTAGTGCCAGCTCAAGGCAGTGCAGACGTTCTTCCAGTGGTGCGCGCCCTGGTTATTAGGCTGCAGGAAGGGCTTGAGGCCCGCTTTCAGACTTTCACCCAGGATAAGTTCTATATGATGGCGACCAAGTTAGACCCACGCCTTAAGGGCACAGTCGCCGAGCGGGCCAACGAGCTTGATCTCTGGTGAGACGACCTCTCCCAGAAGGTCGAGCGTTGCAGAGCAAGGGGGGGGGCAGTGCCGGTAACTGAGGAGGACGGGGGTGGAAGCAGCTCAACTGGCACTTCCACTGCTGTTCATCCCCAACCTCCCCGGCTAGCCATTGTTTCCCACCAGACTCACGCCACGAAGAGTCCTGAGATGACACTCATCGGGTGGCTCGTTGGCCCCTGTGGAGTGGTAGGCCCCTGAGAGCGGAGACGGGTGCTGCGATGGTGAGGGACTCTCTTTTGGAGCCCTACGAGTTACAGGAAACGTCTCCTTTGGACTACTGGGTCACAAAGGAGGGGGTCTGACCGGCCCTCTCCTCCGTGGCCAAGGTGTTCCTCTCATGCCCACCAATGAGCGTGCAGAGCGAGCACATCTTTTCGCATATGAGCGACACTGTCTGCCCACATCGCAATCACCTGCAACCCTGGACAGTTGAGCAGTTGGTCTTCCTGAAGGTCAACTTGCCTCTGTTCGGCTCCCCGAATGTAGACTTTGAGAGTGAATGAAGTGAGCACCTACTTGTGCCTGCATCCTCTCTTGGCCTGCACTTGGAAGATGATTGTAAAAATACTCTCCCACTAAAAATAGACTAGAGTCCAAAGACAGCCCAAAAACTCACTCACAAATTGATTGGCAGTGCATCCCACCCCCATCCATCCCCAAACCAAAAGTGAATGCTGGTTTAAAATCTGCAAACCAATCCAAATTTCCCCAGTCCCCATCCACACATGCCTAATAATACTGAAAGAGCCATTGCAGCCTCCAACTGTAACCGACAGCACCCACAGGCCCAGTCCGGAAAACCCAGGTTTTTTTTCAGGGGCAGGAGGAAGAAAGAGGGAGGTGCCAGTGAGGATGACAGGCAGCTAGCAGACATACCAATGCTGAGGTCCCTCTAATGGGACAGTGATAGCTGGTGTGTTGCTGCTGAGCTGAGAGAGAAGGAATGGTTGCCTTCCTTTCACACAATCTGAGGCCATCCCAGTGATCTTCCTCATTTGGGGTGCAATTCTGGCTCGCCTCCTCGTGGTGCACCCTGGGTAACACAAAAAAGCCTGGACCAGCCAACCATCCATCACTCAAGGTAAGTCTAAATGCTTCTTGCTTTGTGTCAGATACAGAATGATGTGGAGCTAGGTGTGGTCCACTGCTTCTCTTGTTTGAGAGTTGTGTTGTTTGGAACAGGGCTGGAGAGCTGGCATCTGTAGATTGTGTGTTCTGTGGCAGGGAAGCTGGCACCTGGGTGAAAGACCCAAAACCAGCAGGCTTGTTGTGCTTGGCCAGCTCTCCCCGCATTGTTTGGGGCAGGGCTGGAGAGCTGGCATCTGTAGATTGTGTGTTCTGTGGCAGGGAAGCTGGCACCTGGGTGAGAGACCCAGAGCCAGCAGCCTTGTTATGGTTGGCCAGCTCTCCCCGTGTTGTTTGGGGCAGGGCTGGAGAGCTGGCATCTGTAGATTGTGTGTTCTGTGGCAGGGAAGCTGGCACCTGGGTGAGAGACCCAGAGCCAGCAGGCTTGTTGTGGTTGGCCAGCTCTCCCCGTGTTGTTAGGGGCAGGGCTGGAGAGCTGGCATCTGTAGATTGTGTGTTCTGTGGCAGGGAAGCTGGCACCTGGGTGAGAGACCCAGAGCCAGCAGGCTTGTTGTGGTTGGCCAGCTCTCCCCATGTTGTTTGGGGCAGGGCTGGAGAGCTGGCATCTGTAGATTGTGTGTTCTGTGGCAGGGAAGCTGGCACCTGGGTGAGAGACCCAGAACCAGCAGGCTTGTGCTTGGCCAGCTGTCCCGTGTTGTTTGGGGCCGGGCTGGAGAGCTGGCATCTTTGCAGAGCAGACCTTGAGCAGATTGTGTTTTGTGTGGCAGTGTCGTTGGCAACTGGGTTTATATTGGTTCCAGGCCTGCAGGGTTCATAAAGTTGATAGATGGATGTAGTGCATTTGGGTCCTGTAGAGATTCTCTGGTGTGAAGTTAGGTTTGGCTTTGGGTGCCCCAGGAATTGGACCCCCTGGTCCAATTTTTTTTTTTTTTTGGCCTTGTGGGTTTTGTGTGGGACAGTGCCCTGAAGCTGCACAGCAGTTTGGGGGGCTCTCCTCAAAACCTCCTGCTCCTCAGAGCCACTTTTCCCACAACAGTTACAGTGAGGAAGTGGCTCTAATTGGTTTTTTCTCACCATTGGGAACAGTGTTCCTTTTGGGGTGCCCACAGATGGGTTCAGTCTTTTTGGGCCAGGGGATTTCATGCTGGGGAGTCCCCTGAAGCTGCCCTGCAGTTTTGGGGCCTCTGCCTCAAACTCCCCTCTGGCCAGAGCCACTTTCCCCACAGCAATTATAGTGGAAGAAGTGGATAATTGGGCTTTCTCCAGCATTGGTGGCAATGGGCCTTTTGGAGAGCCCAAAGACAGGGACCCCCTGGCCCAATCTTTTTGGGACTTGGGGGTTTTGTAGGGGAGAGTCCCCTGCGGGTTCCCTGCAGTTTTTGGGACTCTCCCTCAAACTCCCTGCCCCTCAGTAGCCTCTAATTATGCCCTATGTTGCCATTGATTTCAATGGCCCATAGGGTATAATGGTGGGATAGGGCACCCTCTTTGGGTGCCCCTGAAATGGGACCCCCTGGCCCAATCTTTTTGGGACCCCCTGCAGGTTCCCTGCAAATTTGGGGGCTCTCCCTCAAACCCCCTTTCCTCCAGGCAGCTTCCAATTTACCCTATTTTGCCATTGATTTCAATGGCCATAGGGTATAATGCAGCCGCGCATCTACCGTATATGCAGCTATTCCGAGTACCGGTAATTGGAAATACATGGTATTCCAAATTTTTTGGCCCCGTGTATTTCTGAATCCGTGTAAATCCGATTATTATTTTTTTTGCACACCCCTAACACAGACCTCAGTCGTTCTGGTTGCTTTAGAACAGGAGTGTCAAAATTCATTTGTTATGAGGGCCAAATCTGACATAAATGAGACCTGGGCCGGGCCATGTTGGGCTGGGCCATATGTGTGCCTATTTAAGATTAGGTAGCAGAGATATAAACTTTATAAAGGACACAGACAGACACAATTAAAGATCCAGTAGAAGGAAGAGAGGCTTGGCTCAGTAGCTCTGCTGTGTGATTGAGAGAGCCTGGCTAAGCAAGTTCGGCCTCCTCCCCCTTGCTCCCCAAGGGAGGCACCGCAGCCAATGGAGAAAATAGAGGTTTTTCTCTGTAGCTCCTGTGTGATTGAGCAAGCCTTGCAAAGCAAGCTGTGATGCAGAAGGAAGCAGATGACAGCCAGTTGCTTGGGGACCTGATAGGAGCCCTCTGGGGGCCTGATTCGGCCCCCGGGCCACATGTTTGACACCCCTGCTTTAGAAGATCTGTGGATAGAATAGGCCAATCACACACATTCAGCCCTACCTGCCTCATAGAATCATATAGTTGAAAGGGCCCTCCAGGGTCATCTAGTCCAACCCCCTGCACAATGCAGGAAACTCACAAATACCTCCCCCCCCACACACACACACACATATCCCCAGTGACACCTGCTCCACATACAGAAGGTGGCAAAAAAAAAAAACCTCTCCAGAATCCCTGGCCAAACTGGTCAGGAGAAAAATTGCTGATTGACCCCAAAGTGGCGAACAGCATTTCCCTGGGTGTGTAAGAAAGGGCCACAAGAACTCAGCACTGATGCACCCTTCCTGCCCTCCGTCTCATGATCTGCCTAAGTTCACAGAATCAGCATTGCCATCAGATAGCCATCTAACATCCGCTTAAAAACTTCCGAAGGAGAGCCGACCACCTCCCGAGGAAGTCTGTTCCACTGAGGAACCGCTCTGTCAGGAAGTTCTTCCTAATGTTGAGCCGGAAACTCTTTTGATTTAATTTCAACCCATTGGTTCTGGTCCTACCTTCCGGGGCCACAGAAAACAATTCAACACCATCCTCTACATGACAGCCCTTCAAGTACTTGAAGATGGTGATCATATCACCTCTCAATCTCCTCTCCAAGCTAAACATGGAGTTGTTACAGTGATAAAAAGGAGTATAAGAGAACAGGGCTTTTTTGTAGAAAACTGAGCATAGTTATACTGGATGTCTGCTGCCCCCAATGCTTTAAATGCTTTAAATGTTTTAAATGGTTATTATTTATTATTATTATTATTACTTTTTATTTATATCCCGCCCTCTCCGCAAGCGGACTCAGGGCGGCTTACAACATTATAAAAACAATTAATCCAATAAAACATATAAAACCATAATTTACATATCAACTTTAAAACCATTTTATAGTGCTATTTCAGTCCAGTATAGGTGGTATTGACTTCTTAACTATGATCAGACCCACCGATGTCCGGTGGCAGCCCTTTTTCAGTTAGACCACAAAAGCTTGTTTAAACAGTTCGGTCTTACAGGCCCTGCGGAACGCAGACAAATCCCGCAGGGCCCTTATAGCTTCTGGGAGGGTGTTCCAAAGTTCTGGCGCTGCCACCGAAAAAGCCCTGGATCTCGTTACAGATAGCCTGGCTTCTCTTGGGCCAGGGGCGGACAACAGATTTTTTGTCCCTGATCGCAGTGCTCTCTGGGGGATATATGGGGAAAGGCGGTCCAGTAGATAGGCAGGTCCCTGACCATAGAGGGCTTTAAAGGTTAATACCAACACCTTGAAGCGAACTCGGAATACAACAGGCAACCAGTGCCTGTTGTATTGTGCCTCTCAGCATTGGCTGAATGTGCTCCCGTCGCGGCAGCCCCATTAGCAGCCGTGCCGCAGCGTTCTGCACTAGTTGTAGTCTCCGGGTTAGCGTCGAGGGTAGCCCCATGTAGAGAGCATTACAGTGATCTATTCTTGAGGTGACCGTGGCATGGATTACCGTCGCTAAGTCGTTGCGCTCCAGGTAAGGGGCCAGCTGCCGCGCTTGCCGAAGATGAAAGAAGGCAGATCTAACAGTGGCTGCCACCACCTGACCCCCCATTGTAAGGGAGGACTCAAGAAGCACGCCTAAGTTCTTGACCTTAGGGACCGGTATCAATGGTACCCCGTCAAGGGCTGGCAGCTGGATCTCTCTCCCCGGACCGCCCTGACCCAGGTAGAGAATCTCCGTCTTCGTCGGATTCAATTTCAGCCGACTCAGTCTGAGCCAAGAGGCCATGGCTTGTAATGCCAGGTCTAGATTTTCCAGGGTACAGTCAGACTGGCCACCCATCAATAGGTAGAGCTGGGTGTCATCCGCATATTGATGGCAACCCAGTCCGTACCTCCTGACAATCTGGGCAAGGGGGCGCATATAGATATTAAATAGCATCATATTGTACCCTTGAATCCACTCCTCAGTTCTATCCAACCCCTTAATCCCCCACGGATAACTGGAATTAGTCTTAAAGAATTGTGGGAACCAATCTTGATTGAAAAAACTACCTACTAGAGAAATACCAGCCACAGTCCACTTCCTTAGTTTATCCCATATTCTTAATGAATTTTCCAGGAAGGGATCTGCTGGTATAGAATATGATCTCCTCTGACGTTTAGACCAAAAAGTTCAATGTTTTAAATGGTTTAATGTTTAAATTTAAATGCTCTATGTTTAACGCCTATTTATGTTAGATTCCTGTGTTGTAAGCCGCCCTGAGCCACTTGTTGGGAAGGGCGGGATAGAAGTCATAAAATAAATAAATAAAATAAAAAGCAGGGACTCATTTGCATATTAGGCCACACCCACTTATGCCAAGCCAGCGGGAACTGAGTTCCTGTGCGTTCCTGCTCAAAAAAAGCTCTGTGAGAGAGTAACGTGAACCACTTTGGGAGAAAAGTGTGGTATTGATTAAGAAGGCTTGCCAATTCTGGGTTGGGAAATTCCTGGAGATTTGTGGGTGGAGCCTCAGCATGGTGATGTTCAGGACACAGAGTCATCACCAGGCTATAGTACCATAGGACAGGATTATCCACTCTCCAGATGAGCTGTTTTCCCCAGGAGACTGACTAATCTGCTGTGTGAGCCTAACCTGAGTGTGTACCCAGTTTCTAATTTATAAGCAAAAAGGGACATCACAAGAACTGGCTATGTATGCATTGTTCACATTTTCAAGGCCATGAAGACAAGTAGACCAGGAATTTACAAAATGGAAGGCAAATGATACCTGCGTTTTGATTTTCTAATTTTTTTTCTAGCGAGCCCTGGAATTCCTCCACAGGTAACTGAGGTTCTTGAATGAGAAGCTTAATAATTCATGAGAGCAGCTTCTTGGAAAGACCAGTTATCTGCCATCACTGGAAGGAGTTGTTATAGGAGAAAGTTAGAGTGCGTTTTAGGTAACTCTCTAGCTGTGTACTATACAACATGGCCCAGAATCCTTTGCAACAAGGAGGGGCTCTTTGATAGAGTCACAGAGGTTCTTCATCAGATGAGTCAGTATGGAAAGAGATGTCTGAAAACAGAAAGTTTGAAAAGCTACTCCTCTGCTTAACCACTTCTCTGTCAAGGACAACATCCACTTATGAATATGCATCCTTCGTGCCCAGTAAAAAGTTGCTGGCCTCATTAAGAGGGAGAAAGTCTAGTTTTCTGACAAATAAAATCTATTCTCTAACACCAAAAAAATGTTCTCCTCTAACCATGTGCCAGTCAATAATCTGCTTATGATCTCTATTATCAACCAAACATTTGAAAGTGTGAAAAAGCAGGAAAGGCAAATCTTGTGGCTGCCAGCCTGTCAATCAATCACAGATTGCCTGAAAAATCACAAACTATCTTTCAGAGAAAAGTCTTACAAATATATAATTTTTTATTCTGGACTCCGTCATTCTGTGAGGCCAATCAATCACCATGTGCCTGATGAATCATGAAACATGCTCCGTGACATGTCAGCGCACTCGGAACGCCACTCATCGCCCTGAGTTTGTCTTGCCGTTAAATTGACTGAATGCCATTTGTGGGAAATGCTCCATTCACTCAGCTGCTGACCTCCTCTTCTGTCACCAGCCAGGCTCAAATTCCCTGCTTCTGTCTTCTGGTTTTAAACAGAAGATTTTTAGACAAGGGTTCAACAAGGCAGAGAACATGGTTTTCCTGTGTTCAACTATCATCAAAGTTGTTAGACAACTTTAACAAGAGAATGAATTCCTGCAAGGGATGTTCTGCCCCTCCTTCCCCTTTTTTAAACTCATCTGTTTTACTTAACAGAACGACACAATCAATTATGCTGGTGCGATGCTAGGATCACAAGGGCCCTGTTCCAATATCCTTCGAACTTGCCTCTTGTTCCTATCATGATTCATTACAGATGGGACAGGAATGCTCTTGCTCTTGTTAATCTTTTGTTTCATTGTCAACATGATGGGAAACTCTTTGCCGCACAAACAAGCCGTTCATTTCGAGCAGGCAAACATGGAAATTGGCTACAATAAAACACTCCTCCACCTGCTTCAGGTTTGGGTCTCTGGGGCCATTTTGCTGAAGAAGGCCCAGGAGTGATGTTCTGTGGATGCCCTGCCTCCAACTTTCCCAAGTCCCATGGGGGATTAGGGCCATCATTTCAGCATAAAGGCCTTTTGAGAAAGTTCAAGTGTCTCTCTGCTCCTCTAGGAGCTGAGAAAGGCAGGGGGAGCAGAGGGTCACTCAATCTCAAAAGGTCTTTATACTGACATGCTGTTCCTTGTCCCCGGAGATAGGATACCAGCAGGAGAATTGGGGGAAGGGACATGGCGAGCATGATGTTATCAGCATTTCTGGGTGAAATCTGGAAATGACATAGGATAATTCTAAGGATTTCCAGAAATGTATCATAGAGTTATATCAGAGAGTTTCTAGTGATTGCAGAGCTGCCCTGCTTCACTTCTGGGTTTCTCTGGCAATGCCATTGAAAATGCCCAGTATTACTTTAAAAATGTTTCTTCCCCAACCACACTGGGCAAAGAGGGCTGCCTGCAAGACACCTCCTGCCTGCCATAGCTGTTGGCCTGGTAGGCCTGCCTACAAGACTTGGAGAAGTCAGAGGCAATGCATTCACACATCACTGGGCACTGGTCTGCCATTCCATGAGAGCAACTGGACTTTCCCTTGTGGACAAGCCAATCCAGTTGCTGAAGACTGGGAAGGCACAAATAAAGTGCAATGTTCCGTGATGTGTGGCTGCAGCCCAGGCTATAATCAGACAAACTCCCTTGTCAAATGGGAATCCAGATAGGAGTCCTGGCTGCTGCCAGGTGATCCCCTTAACTGGCCTAGGAAGGCTCTGGAAGGTGGTGGATCTGAACCCAGCACTTTTCAATTTATCAGCTTTCAACTCCAGAACCTATTTTCAACACAGTACTAGGGTTTCGTAAATCTGAAGTAATAACTGAAATGGAAATGCTTCTGGGCTTGGGCAGACTGTCTTTTCTTCATCAGCAAACAGCCCATGACTTACTGCAGACATAGCATGAAATCATGGTGTAATGTTGCATTGTTGTGAAGGTTGGGGCCTTAAGTGATGCTGAAACCAAGGCAGCGTGAAGCTTGACTGATGTGGTCTCTTCCCCACACCTCTACTGGACATAACCCAAGTGGCTTTTGAGTGAGGGAAACAGGAAACAAACTGAGTTTTATTTACTCCCAGGGATCTGGAATTAGGGGGTTCAGAAAAGTGGTTAGGAACTAGTTACAGGTGTAACACAGTCTTGCCGGGCCTTTTCATTTATAAGGTTACAGCTGAATATTTCTGAGTGCTGACAACTACATTTTCCCCAAAAACCGGACTCAAAGACACCACAGCCTCCTTTCAGCCCACCCATCTAGAAGTAAAATCCTGTATTTACTATTTCCACATCCTCTCTTAAAAGACAAACTGAGGCTTTCAAAGTCTCCTGAGAACCTCTCCAGCTTCTCGCTCTGGAGCTGCAAGCCCCATCTCCATGGAGATGATGGAGAGACTCTCGTCTTTGCCCTCCCTCCACTCCCGAACCGGCTTCTGCATCCTTCACAGCGATCCAAACTGACTGCAACCTGCTCTGCTCACACACCAAGAGGACCGAGGCAGATCAGTGGGTGGGTTTTTCTTCTTGTCACAGTTGTTAAGAGAAATCCTTTTGTACCTGTCACTCAACTTCTCCCTGAGCTTCAGTAATCCATTTTTCTTTCCTCTTTTCAGGAGTTGAGTTTATTTCAAATGCATTCTTTTTGATTGAAAGAGAAATTTGGAAAGAGAAGGATCAGGAAGGAAGGTTCTGCAAAATTGCCAAATTTCACTCTGCAGATGTTCAGAGGCAGCCAATGGCTTCTCAAACCTCCCTATCCCCCTTAGAGCACTCAGAACACTACGGCATATCAAAGAGAAACTGAAGAGAAAATAAAGAAATACTCCTCTTTTGGAAGAGAAAAAAGAGTAAGAGAAATCAATAGCAATGCCTAAAAAAGTGGGTTTTGGAAAAAGAAATTCTATGTCCCATAACAATTCTAGTTAACTAAACTAACTTTGCTCCATGAAATTGGATGTCCTTTGAGTTCCAACCTTATTTGATTGAGAAAGTCTCCGAAATGTGAAAATCCGGGACATGTGTCACGTTTTTTACATGAAGAATTGTTCTCGTCCACCTTTTGAAAATCACCTATGGACTCTACGTTATAAAAGTAGACTGGACAAGATTTACATTATTGTTATTTGATTATTTGGAACCTTGCTTCATAGATTCTGAAACCGTATTGTGCCTGGGAGCACCCTTTATTACTATACCTTTAAATGCTTTAACACATAACATCCTGGTGTGTGTTTGCCAGCAGTGCCACTGGCTGATAGAGGGCGCTAGTTGTTACTACAATTATCATTCAGACTGATTAAAATACACATTGTTTCTAAAATATCTTTATTGATGGCTTGAACCAGCAGTTGGTTTTTGTTTGTATCTGAAGAAGTGAGCAGTGACTCATGAAAGCTTTAAGACCGTTAAGATTTAAGTATTCCTCCAATTCGTGGGTGTCTCTATACTCAGCTTTCCTGGATCTTAGGTCTGCCTTTGATTAGGTATCTAGAGCGATCTTATGGAACAAACTAAGTGCCACTAGTATTGATAGGTGGCTACTTTTCCTTATCCAGGCTATGTATGACCAGACTTTTATTAGGGTCAAATGCTCTCATCAGGGACACTTGACAGACCCCCACTGGTACAGCCAAAGGGGTTAAACAAGGCTGTCTCCTGGCCCCTCTTCTTTTAAATTTTGATATAAATGATCGGGTAGCATACATAAAAAAATCAGATCATCATCCTCCAAAATTAGAGTGTCGGGGTTGGGGGGTTGGCCTTACAATGGCTCTCCTCCTTCCTCGAGGATCGGGGACAAAGAGTGGCAATCGGGGGTGAGCTGTCCCAGAGACGCACACTACATTGTGGGGTGCCTCAGGGAGCAGTCCTATCATCGATGCTATTTAATATCTATATGCGCCCCCTTGCCCAGATTGCCAGGAGGTATGGACTTGGGTGTCACCAATATGCAGATGACACCCAGCTCTATCTGCTAATGGATGGCCGGCCTAGATGCGTCCCAGAGAATTTGGACCTGGCACTGCAGGCTGTGGCAACTTGGTTAAGACTGAGTGGGCTGAAATTGAATCCAGCAAAGACAGAGGTCCTTTGCTTGGGCCGGTGCACTCTGGGAGGGGAAATACCTCTCCCGGTCTTTGACGGCGCCAGGTCAAGAGCCTGGGAGTTCTACTGGAGCCTTCATTATCGATGGAGGCCCAGATGGCAGCCACTGCCAAGTCAGCCTTCTTTCACCTGAGGCGGTCGAGGCAGTTGGCTCCCTTCCTAGAGCGTCAGGACCTAGCAACAGTGATCCATGCAACGGTCACCTCGAGATTAGATTACTGTATTGCCCTCTACATGGGGCTGCCTCTGTGCCAAACCTGGAAGCTGCAGCTAGTGCAGAACGCGGCTGCTAGACTGCTGCTGGGGCTCCCAAAGTGGGAGCACATACAGCCGGGGCTGCGTGAACTGCACTGGCTACCAGTTATTTACCGGATTCGTTACAAAGTGCTGGTCATTACCTTTAAAGCCCTATATGGCCGAGGACCGGCCTACCTTAGGGACCATCTCTCCCCACACGAACCCCAGAGAGCACTGAGGTCAGCAGGGAAGAACCTGCTGACCATCCCCGGGCCAAAAGAGGTAAAACTCCAAAGTACCCACATTCGGGCTTTCTCTGTTATGGCTCCACAATTATGGAATCAACTTCCAGAAGAAATGCGGGCCCTGCGGGACTTTGAACAGTTCCGCAGGGCCTGCAAGACCATCTTGTTTCAAATGGCCTTCACTGATTAGAACTGCTAAGTAAAAGTTTTGCCATCTAGGTAATAGCACAAAAATATTAATTTTACTGTTTTCAGAATTTTAATTGATTTTAATTAATTGTACCTAAAATGTTATATTGTATAATGTATATTGAATTCTTGTTGTTAGCTGCCCTGAGCCTGCTTCGGCGGGGAGGGCGGGATACAAATAAAAGGTGATTGATTGATTGATTGATTGAGGTAACAACCATGATGGAATTCTCCTTTATGCAGACAATGCCATCCTCTTGTCAAAAACGCCCATAGTTCTCAGAAGAGCGGTGAAAGCCTTTGCTCAGTTCTGCCAGTCCAATAAGTTGGAGGTAAATCACTCTAAAACTAAAGTAATGGTGTTTGCCAAGACCTCACCACTGATTTTTAGACAATATCCCAATAGAGCAAGTTACAGGCTTTAGGTACCTTTCAAGCATGGTGAAATTCCATTGTTAATTCATTGTTTTATGGTCCTGCCTAACCTGGTCTGTGAAGTATCATGGAGGACCTAACTTTGCTAGTTTGTTATTCTTTTCCTTCCCCCCTTCTTTGCTTTATGGCTTGTAATTAGAAGTAGTGAGAATTAAAACTAAGTAGTCAGCACCTTCCCATACATTCCAGTAAGGGAGTGAGAGACATCTGGAAAAGCAAGGACACAGTCCTGATAACGCTATGGGAACGTAGACAGCTATGATAGTTTATGTGTGAATGCTACCCTGCAACCCCATCCCTTGGAATCCCTTTGAAGTAGTCCTTAAAAGTATTGTATCAATGTATGGTTGGCATTACTCTCAAGAACCTGTTACCAAAGTATCGGTCTATCAATAAACGCAGTCTTTGTATCAACTTCGACTCGTCATTGGACCCACATGCTTGACATTTTGAGAGTAATCTACAAGAAGTTTAACCGCCCTGGCAACTTTATAGCCAAAAGGCTGAAAGGATTCCAGTAACCAGTGAACTTCCAGAACCTGAGGAAGGGGCGAGAGCACCAACCCCACCGTGGCACGTGCTGGACGCCCGGAGAGGACCGAGTTCCCCTCTCCACATCCATCAACTATTAGTCACCCCACGGCAGTGGCAGCCACGTAATTCAACCACCACAATGGACGAGGCTCCGGTGCACCGAGAGGCCATCCTGACTAGGCACATGCACAAGGTAAAGATGGCCAACGAAGTGGGTGAGAACCCCGGGCTCAGGGAGGAAGAGGGTGCCATGGCTGCCGTAGTGACAAGCGCAGAGGTCGACCCCCCCATAGGCGCGGGGCTTGGGAACCCCGACGCGCTGGGCCCAAGAGATGAGGAAGACAAGATGGCTCGGGAATTTTTATTTTTTTATTTATTTAGAATTTATATCCCGCCCTTCCCACAAGTGGCTCAGGGCGGCTGATTCCGGGCAATGATCCGAAAGGAGGTCAAGGAAGTGGCCAAGGGTTTGCGGGACAGATGCAGGAAATGACCACCATGATGGCTGGAGAGTTCAACAGGCAAATCGATCAAGTCCTGGGGACAACTGGCCCAAGAAGAGCCCCTCAGCCACCCGTTGCCAGACCTCCGGCAGCGCAATCGCAACCAGCGGCGCCCCCCATCCCTCAAGAAGGGGGACGCAGGATAGAGCTGGACTCCACCTTTGACAGGGATCCTGAAGAGGTGGGGTATTTCACAATCCAGGCAAATACTTACATGCACTACTGGGAAAACACCTTCTTTGATGAATTCAGTCGTGTGGACAACCTGGGGTCGAAACTGAAGGGAGCTGCGAAGAGGTGGTACGTGAGCCTGTATGAAGCCAAGAGCCCGGAGCTGGACTTTGAAGCCACTTTTCTATAAGCTCTGCTGGCCCAGTACGAGGACCCACTGCAGGAGACTCGCGCCCTGGCCGCTCTGAGGGACATGCAGCAGGGCTCCAAGACAATTTGGGAGTACGCTGCTGAGTTCCGTAACAATGCGGCCAAGGTGAGGGGGTGGAGTGAATTGATGAAGATTAAACACTTCACCTGCAGTCTGAACGTGAGCATCTTGGATAGAGCCCTGCAGCAGGCCAGACCAACTACCCTGGTGGGATGGATCCAGTTGGCGTGAGTGTCAGGCAATGGAGACTCAAGGCAGTATTCATTGAAATAATGTATACTTTATTGGAAACTCATAGTTGGATACAAAAGTTGAGACTGATACCTGGGAATGGGTGTCTCTTAGTCTTAAGGAATCTACATCAAAGCAATATCTAAACAAAGCTAGTATTCTCAAAACAACAGGGAGTGAAGGTGCAAACTTTCACATGAGAGCTTCCACTTATCTTTTTGCCTCTGTGAAGATGCTGGCTGACCGCGGTATCTACCAACAGTCGCATCCCTTTGCTCCTTTACAACCAAAACAAAGTTTACACATCAAACGTCCCCCTCTTTGATATGCATGCTAGTTACAGTACAACAAAAGGCTTGGAGTTAGTATGAAGAGTTCATTTGGTTAGTATTTTAAAACTTTAACATGAAAGAGTTACAGAGCCTGACAGGGAGAAGTGGAGACGAACATGAAGAGAGTGGCCATGCAATGCCAGCATCAGAGCAGTAAGTCGGGCCGTGACTTAAAAAACGGAGGGAAGGCGGAGATGAAGAAACCCCAGTGGGGGGAGCCAGCAGGAAGGCCATGGGGACCCGCAAATGCTTCAGGTGCGGGGACCCGAATCACTTGGCCAGCAGCTGTCCGAACCCCCCTCGACCACATTCAAGCGCCTCTAAGACAAGCACTCCAACCCCAAAGAAGCTCGTCGGTGACGATGGTGTCACTGTCCACCATCAAGTTTGCAACCGCGCTGCTCTTCGCCGCTTCCTTAGAGTGGCTGGCCAGCTTCTTTGGGGTTGGAGTGCTTGTCTTAGAGGTGCTCGAAGGTGGTCGAGCTCAAGAGGTTCATGCAAGTGAAAGCCCTGATTGATTCGGGCTGCACCAGAGACATAATCACCCCTAAACTGGTGGATGCGTTGGGGCTCCCCACGATGGTGTTGCCACATCCCATCCAGTTCGAACAGATGGATGGGTCAGTAATGAGGGGGGAGCCCTGCGTATTAGAGACTCAGTTAGTTCCGGTGGGTATTAAAGAACATTGGGACAAGGAGGCCTTTGTAATTGCCCCCTCCTCCTCATACGATGTAGTGTTGGGAGTAGGTTGGTTGGCCAAGCATGAACCAGACATCCAGTGGGGGGACCAGACAATAGAATTTAATGACCTGAGATGTAAAACTCATCGCTGGATTAAAGAGTGGGGTCCTAATCCACCACCCCAAAAGGAGAGGGTCTGCTTGACTATGGAAGAGGTCCATGCGATTCCCAAAGCTTATAGAGACTTGAGAAGGGTGTTCAGTGAACAAGGGGCTACTGCCCCATAGAGACACGGACTGCGCCATCGAACTGAGACTTTATCTAAGCCCAAGCTTTACTCGATGGGGTGGGCGGAAAAGGTGGAACTGAGGAAATTCCTCGATAATAACTTGAAGCGAGGCTTCATCCGACCAGCCACGCCCCCCCCCCCCCGTGCAACCCCAGTCCTTTTTAGGAAAAAGAAGAACGGCTTGCTCAGACTTTGTACTGATTTTTGGGGGATTAATGGGATTTCCAACGCCTACCCGATTCCCCTCATCAAAGACTTACTCAGCATGGTGTCGGAGGGGAAGGTGTTTACCAAGTTGGACTTGAGGGATGCGTACTTCAGAGTGTGCATCAAGGAGGGGGATGAATGGAAAACAGCGTTCAATACACCTGTGGGTCAATTTGAGTATCTGGTGATGCCATTTGGATTACAAGGGGCACCAGGAGTATTCATGAACTTTATCAACGAAGTGTTGAGAGAGTATTTGTTTAAGGGGGTGGTGGTGTATCTGGATGACATAATTATCTACTCACAAGATCTCCAATCACATGTGAAATTGGTGAGGGAGGGTCTTAGCACAGGTGCTATTGAAGCACAAGCTGTATGTTAAACTGTCAAAGTGTGAGTTCCATAAGACCAAACTGTCAAGTCGATGGATTCAAGAATGAGTCAAAGTTAATACTAAGACTACATTTATTAATAACCGGTACTCTGGCGCAAGCCTCTAGCTTGCTAAGAATGAAACCAATACATTGATGCATGGGTTTTAAGATACACTTCAAAAACATTCCTATGGGGGGGGGTCCAGGAGGGAACATTCACACATAACTACAAGATACTTTCTCAGGTGATAGCTAGCCGTTTGTCCTTGTATTATCATTCAAGGCTTCCTCCCACCTCAGGCCCTGAGAAGGCGCCGATTATTTCCTTCACACCAGTTGCAAATCAAAATAAAAAAGGGGGGAGGGGAAGTGACTAAGGATAAAACATTAGCAGCAGTGGATCCATTATGATTTTAACCAAGTCTGATACAACAGGCCAAGATCCCCCCAGTCTTTAGTCAAAATCAGTCGATCTTGACATACTGCCCCCCTTAAGTTGACCCTCTCGGTCTCTGAGGGTGCTTAGTTAGAAATTTCTTAATCAGATCAGGGGCTGACACATCCTTTTCTGCTACCCATTCATTTTCACTAGGAGGGAAATGTTTCCATTTAATTAGATAGTACAGCTTTCCATGTTTAATCTTTGAGTCCAGGATTTCCTGGATCTCATGGTGACTCTGGCTCCCAATCTGGATAGGTTGAGGTGCTTCAGGCCGAGGATGCCAAGGGGAACAACCAGGGTCCTTCCAAAGAAGACTGCAATGAAAGACAGGGTGTACTTTACTTTACTAAACATCTTTGGTAACTCCAGCTCTAATGTAACTTTATTTATCACCCTTTTGATCTTAAAAGGACCCAGGTACTTACATGCCAATTTCTTGGATGGTTGGGTTAGTGGAAGGTTCTTAGTTGACACGAATACCGAGTCCCCTACTTTGAAATCCCAAGCGGGGACATGGCTTTTGTCATATTGTTTTTTGTAAGCCTCTTTGGCTGCTTCCAGGTTCTCTTGTATTTCCTTCCAGCTTTTAGTCAGTGTGCCCCATCACTGGTCGAATGGGCTTGGGTCCTTCTTTGTGTCCCCCCCCCCCCGGGAGTAAGGGGAGGCGTTTTCCCTCATACCCACTCACCATTTGAAATGGTGAGGCTTTAGTGGAGCTGTGCACGCTATTAATATAGCAGTATTCAGCGAAGGAGAGTAGATCTACCCAATTTGATTGTTGATGATTGATATAGCACCTCAAATACTGCTCTAATAACCCGTTCACGTGCTCCGTCTGTCCGTCCGTCTGAGGGTGGTAGGAGGAACTCAACCCCTGCTCCATGCCCATTAGCTTGCAAAACTCCCGCCAGAAATTGGCAACGAATTGTGGGCCGCGGTCGCTAATTACCTTGTCTGGGATTGAGTGCAGTTTGGCTACATGGTTAAAAAATAAGTAAGCCAGTTTCTTGGCGGTGGGGAGCTGGGCACAGGGAATAAAATGGGCTTGTTTAGAAAAAGTGTCCACTACCACCAATATTACTGTTTTGCCATGAGAGGGTGGTAGTTCCACAATGAAATCCATGGAGACTATCGACCATGGTCTAGAGATGGTCTCCAGCGGTTTGAGTAGCCCGGGGGGCTTCCCCCCTTCTTTTGGCCATTATGCAAATGGAGCACGTAGATGCGAACTCAGATATATCCTTTTTCATGGATGGCCACCAAAATTCTCTGTTAACCAAATGCAGGGTCTTGATGTACCCAAAGTGCCCAGCCAGTTTGTTGGAATGACAGAACTGTAACACTTCTGACCTCATGGTCTTGGGAACATATTGCTTTTCCCCTTTGTACCATAGCCCATCCTCTCATTTCTGAATTCCCCCTGGCCGCTCTTCCCCTCCTTCTCGGTTTCTGCTGCCATGCTTTCTGTTCCCCATCCCTGTAACTGGCGTTTCTTCTGTGACCAGGTGGTTACAACTGCGGCCACCTGGGTGGGTGGAATTAAAGAATCCACTATCTCTTCCCTCTGGCTATTGTGCTGGGGTAGGTGGGACAGCGTGTCAGCTAAAAAGTTTTTTGTGCCCGGGATGTGCTTTAGCACAAAATCAAATTTAGAGAAGAATTCCGCCCATCTGATCTGCTTTTCACTCAGTTTCGTCTTCCCTGTGAGGGCTTCGAGGTTCTTATGGTCGGTCCATATCTCAAACGGCACTTTCACCCCCTCTAACCAAGACCACCATGTTTTCAGAGCAAAGATTACTGTGAAAGCCTCTTTGTCCCACACCGACCAATTTCTTTGCTCTGCCGAGAATTTTTTCGAAATGTAAGCGCAAGGCATCAATTTCCTTTCCTCCTCTTTCTGCATGAGGATGGCTCCGACGGCTACATCGGAGGCATCGCATTGCACAGCGAAGGGTTTGAGCTCATTGGGGTGACTCTGGAGCAGCTCATTTGTGAAGAGCCGCTTCAATTTGTCAAATGCCGACTGGCAGTTGGATATCCACTTCAAACGTGCTCCCGGCCGTTTGGCATCCTGGCCTTTCCCCTTGGTTTTTAACAACTCAGGGGGAGCATGATTTGGGCGAACCCCGGTATGAACATTCTGTAAAAATTCGTGAACCCGAGGAATGATCGGAGTTGTCTACGTGTCCTCGGGGAAGCCCAATCTAGTACGGCTTGCACTTTTGCCGGGTCCATTGCCAACCCCCTAGCGGATACTCGGAAGCCCAAGTAATCCAACTCCGTTTTGTGGAATTCACACTTTGACAGTTTAGCATACAGCTTGTGACTTAACAGGGTACTTAACACCTCCCGCACCAATTTCACATGGGACTTTTCATCTTATGAGTAAATAATGATGTCATCCAGGTAGACCACCACCCCTTTAAATAAGAACTTTCTTAAAACATTGTTTATGAAACTCATGTACACCCCGGGGGCCCCATGTAGTCCAAATGGTATCACCAGGTATTCGAACTGTCCCAGTGGTGTGTTGAACGCCATTTTCCACTCATCCCCCTCCTTAATGTGCACTCTGAAGTACGCATCTCTAAAGTCCAGCTTTGTAAAAATTTCCCCCTCTGACACAGTACTTAAAAAGTCTTTAATGAGGGCGATGAGGTAGGCGTTTGAAGTTGAGATCGTGTTTATCCCGCGAAAATCTGTGCAAAGTCTAAGCGAGCCGTCCTTCTTTTTCTGGAACAAGACCGGGGCGGCGTGGGGGGCCGTGGCCAGCCTAATGAACCCCCGCTTTAGGTTCTTGTCCAGAAATTTGTGCAGCTCTGCTTTTTCTGCCCATCCCATCAGGCACAGTTTGGCTTTTGAGAGTGATTGCCCCGGTATTAACTCAATGGCACAGTCAGTATCCCTGTGGGGCGGCAGCTCGTTGGCTCCCTGCTCGCTAAACACCCCCATCAAATTCTGATGTGCCTGGGGAATCTCCGGGACTTCTTCCACTGTCAAACACATCCTCTCGGTAGAGGCTGGGGGTGAGGTCCCCACTCTAGGTTCCATAGGTGGTCCTTGCACAAAGGGTCTACAAATTTTATGGTCTGCCTTCCCCATCGAATGTCCGGTTCATGCCTGGCCAACCACCCCACCCCCAACACTACCGGGTAGGAGCAAGAGGGGGCGATCACGAAAGACTCTTGCTCCCAATGCTCCTCGGTTCCCACGGGCAAAAAATGGGTTTCTAAAGTGCAGGGTTCCCCCCACATTACTGACCCGTCCATTTGTTCGAATTGTATGGGACAGGGGAGGGCGGTGGTAGTCAGGCCCAGGACCTCCACTATTTTGGGCGTAATTAGCTCTCGATTGCACCCAGAGTCAATTAAGGCCCTTACTTGCATGAACCTTTTGAGTTTGGGGTTCAACAGTCTCACTAGTACAAAGTATAGGGATCCAGTCACTCTCGCCCTCACTGGTGCCGGCTCCTCTGCGACCTGCTGGTGGGCACCTCTCAGAGCAGGTCGTTCTCATTTCCCGACAGCTCCCCCATCCACACCAGCTCGCTGAGCTCGTCCACCAGGAACGTGTCTTCTTCCGCCTCTTCGATGGCCGCTACGTTGCCTTTTGCCGCTTCCTTAGGGTGGCCTGGTGCCTTTTTCGGGATGGGGGTGCTCTGCTTCAGGGCGCTCGGTGGTGCCTGTGGGAGGTCCGGGCAATTGCTCGCTAGGTGCACCGGGTCCCCGCACCGAAAGCACTTGCAGGGTCCGGCGGGTTTCCCACCACGGGACCTCCCTACTGGCTTTTTCGTCTCCATTTTCAGGGTTGTTTTCGGGTCCCATCCCCCTTTCCCGCTCTGCTGCTGGTGTTGCATGGCGAAGCGCTTCATATTGGTCTCCACCTTGCCCGCTAGCTGGATCCAACCTACCAACATGGTAGGTCGGGCTTGGGTGAGGGCCCGATCCAGTATGCCTGCATTCAGACCCCGGGTGAAGTGCTCGATTTTCACCAGCTCACTCCATCCCCGAATCTTTGCCTCGTTGGCCCGGAAGTCTGCTGCATATTCCCGGATTGACTTCTGACCCTGCTGCATGTCTCGTAGGACCGCCAGCGCCCGGATCTCCTGGAGGAGGTCTTCGTATTGGGCCAACAGAGCCAGAAGGAACGTTGCTACATAGTTCAGTTCCTGGCTCATAGCTTCGTATAGGCTCACATACCATCTTTTAGCCTCCCCCTTCAGCTTTGACCCCAGGTAGTCCACTCGACTGAACTCATCAGGGAACGTATTCCCCCAGTAATGCATGTAGTGGTTCGCCTGGATCGTGAAGTACTCCACTTCATCTGGGTCCCCGTCAAAGGTAGCGTCAAGCTCCCTTCCTCGCCCTCCATCTCAAGAGGCTGGAGGGGGAACCACTGGCCGGGGCACAGCTGGCGCCACTGCCAGTGCGACTGGAGCCAGACCCGCCAGTGCCAGCTGCTGCCGGATCGGGGGGGGGGGAGTTGAGGGACCCTCCTGGGCCCTGCCCTGGCAACCCCAGAGAGTGAGAGATTTCTCGGGTAATCTCTCCCGCCATGTGGTTAGTCATGGTCTGCATCTCATCCTTCAGGCCCTTGACCACGCTCTCTATTTCTTTGCGAACTATCACCCGAAATTCCCTAGCCGTCTCATCCTCCTCGTCCTTTGAAGCCACAGCCTCTGGCTCTCCCTTGTCTGGCTCCAGACACCCCTCGTGCACCGGGATGACCATGATGGTGTCAATCTCCTCCAGCTCCATAGGCCTCGGATTTGGCCCCTCCGCATTCACCATCCACATCCTTTGCATGTGCCGGGTCAGGATGGCTTCTCGCCTAGCCGGGGCCTCATCCATTGTGCTAGTGGAGGTCCAGGGTTGCCACTGCCGAGGGGTGACGAAGAGTTGCTAGATCTGTGGAGGAGAGGCCACTACTCTTCGGGCGTCCAGGATGTGCCAAGGAATAGACAGCCCTTCTTCAGCATTGGGAAGCTCACCGCCTTCTGGTATCTTTTCAGCCATCAGGCTACAAAGTGGCCAGGGTGGTTAAGCTTCAAAAGGATATTCTTAGCAAAATGTCAAGTCGATGGATTCAAGAATGAGTCAAAGTTGATACTAAGGCTACATTTATTGATAACCGGTACTCTGGCGCAAGCCTCTAGCTTGCTAAGAATGAAACCAATACATTGATACATGGGTTTTAAGATACACTTCAAAAACATTCCTATGGGGGGGGTTCCAGGAGGGAACATTCACACATAACTACAAGATACTTTCTCAGGCGATAGCTAGCCATTTGTCCTTGTATTATCATGCAAGGCTTCCTCCCACCTCAGGCCCTGAGAAGGCGCCGATTATTTCTTTCACACCAGTTGCAAATCAAAATAAGAAAAGGGGGGAAGGGAAGTGACTAAGGGTAAAACATTAGCAGCAGTGGATCCATTATGATTTTAACCAAGTCTGATACAGCAGGCCAAGATCCCCCCAGTCTTTAGTCAGAATCAGTCGATCTGACTACCTAGGCTTTCGGGTATCAGCGCAGGGATTGGCCATGGACCCGAGTAAGGTTCAAGCGGTACTGGATTGGGCTCCCCTGAGGACACATAGACAGCTCCAATCGTTCCTCGGGTTCACCAATTTTTACCGAATCTTCATACCGGGAGTGTCTTCTTGGCACCCTCGACCACCAGCTCCACAACCTATTCAGATTGGGAATCAGAGTCATCATGAAGTGCAAGATATATTAGATTCAAAACATGGAAACATGGAATTTTGTATTATCTGATTAAGTGGAAACATTTCCCAGCCAGTGAAAATGAATAGGTAGCAGAAAAAGATTTTTTAGCCCCTGATATGGTGAATAAATTTCAGAAAGCGTTTCCTCAAAAGCCCCAAGGTTGATTTTAAGGGGGGTGGGGTACGTCAAGCATGGTGAAATTCCATTGTTAATTCATTGTTTTATGGTCCTGCCTAATCTGGTCTGTGAAGTATCATTGAGGACCTAACTTTGCTAGTTTGTTATTCTTTCCCTCCCCCCCCCCCCCTTTTGCTTTATGGCCTGTAATTAGAAGTAGTGAGAATTGAAACTAAGTAGTCAGCACCTTCCCATACATTCCAGTAAGGGAGTGAGAGACATCTGGAAAAGCAAGAACACAGTCCTGATAACGCTATGGGAATGTAGACAGTTATGATAGTTTATGTGTGAACGCTACCTCGCAACCCCATCCCTTGGAATCCCTTTGAAGTAGTCCTTAAAAGTATTGTATCAATGTATGGTTGGCATTACTCTCAAGAACCTGTTACCAAAGTATCGGTCTATCAATAAACGCAGTCTTTGTATTAACTTCGACTCGTCATTGAACCCACATGCTTGACAGTACCTGGGGATTATGTTCCAGGCAAACGATTCAAGAACACATAATGTGAATGCCATAGCTTAAAGGCCAAGAACAGTACAGGGGCAATCCAGAAATTTTATTGGAACAAGGGGAATAAATGCGTGATAGCAGCCCTCAAATTGTTCAAGGAAGAAACACTGTCAGCTTACATTTGGTGCCCCTTTTAATATCACTGTAACCCCACCAAAATTGGAAACTGTTCGAGCAAAATTTTTGAGATCGGTCCTGCAGGCCCCTCTTGGCATTCCAGATGCTCTTGTTAGAATTGAATTGGACCTGGTCTCAGCAAAGGCAAGGCTCCAGATACTGACCAGCCAATACTGGCTGGAACTCATTTTTTATCCCAAAGGGCTTTTATCCCAGCTTAATCCTTCAAGATAATGCCTGAAAGCTATAGAGGAAATACTTTTATGGCCTCTCAAGTCAATACCTTAGCAACTTGGCATACGGTAAGACAAGAGAGATGGTGGCACAAAGAATATTAGATACTGCCAGACAAACTGACTTAAATATGAAGATCCTGTGAATTTAGGGAGAGGTGTTGTGAGTTTCCTGCATTGTGCAGGGGGTTGGACTAGATGACCCTAGAGGTCCCTTCCAACTCTATGATTCTATGATTCTAAATAGCTCACAAAAATGGCACACCTTTATAGAGTTGTTTCAAAGGTTATCTCCCATGCCATATTTATTTCACCTAGAAAACCATGAATACAGAAGAATTTTCTCCCTTATGAGGTGCGACGTCCTCCCTTCTGCAATTACAGAGGGTAGATACAGGAAAATCCTCTATGAAGCTCATGTATGCCCTTGCTGTAATGATGGCATAAGAGTCATTAGTTCATGTCTTTTATGAATGTAAGGTGTATAGTAAGCATAGGGAAACCCTCCTGGCTTCTATGATTACTCCCTCTACCAACAGTCAAAAATATACCAACTTAAAGAATTCCTGGAGGGAAAATACCCTGCATTTACTCTTAAAATAGCTAAATTTGGTTGGTTTGCCTCTAGGATGAGAAAATTATTAGTAGTTTAAAATGCCTGAATACATTTGTCTTAATGGCCATTTCTGTATATTTCTTATTATCTTATTAATAATGCCATAATACTTTTATCATGTTTTACAGATAGTTCTTATATGTATAGATATTTCTTTTGTTTAGGATTCTTTCTTTCTTTCTTTCTTTCTTTCTTTCTTTCTTTCTTTCTTTCTTTCTTTCTTTCTTTCTTTCTTTCTTTCTTTCTTTCTTTCTTTCTTTCTTTCCTTCCTTCCTTCCTTCCTTCCTTCCTTCCTTCCTTCCTTCCTTCCTTCCTTCCTTCCTTCCCATCAATGCCCTATCCTTCCCTTTGACGGTACAGCCACAATGTTCTGGCTGCCTAATTTGAAAAATATATTAAACTAAAATCCAGTAAACTCAAAGCCCAGTTTAGGATCTGGGCATTGTTTCCCTTCATCCCATTAATGAATAAAAGACAATGGATCGTGGTCTGTTTCCACAACTTTGATACCACACAGATACAGCTTTAGTTGACTCAGGACCCAAACAAGAGCCAGAACTTCCTTTTCCAGGGTGCAGAACAGTTGTTCACAGGACAGGAGCTTCCTGCTCAGATACATCACATGATGCTTCTCATCACCATTTCCCTTTTGAAATAGCACAGCCCCCAGACCCCTCTCTGAAGCATCAGTTCTAACTACAAAAGATTTTTTTTTTTTTAATAACTGGCAGGCACTAAGAAGGGTGCTGGCACCAGTTGTTTCTTCAAATCATCAAAGGCTTAGGCTGCTGACATTCAGGGGTCCAGATTACTTTAATAGGGGCCCTTTTTATTCACAAATCAGTCAAAGGGTAGTGAAGGCATCAGACCCTTTTATGAATCTTCTATAGAAAATTTACCAGACCTAGAAATGCTTGTACATCCTTTTTTGTAATTGGCTTGGGCCACTCCATGAGGCTAGCAACCTTGGCCTCATGAGGCTTAATACTATTTGACCCAATCACATGCTCCAAATACACAACATGATTACACCCACATTGACACTTAGAGGGCTTGATTGTGAGTCTGGCTTGATATATCCTCTGGAGGACCTCCCTCACATAAAATCACAGAATCATAGAGTTGGAAGGGACCTCCAGGGTCATCTAGTCCAAACCCCTGGACAATGCAGGAAATTCACAAATACCTCCCACCATAATCCAGGTGTTCTTCCCAAGGGGGGCTATAGATGGCAATATCATCCTGAAAGGCATCCGCAAAAGGTAGTCCATGCAGTAATCCATCCATCAATTTCTGGAAGGTTTTTGGAGGACCATTTAAGCCAAATAGCATCTTGACAGATTGATCTCTCAAAGGTGACACAAAGGCAGAAGCTTCAGGGCTCAGCAGGACTTGCCGATACCCTGATGCCAAATCAATAATGCTGATATAAGCAGCCTCAGCGAAGTCCTCAATCAGGCTTTCAGTTCTAAGAGTAAGGTATGGATCCACAACTGTTAACTTGTTTAACTTTCTGAAGTCCACACAGAAACCATATTCTGTGGGGGCCTCCTCTGACAACTTCTTCTTTGGCATAAAACCTTCTTTGGAGGTTTTTCAACAGAGGCTAGATGGCCATCTGACAGCAATGAAGATCCTGTGAATTTAGGGAAAAGTGTTTGTGAGTTTCCTGCATTGTGCAGGGGGTTGGACTAGATGACCCTAGAGGTCCGTTCCAACTCTATGATTCTGTAATAACTACAGGTGTTCCCCAGTCAGAGTGAGACTCCTTGATCACCTCTTCAGCATTTGTTGATTCCCACCCCCCTTGGCCTGGGAAACCTCCACCATCAATAACTCCTCTGTAAAATCTATCTTAGGCTTTCCTTTCACTTCAGCTTGGGAAGACTCTGCAGCCACTGGCTCCTCTGGAAGAGCTGCTTTTGTTATTCCTTTTGCCTGACTGCAAGTAATCACCTTTTGCTGAAATGATGGCTTAGACTCTTGAAACATGACATGTTAATACAGCAGGTCTCCTCTAATCAGGAATTTATGTCCCCATCTGAGTGAACCAACACCGGTTATTTGCCTCTACAGCCTCTGAAGTATCCTTTGATTGAAAATCTGAGAGTCACAGGTGTGAATAGAAACCTTTCCAGCCCGTTCTATAGGTTCCTTCAACACACTTCTGGGAACTGAGCTGAAGTCATTGCCTGTGTCAATGAACACCAGAAGCACTCGGTCACCGCAATAATGACATCATTACGTACTTGATCAAGCCATTTTTTCTGCGATGGGGGGACAACTAGCTTGTAAGGTGACACTTTAGTCTTTTGGTCTCCAGACACCTCATTCTCCATGGAAGCTTCAGCACTTACTTTCTCTTCAGCCTCCAGCTCTGCCTTCTGATGCTGGATCTGCTCTACTAGGGGCCATTGCACTTTATTTGTCTTTCTTCATCATAGCAACTAGAGGGATCTCAGCAGCTTGCGCCTCTTCTTCCCCTGACTCCCAGCTCTCCAGAACTTCCTCCATCACATACCTCACTTGGGGGAGGGGGCTGCCTCCTTTCTCCCTCAGCACCAACTTTGGACAGTTATGCCTGAGGTGTCCCTTCTCATGGCAATGACAACATTCCATCCTGGGTGTGGAGGTCACCCCTGGTTTGTTTCTTGGGAGTACACAGAACTCTGCCTCCCAGAGCGATTGGCAAAGCTTGCTCAACTGTTCACTTACAGACCTCTGAGTCACAGTCCCTTCTTCCTTGCTGCATCCTACTTTATTGCTTCAGCCCCTTCTGGTCACCCCGGCATTGAACTGCAAGCTGGGCAGCAAACAACACCATATCACTTAAGGAGGCAGGATTCTGGGATTGAATCAGAGCAGCTATGTCATACAGCAAAGCCCCCCCAAAATGTTCCTGGATCAAAAGGTCACACAGCCAGGTATGTGTGTCAGCCTGAGCAGCTTCCACCTACAAGTCCCAGAGCCTCATTAGACATGACATAAATTGTAACATAGGTCTCTTTGGTCTTAAGGCTTTCCATTTGAAAACATAGTCTCAGCTGGTCCTCTGACAAGCCAAAATGCTGCCTCATGCCAAGAGGCAATTCACTCATCAGATTTCTCAGTTCCCCATGCACATGGGCAGGCAGGATCGCCAGATACTCCTGAGGTGCCATCCCAAAGTCTAAACATGCAGATTCAAAGGATGAGAAATGTAACGGGATCCATTCCATCCTGAAATGCAGGGAACTTATTCTTCTTCCAATGGTCTTCTCCCATGGCCACAAAGCAGCATATTCATCTGCAGTGTCTGCAAATCCATAAAAGCCTTGACTACACTGGTCAGGTCTCCAGGCTGATTTTCTTCTGTCTCTTGCAGTGATCTGCTGTGCAGGATTCTTGCCTTCTGCAGACTTCTATATTGGACTTCTCTCAGTCTCCTGGAGCCCTGGGCTGGCACATACTTGCTTTTGCCCCCTGCTCTCATTGACTGGATGGTGGCCTCAGGAATATCTAGAGGCTGAAGAATCTTGACCATCCTCAAAGACCAATAAATCTTCCAAGCACCCCTCTGGCCGTTCACGTTCTGACCTGCTGGAGGAGTTAATAAGTTGCTCTGCCTCAGGTTCTCTTGCTGTGGCTCCCAGACACAGCTCTTCTTCCTGGTCAGGCCACAAATGCTTGTGGGCAAGAGTCATTCCTTTCCAGGCACTTTCATGCTTCCTGGCACCTGCCTGTATGTCTGATTCTTGATCCACGGTAACCTCCATCTTTGCAACACTGTTCGAGGCACCTGGTAACTCTGCTGCCGCCATCTGATCTGACTTATCCACCCTGACTCACCAAAATAACAAACACTTTGCAGACCCAGGGAGTGTCTTGCCCTTCCATTTACTTTTCACACTTAGGAGGTCTGGCCACATGGACATCAATCTCCAATTCTGACATTTATTGCCTTGCTGTTTTTCTGCCCAGTCAATGCAGGGTGACAATTGCCAGACTCCAACTTGCCATTCTTTTAATCTGCTAAAACAGTTTTCACTATTTTACATACTTGTTCACTGCTCGCTCTCTATATGTGTAGGACTGCTAATTCCATCCCATACTGTTGGTCTAATGAAGTGTGCATTTAGCATTTATTCTCATTACATCGTGAATAAACCTTTGTTGGTCTTCAAGGTGCTCCTGGACTCCAACTTTGTTCTCTTGCTTCAGACCAACATGGCTGCCCACCTGGTTCAACTTACTTGTGCACAAAAGCTCTCATCCCCTTGAGCTGCCGCCATGTCAAGGTGTCCAGGGTTAAACCTCATGGGTCCCTAGGGCTGTTGTAAACAAGTAACCAAACCCTTCTTTATTTTATTTTTTAAATATGTAAAACTTTATTTAACTTCTGTCAAAACAAAAGGCTTAGTCTATAGACAACACAACACTCTAAAATCATACAGCAAAAGAAAAGAAAAGAAAACTGGCTTAACTGTCTAGCACATTTTCAAGACCTGCATTAGATGGCACAAACCTTAAGTCAAAGGCCAAAGCTTATGTGTTCTCTGTTGCTGTCTATTGCAATAGAAGCATATCATAGTCCAGGCCTCAGCCCATCAGAATCCAAACGAGCCTCTTTTCTCTGGGTTCTTAACTCAATTATAGTTTTTGGCCAAGCAGCATCAGGCACTGGTGACAACCAATCAGATTCTTGCTGGAACTCTCTAGAAAATTACCTGATCAGAGGTGTCTTCCACACAGAGGATTTGGTGTGATCGGGCACTCAAACCAGGGTGGGGTTTTGTTTGCTTTTTGGAGAATCCACATGATTTCATTCCCCAATTGTTTACTTTTCTTCTGCTCTACTGTGCTTTACTGTGACCTTCCTGCTTTGTGGATAGGAAGGTGCCTGTTTTTAAGGTCCCATCTGCACCAGCACCATTTCCCTGTGGCCACTCTTTCCTCTCACCCCCTGAGGGCTTTTTCAGTCTTTTTAGGAGTTGTGAGAGGGAAGATTCACCCCACATACCTGAGCAACAAAAAGGGCCAAGTGATACGATGCTCTCAATCCTGTTGAGTCATGATTGCCTGGGAAGGATCCAGTCTGGCCCTTTCAGATTTCAAAAACCTAATGAAATGAAGCCTTGCAAAACTGGCTGCCACTCTAGAACTGTAATATATGAAGGTCACATAAGACACAGCAAAATGGAAATGCTCTTTCTACTGACAGGTTAAACTGTTCAGTCTGGAAAAGGTTTCTATCACACTGTTTCTCATCCCTGAACATATGGTTTCATATTTGATGACACTTTTGCCTCTTTTATTTCCCCTTGGTAATGAATAAAAAACTGAACACTATAATTGTTTTAATATATTTGAGCACTGTAGCTAACTTGCGTAACCTCTAAAGACACAAACAACAAGAATTCAAGAAGAGGCAGATGAGACAATTTAAAAACAGGCAAATCATATATAGGAATTCTGAGAGAACAGAGAATCTGGGGAGGAGCAGGTTAAAATATTGGTTGGATACAGCCCCGTAGCCAGGATTTGAAGAATTGGGGGACCCTGATTTTTTTCAAGGGGCACATAGTGGCCCCAACCTCCATGGCCTTCTCTCCTACCACCGATGAGGAGGAAAGCTGCCAGCTCACTGCCATACAGCCTCCACCCTCCCCACAACTGCCCCAAGGTGATCCCTTTCCATGCCTCTTCCAGCAGCTCTGGTGGGGAGCCACTCAGAGGTTTAGATATGTGCCACATGGTCTCCTGCCCTTACCTGTAGCATTATCCAGCTAGGCAAGCCCGGCGGGACAAGGGGGGGGATGGAAGGCGCCACCAAGTTGGAAGGTGCCCCCAAGTCGCAATTGACTTCTGAGGCTACAAGATCTCCAATTGGGATTTCTTCCTGTTGGAGGGTGAGCCGAAGCTGCCCAAGCGCAGCTCCCACACTCGCTCGGGTGGCCAGCGAGACCAGGCCAGAAAACCCCTGCAGGTGAACATCACCTCTCCACTGATCCCCAGCCCTGGACTGTAGCCGGGACCTCCACTTGTGTGCGCCAGCCTACCCTACCCTGTCTGCAATGGAGCCATCTGCCCTCTACTCCCGCCGCCCCATTTGAGGGCCAGAACGGCCTCCTCTTGCAAGCACCCTCTAGCCCAACGTCAGTCCAACGTGGAACTTAACTTAACTTTCAGAACCCATTGTTTCTGCTTCCTGGGGGGCCAGAGATTTCTTCCAGCCCCTAAGCAAGCAGAAAGAAGGTGGAGCTTAACTTTCAGTCCTGGGTGCTGAAAGTGCTCCCTTGTTTCTGCTTGCTGAGGGGTCAGAGATTTCTTCCAGCCCCTAAGCAAGCAGAAGCAACAGGGAGCTTAAGTTTCAGTCCTGGGCTCCAAAAGTGCCCTCTTGTTTCTGCTTGCTGAGGGGTCAGAGAATTCTTCCGGCCCCTAAGCAAGCAGAAGCAACTGTGTATGATGACAGCAGAATGGAGAAGGATGCAGCCAAGGCACTGGAGGCTGGTTAGGGGCCCCAAGTCAGGGGGCCCTGCCTAGCAGTCAGGGGGTTGTGCCCCCCACAGGCCCCCTCATAGCTACGTGCCTGGTTGGATAACACTTTTCAACAAAGAAGGCAACGGTGGCTTCATTCCATTTACACTTGCCTGCTCATATGAATAACAAATTTTTTTGAATTACGGAGCAAAAAATTGTTTCATTAAAAAAAATTCTGCTCTGAGTCTCTTTATAGCATACATAATTCATAGTCAATTGTTATGCAAACTATTAGCACAATTGAAATGTCTTTCAAAAGCATGATGTTTGATAATATATTAAAGATATGTTAAACAAATATTGCATAAAGTTTCCACCTTTCAGCCATGCTCCAACTCTGCTCAGTCAAATCCCTGAGGAAATATGGACAGCACTTCTTGGGGAAAAACCTTTGGGTTTTGGCTTTCGACACCTTCAACGCTTCACCTGGAGCATCTTTTAAAGATTGCGTGTGCAGAAGATATTGGCACAAGAAAAGAAACATTCTTCTCTAATGGGACACAACGGGGGGGGGGGAGAGTTCTTTGAACATCTTCCAAAGTAGAGACAGAAAATCCTGCCAGGTAAAGGCACAACAGCACACCACATCCACATAACATCTGCTTCACTGAGGCTCCATGAACGATTTGGGAACCAGAGATGCTGCCACATTTGGTGAAGCCCAGCAGATGTAGATCTGATCAGTGCCTGAGGAAAGGACCACTGAAAGCCTCACTGTGACTCAGTGGTAGAGCATTTGCTTGGCATGCAGAAGATCCCAGTTCAATCCCCTGAATCTCCAGTTTAAAGGACCAGGTAGCTGGTGATGTGAAAGACCTCAGTGTGAGACACTGGAGAGCTCATTTCCAGTCTGAGTAGACAATACTGACCTTGATGGACTGATGGTCTGATTCAGTATAAGGCAGTTTCATGTGCAGAAGGAAAAGCAGAATGTAGTTATTAGATCCTCTGCAGAATTACATCTAAACCCATTGACTTCAATGGATTTAGGAGAATGTAAATCTTGATAATTCATAATAAATAAATTAATTAAGGCTACTGAATAATATTACATTAATTAAGGCTACTGAATCCTCCAAGTGTTTTGTGTTCTTTGTGACCCATCAAGCCAAACTTAACCTGCTATCTATACACAGACTACAGAGTACATGATAACCTTTACCATTCACACAAACTTGGACAAGTGGTAAAACAGAAATATTTCTGGCATGGGCCACCATACATGGCTAGCCCCCAATAAGTGTGATTGACTTCAGTGGGAGATGGAGTTTTGGCCAAAGCTATTTCTTTATGGTTTCTACAAGCAGGCCCCAGCTCTGTGAGGCAGCAGGCCCACTCAAGTGACAAAGTGTCTCAGCTCCAGTGACAAAGTGTCTGCAACAAGGGAATAAGCTGGCAAGTTTGGCAGACATGTGAATTCAGCAGCAGGCTGAGGAAGCTAGGGCACTAATCTCTCCACATCCCTAATAGGGTAAACAGACTTTCTAAAAAAACTAATCACATAAAAATAGGAAAGTTACAAGTGGGGACTTGCAAGAAACTTGCAGCAAGAGTACATCTCTTCCCTGACTCTGTTCTTCCTACTCTAACAATCTCTCACTTTTTTCTCACCCCCTTCCCATATCTGTCAACCTATCCCCATCTTTTTCAAACCCCACCCCCTTCTTCATTAATCTACCCCTTTCCAGATCTGTCAACCTATCCCCTCATCTCTTTCACACACTCTTAATCATCATTCTACCATTATCAACCTACCCTCATCTCTTTTAACCGCCCCCACCCTTCTCGATCAATTGACTCCTCCAGTAACCTGTCAACTTACTCTCATCTTTTTTGCCCCCAAACTGTACTCCATCAGTCTACCCCTGATCTGTCAGCCTGCTCCATCTCTTTTGCCCAATCTGTCTCCATCAATCAACCCCTCCCTTCATCTATCAACCTATCCCCTATCCCCCCTCTACCTATTACCTTAAATTTCAACCTATTAATCTGTCAGTCTCTCTTTCTTCTCCCCTTTACTTTACCAATTGCAACAGCTCAAGGTGGAAAACTACTCTATGCCTCCAAGCCTCCCCCCTGTACACACACACAAAGTGTCCTCAGATGTTGATAACTGTATGGCTCTGGATCTCTGAGGCCTCTCTCACACACACACACACACACAAGCCTCAGAGATTAAGAGATACATAGGTCTCAATCTCTAAACCTCCCCCCACCTGTCAATGGCCTTGGAAATTGGGAGCTGCATGGCTCTTGATCTCCAAGGCTACTCTTTCAATCACACACACAGAGGCCTCAGAGATTAAGAGCTGCATAGCTCTTGATCTCCAATCTTCCTCCCCCCACCCCAGTCAGTGGCCTTGGACCCACCATACTGATGAGAGGGGAATCCTTTCCCCTGTCAGGTCTGGGGACTACTTTCAACAATAACAACTCTCCATGGAATTAGGATAAGTGTTTATTGTAATGTAGCTTTATGGACACTGTCAGAGCCAGTGTCAGAACTGGAGTACAGCTGCAGGTGTGCAAGATATGTACTTTCATTATGGCCATTACTAACATGCCTTTTGTTTTAGGCGCGGGATTATTTCAAAAGCAAAACCCCACACAAAATAATTCAATTTACTTCTCACACTACAGAGCAACAAATTTAACACCATGAGATAACACGCTGGAGTAACTTCGAAGGTCAGGCTGAGAAGGAGTGAACTGCCCTCCCTCGTGGGGCACTTGAGGTTCAGTTTCTTCTAGACAAAGCAAGGACACAAGCATCTATACTGAAAGCAATAATGGCAAGGGATCTTGACACACACACACACATCCCATTGTTTCCAGTTCCCTATATCCTAACAGCTCTGGGGTTGGGAACTTGTGGGGGGATCCAAAATCCACCCCCAACATCAAGCCTGGCACCATTCCAACACCAATGCCAACTACTGAGCCTGACTTAGCTGAGCCCAAAGTGGCACCGAGAGAGAGGAAGGGGCTCCTCCTCCTCCTCTGCTTCAGTAAGGATGGGCCACTGGGCTGATCCAACATGGCCTCTCTTGTGTTCTTATGGTGGGTTGTAAGCAGCTAAGTGGTCACAGATTCTATTCTCTTGGGTTAGGACAACTTGTAGTGGTTCGAATGCCAGACTGGGATCTGGGAGACCCAGGTTGGAATCCCTGCTCTACCTGCTGCAAAAACTTTTATGTAGTTGGTTTTAGCTTTTTATTGTTTTTATCTTGTTGGGTATCACCCAGAGCCCTGCTATAGCAGAGACTGGGTGATTCATAAATTTAATATAATAAAGAAAAATAAATAAATACTATGGATGCATGCTGAGTGACCTTAGACCAGTTACAGTCTCTCAACCTAATCTCCCTCATAGGGTAATTGTGAAGATAAAATGGGGGAGAGGAGAATGATGTGAACTAGAATCATAGGTCGTTTTCACACTTAGCGTTTGCTCCCCTTATTCCGCGGCGCAATTATGTCCGGATCATTTTTCTCGTTTTCGCACTAGTGACTCTTTGCGGAGTCGCCTTCCCTGAAGCCCCGGCTCAAATCGTTTTCCCACTGGCATCGACTTGAGTTCGATGCCCTGTCAATCTTTTTTTTTTAAGCGCAAGTCTGGTTGCGTAAGGACGTACTAACGTACTAACGTAACATCGGAGCAGGCACAGCTGCTCCCTCCCCTTCTTTTCGTGGACAAACCGCATCACGTGTGCTGCTGCTGCTTATGGATTGGCTGCAGCTGTAGAATCCTCCACAGCCCTTTATGTATTAACAGAAGCATTCACAGTGGAGAATCCTAGCACTAGATTCCCCCCCCAAATTCTGAAGTTGCGAAATATCGCAATAACGAAGAGAGAGAAATCGAGGGGTTTGTGTGTGTGGCAGCTTCTTCCTTTCCCAGCCTCGCTCCCTCCCGGGTGGCGAAGCTGGGATTTCCTCCGCTCTCTTTCCCCTCCCCGGCTGGCGCTTGCAACGGGGACCTGACTGATTCCTGCTGCCAGAGCTCCCCCCCCCCCACCCCATTCTCTCCTTCCCCTTCTGTGGCGCGTGTGAAGAGCAAGCTCGCGTCTATTTTCTAACCGAGCGGAATGTAGGCAGGGAGAAGAATGCAGGACTCCAACTTCCCATTTTATACATGGCGATTTTGTGCAGGTCCAGAAATCCTGGTGGCACAGCTGAGGGAGGCATTCCCTTTTTAAAACACACACACATGAACGCTTTGGCCCGCACCGGCACTAGATTCCCCCCCAAAAAAAACAATGGTCGTTTTCGCATTATCGAGATAACGCAACAGCGAAATAACGCAACTAAAGTCAATAATAATTAAAAAAAATTCTAACGAAACCAATTGAAGTGGCAATTGAGGCTATTCCAGGAGGGTTTTTTTTTTTCTATTTGTTAATTTTGAAATATCGCTATTACGCAAAACTGTGAAGTTTAAAAAAAAAATGGCCGTGCCGGCACTTTGGGGAAGCGCCGCGAAAGGCTGATGATTGGCCAAGGGGGTGGATGGGGTGGGAGGACGGAAAGGGAGAGGGTGACGCCCACAAAGCAGTCGATCCGGCGTGGATGGATTTCCCACAGCAAACTCCGAGGAGTGGATCCGGTGTGGATCCGGAGGTTTTCAAAAACTCCGGAAGGAGGTGGATCTAGATACTCCGGCGTGAAACCCCTGCAGCGCCGGAGCAAACCGCAGCGCCGGAGCAACAGGTGGGAAAACCAGGAAAAGATCCGGAGGTAAATGGGGTGCTACGCCGGAGTAAACGCTAGTGCGAAAACGGCCATAGAGTTGGAAGGGACCTCTAGGGTCATCTAGTCCAACCCCCTGCACAATGCAAGAAATTCACAAACACTTCCCCCTAAATTCACAGGATCTTCATTGCTGTCAGATGGCCATCTAGCCTCTGTTGACAAATCTCCAAGGAAGGAGAGCCCACCACCTCCCAAGGAAGCCTCTTCCACTGAGGAATCACTCTAACAGTCAGGAAGTTCTTCCTAATGTTGAGCCGGAAACTTTTGATTTAATTTCAACCCATTGGTTCTGGTCCTAACTTCTGGGGCCACAGAAAACAATTCCACACCATCCTCTAGATGACAGCCCTTCAAGTACTTGAAGATGGTGATCATATCTCCTCTCAGCCGCCTCCTCTCCACAACTTAAAATATAGCAGGCTTGGCTTTATCTTTCAGCATAAGTAAAGTAATTGACATGAAGTAATCTATTTTCCTCCAGGGACAGGAGGAGCATTCAGTTTGGAGTGCAATCCCAGATTTCCTCATTTCATCCTGAAGAACGGGATTATTAGGGACTGTAATTTGTTAAGAGTGTGGCAAAAAATGCAGCGCATTTCCCGGGGGGGGGAGGGGTGGAGCAAAGAGCAGCAAATGTACAGAACATTGATGCAGTGAGTTCCAGACAATTTCTAAAGAAAATCTTCCCCTGTGCCTATGGTTTCTGAATGCTGCAGCACAAAAGCACTGGGACCTTTTACTGGAAGAGCCAGTGGACAGATGAACTAATTGGGACTGTCAAGAAAATCTGTTGCCACTCTTTGAACTGAGTAACTGGGCATGAAAGCAGTGAAATCTGTGCATCTTTGCATCGCCCCCCTCTTGACCCATAAAATTGCTGGTTCAAATATTATGCTTTCAATAAGCAGTGTGGGGGGGGGGTGATTAATTGCTTGCTTCAGTTCTGGAGGATTCTGCCCCCACCCCCGTTGCTCTTTTACAATAATGCCATTGTAGGCTGAGAAAAGGACTACAATCTGGATTTTGCAATCCCATTCTTATACTTCTCATCTCTGAGACTGCTACTTGGTTCCACTAAGAAGGATCTTGTTGTGTCTGGCGTTCATCCCAGAAAGTACAGCACAGTGCACCTGTGGGCGGTGCCTGGAAGGGACGAACGCAGCCCCCCTATGACGATCAGTGGTGAGATTTTTAACTGACCAGGATTGGACCTGACCAGGGAACCCGGCCCCACCATGTTGTCTTTGTGATGTACTCACTAATAAAGCATGTTGCCATCTGAACATCTCCGTCATCAGTACATTACACTGGCGACGAGGATGGAATTCCAGTGAGCAGAGAGCAGCCTCCAGCCGCCTGCAAGCCCTGTGATCCGAGCTCTAGTGCTCCCATGGCACAAAATGGAGGCAGCGGCAGAGAAGAAGGCGCTTCTCCTGAGTTCATGCGGGCTGGAGACCATCCAGCTGATGAAGTGACTCATCACACCGACCACCCTGAGGGGGGTCCCTGCCTGATGGAATTGGACACGGGATCCTCCATCTCCATTATTTCGGAGGAGACCCTCAGTAAACTCTGCCCCCACAACTGGCTGGCCCTGTGGCCCATGGAGTTCATATTGTGGGACTTTCAAAAGAATCCAGTGCAGAGTTAGGGTGGAGTTCAAAAATTTTAAAGGGGCCCTGGACATTCTTGTGGTGAAGCGCCGGCTCACCACCCTATTGTGATTGGCTTGGTTTAAGCCCATGGGCATCAAAATTGTAGGGGTGGACCACATATATGCCCACAATTTTGACCAAGTGTGCTGGGAATTCCCAGAAGTACTCAATGGGGCTCTGGAAACATACAAGGGGCCACCTATCACGTTGCAGCTGGAACCCATGGTTAGGCCCTTAAGGCTGAAGGCTCGGGGGGTTCTATTTGCACTTAAGCCAAAAATTGAGGCCGAACTGGACTGCCTCGTGGCCCAGGGGGTGCTAGGGCCCATCTCCCACGCCACTTGGGAAACCCCCATAATCACCCCAGTCAAGCTGAATGGCGACATGCACATCTGTGCAGACTACAAATGCACAATTAATAAAGCACTACAGGATCACCCATACCCCGTCCCAGTGATCAGCCATGTCCTTGCCTCCCTGGCCGGTTCCAAGATTTTCGGGAAGTTGGATTTGGTCCAAGCATACCAACAACTTCTGGTGGATGAGCAAACGGCGGAGGCTCAGACCATCGTTACACACCGGGGAGCTTTCAAGCTGTGGAGGCTACAATTTGGGGTCAGCATGGCTCTGGGAATTTTCCAAAGCTTAATGGACTCTCTCCTTAAAGGGAATCCCAGAGTACAACCCTTTTTCAACGATGTTTTGATAACAGCACCCGATGCTGACAAGTTCTGCCATCATCTTCAAGAGGTAGTCTGCTGTTTTCAGAATGCGGGTCTCAAGGTGAAGCAGAAGAAGTGCTCACTTGGGGTGCCAAGGGTGGAGTTCCTGGGGTTTGTGGTGGACGCTGCGGGAATTCACCCAATGGCTGACAAGACCAGGGCAATAGTACAGGCCCCAGCCCCCACTTGCAGGGTGCAGCTACAAAATTTTGGGGGGCTCCTGAACTTTTACCACTCATTCTTGCCCCACAAAGCAACCCTGGCTGAGCCCCTACACAGACTCCTAGATAAAGGCACCCCATTGGTCTGGGGGGAAAAGCAAGCCACGGCCTTCCAGGCAGTCAAGGACATCTTGGTTTCAAATGAGGTACTCCACCATTTTGACGAGTCCCTTCCCGTGATTTTAGCATGCGATGCTTCCCCTTACAGAGTGGGCGCTGTCCTGGGCCACCAACTCCCAGATGGTAGAGAGGTCCCTGTGGCCTATTACTCTCGCACTTTGACCCAGGCTGAGCGCAACTATGCCCAAATAGATAAGGAGGCATTGGCAATCTTGGGGTGCGTATACAAATTCAATGACTACCTGTATGGTAGGTGCTTCATGATTGCCACAGACCACAAGCCATTGCTCGGCCTACTCACCCCAGATCGCCAGACACTGCAGATCCTGTTGCAGCAGGTCCTGCGGTGGAACAAGTTCCTCAACTCATACACCTACAAGCTCGTCTACCGCCCCGGTAAGGCAATGGGCCACACAGACGCCCTCATTCGCCTTTCGCTGCTACAGATGGACCCAGTTCCAGCCCCAGGCCACCACATGATTCTCCTGGAATCTCTGCCAGAGCAGCCCCTCCACACAGCTGAGGTAGCCCAGATCCACGGGCAGAGACCGCATCCTTGCACGCATTTTGGACTGGGTGGGGAGGGGTTGGCCCACGGGACAATTGGACGCTGCATTCAGCCCATTTGTTTCCCACCGGGAAGAACTCTCCTTACACATAGGGTGTATTCTTTGGGGAAGCAGAGTGGTGGTCCCTCCCCCACTCCGGAAGCAAGTGCTTGAAGCCTTGCATGAGATGCACCCAGGGATAGTGCATATGAAAGCTCTGGCGTGGAGCTATGTATGGTGGTCGGAAATGGATGAAGAGATTGAGGGGTGAGTTAGGAGGTACCCGCCCTGCCAAGAGTCCTGGCCGAATCCACCCGACGCCCCCGTTCACCACTGGGAATCCAATTGGGTGCCATGGTCCCGGTTACACTTAGACTTTGTGAGGCCATACAGGGGCAAATATTCTTTATCTTGGTGGATGCTTACACGAAGTGGCTGGAGGTCATCCCAGTCGCTTCCACCTCCACCGTGGCCACAGTCAGAGCCTTACGGAGGGTTTTTTGCACTCATGGAATCCCTGATACTGTAGTGATGGACAATGGCACCGCGTTTACCTCCTGGGAATTCCAGGAATTCCTGAATAGGTACCTCATCTGCCATATATGGTCCGCTTCCTTTCACCCGGCCACTAACGGCCAAGCGAAGCGCATGGTTTGCACAACCAAGGAGGCTCTGGGTTGCATAGTCCAAGGGGATTAGGACCACTGACTGTCCACCTTCCTGTTTGGGAACAGGATCAACCCCAATCCGGCTACGGGCATAAGCCCTGCCGAGTTACTCATGGACAGGTGGTTAACCACCCAGCTAGATAGGTTACACCCCGACCGGGCCTCGGACCTCCGCAGCTCCCCTGAGACCAGGGAGGCCACTAGGGGGTTCTTTTCGGGGGATCCGGTCTATATCAAGAACTTTGCGAGCGGGCCTGAGTGGATACCAGCTCAGGTGCTGCGGCTCACCGGGTCCCGCACTTATGAGGTCTCGTCAGAAGGGGGGCAGCTCCTCCGCAGACACATAGACCAACTCCACCACTGCACCCTGCCAGAGGAACCGGCAGGGCCAGGGGGAGTGGGGAATGGGGAGAGCACAGGGCCGCCGCAAGAAGCAACCCTGCTGAGCTCGCCAGGGTTGCTGGCAGAGGAGCCTTACAGGGCGGGGGAGATACCTCCACAGGATCGAGATAACACTCTGCCAACCACATCCCAAAGCGAGGAACCAGCATTTACAGAACCCCAGGCAGCAGCCCCAGCTCCCCAGATCGAACCTCAGCAGTCAGAGAACGGCGGCTGCCCGCTCATTTGAAAGACTATGTATCTTGAACTGGGGGGGCGGAGTGTTGTGTCTGGCATTCATCCAAGAAAGTACAGCACAGCGCACCTGTGGGAGGTGCCTGGAACGGACGAACGCAGCCCCCCTATGACGATCAGTGGCGGGAAGTTTAACTGGCCAGGATTGGACCTGACCAGGAAGAAGATTGTTCCAGGAAATGTATATAACAGGGGACCCGGACCCGCCATGTTGTCTTTATGATGTACTCGCTAATAAAGCCTGTTGCCATCTGAACATCTCCGTCATCAGTACATTACAGATCTCAAGATGATGGGTTGAATCTGAGACACAATCATGCTATTAAGTGTAAACAAAGGATAGCCCCAGTAGGAAATACATGAAAATGAGTTGGTTTCTCTTAGGATGGGGGGGAGCACAAGATATTAAAATTATTTTAATATCTCCGCTGTTGGAAGTAGAAAACATGAAGACCTTTGTAATTATGGGGTTTGACCACCCTAATAATCTTTTAGAGATTTGATGAATAGCTTTCTTTAGGTGACTTCCAAAGTTCTGTCCTCTTAGGCCTACTGGCATTGACTTGAATCCTAGCACTTCACAAAGCAAAATTGTGACGCCTTCTTCCAGCTTAACTGGCACCTTCCTCCAGTGTAAGCATATCTTCCTCTACCTTAATATAGTATGTGAACTGGAGGCCCCTTGGCCATCTTTGGATTCACTTTTTGATACCTTCAATTGGCTCTCCCAAGCCAATGTCAACAGAATTCTAGGTGCTGTATGGCCCACCACCTGCCCTCTGGATTCTTGCCCCTCATGGCTGGTGGATATTATCACATTCCTGGGTTTATCCCTGGGCTCAGGGGTTTTCCCAGTTGAACTGAAGGATGTGGTGGTTATCCTATTCTTTTAAAAAAAAACAGCTTTAGGTCCTATGGCTCCGTCCAATTACTGCCCGGTTTCTTGAGAGAACAGCAGCCAAGCAGCTCCAGCAATTCCTGGATGACACATCAGCCAATCCAGCTTCTGCCCTGGCCACGGGATGGAGACGACACTGATCACCCTCACAGAAAATCTCCATAGGATTGAGATGGGTCAGCACTGCTGATTCTACTTAATCTTACAGCAGCATTCGACACAGTCAATTATGATCTTTTGACTCACCACCTTGACAACATGTCCGTGGGATAGCCTTGCAATGACTTACCTTTTTCCTTTGTGATCAGGGACAGAGGATGGTGCTGGGAGAGGAAGTGTCCCCACTGCTTTCCCTGAAGTTATTCAACATCTATGTGTGCCCTCTCACCCAGCTAGCATGCAGTTTCAGGCTAGGATGCCACCACTGGCATCTACTGTCAAGAGCTTGGGTGTGACTCTGGATGCCACCTTGTCAATGGAGGTCCAGGTCATGAAGGTTGCTAGGCTGGTGTTATTCCAGCTGTGCCAGGCCTGGCAACTGGCTCCCTACTTGTCCCGACTTGACTTAGCCACAGTAATCCATGCAACAGTCACCTCCAGGAAAAACTATTGTAACTTGGTCTACATGGGCCTTCCCTTGGGGCTGACCAGAAGCCCCAGTTAGTCCAGAACATGGCTGTGCAGGTCCTGACAGGGACCCCTCAGATGACACACTATAAAACTTGTGCTGCACAAGCTGTACTGGCTTCTGGTGGCACGCAGGATCAAATTCAAGGTTTTGGTTTTAACCTTTAAGGCCATTTGTGGTCAGGGACCCAAATGTCTTCAGGACCACTTCTCTCAATATGCCCCCAAAAGAGTGTTATGCTCAGGTACTAAAAATCTCCTTGTGGTCCCTTGGCCAACAGAAATCTGAGCAGGTCCAAGACCTTTTCAGCCCGAGCTACTGCATGGTGGAACTCTCTACTGGAGAATATCCATGCCCTGCAGGATTTACTACCTTTCATGTAAGGCAGAGATGTTCTGCCAGGCCCTTGGTTGAGGGCAGTGATGGGATGGTAAGTAGTCTGGCACTCCTAGGGTCTCTTTCCCACCTCCCCCTTATTTGCCTTCTAGAAACTTGGGGAGTTACAGGCCTGTAGCTATGAGGAGGCCTGTGAGAGCCCTGCCCCCTGACTCTGGGATCCCAACCAGCCCCCAGGGCCTCTGCTGAAGCCTCCTCCATTCCCCACCATTAAAATCATGCTGGAGGGGTGGGAGAAATAGCCGCCAGTCTCCATGCACAATTTAAACGGCCTGCCAATCAGCTGGCAGGCTGGGCCAGGGAAAAGATGCAAGGGGGGTGCTTCAGCTTAGCATGCATAGATGGAAGGGAGGGAGGATGAGCAAGCAGCCTGCAGCCAGCTATTCCCACCTGGAGAGCTGGAGGGAGACCCGCCACAGCAATCTATGAGGCTTGGGCCAAGGGTGCTCCACAAAGGCCACCCACCCACCACAAAACTTCCCACTGCCATGCCACATGGCAGAGATGCTGAAGGCAGGCAGGGTGAGAGGCAGGATCACCCAGGAGGGCATCCCTCAGGGCCCCAGACATGCCCATGAAAAAGAGGAGGAAGAGACAGAAGAAGACACCCACCCATCACCCAGGAGTAGTGCTGCCGCCAGCTGCAGCCTGCCCAGTGCGGCTCCTCCTTGGCTGCTACCCAGCGGCAGGCATGGCATCAGCAGCAGCAGTGCTCTCCCTGGAGCCAGGGTCCAGCCAAGCCAGCATGGGTGGCGGGCAGGGAAGGCAAGGCAAGGCGGCAGGGGGAGGGGGCTGTGGCGCAGTTGGCAGCAGCCAGCAATTTGGGGCTGCTGGGAGAAGGGTGGGAAGGGATTGCCTTGAGGCAACTGCAGGGAGGGGAGAGGCTGTGGGGCAGCGAGCCGGCAGCCTTCCTCCTCAAGTGGCAGTGGGAGGGAAGGTCATGTCCCCTGAAAAAAATCAAGCCCCCCCCCACCCCCGATTCTTCAAATCCTTGCTACAGTATTGGGGAGTTGTAACTTAATACCAAATTAACCACCGTATGGTGGTTTTTAATTTTAAACTGTACTGTTTTGACATTATTTTAAAATTAATTGAAGTAGATTGTGTTTTACCTTGATGTACTTGAGCCCTGTTCACTGGGAAGGGTGGTCAGAAAGGAGAGAGAGAGAGAGAGAGGGAGGGAGAGAGATCAGTTTCTTAATTTGGAGGAAGGTTCCTTATGCTGGACAAAACTTCCTCTAGCCCTAACTAAGATACTATCAGTTAAAGGTAAAACCAAACCACTGACAGTTTCTGCCCTGGTACTCAGGTACATAGCTATGGGAGGGGGCAGGGAGACAAGCTGCTCTATGTAAACCCCCCTTCCCTCTGTATGGCCCCTCCATTTCCAGACTATTTCTTCCACACACACACACAAGAGAGTACAAGAGAGTGACAGTGAGAAAGAGAGAGAGAGTGACAGCAAGAGAGAGATAGAATAAGAGAGATCAACAGCGATTGTGAGAGCATGAGAGAGAGTGAGCAAGAGCGACAGTGACAGCAAGAGTGACAGAGAGCACAAGAGAGACAGCAAATGAGCGCAAGCAAGCACAAGAGAGCAATAGCAACAGTGCGAGAGAAAGTGCAAGAAGAGAGAGCGACAGCAAAAGTGACTGAGAGAGCAAGAGAGACAGGAGAGAGAGAGTGACAGTGACTGAGAGAGCGAGAGAGCATGAGAGAGAGAGAGAGCGGGGGCCAAGCAGCTGGCCACTAGAAGAAGCAGCCAAGGGAATGGGGCTTTCCCTTATACCTAACTGTGATGCTGGAAGAAGCAGCCAAGCCCCACAGCCCGCCCACCTTAAAATTTCTTGCTATGGGGCTGCTGGTACTTCCCACCTTTCACCAGCACCTTCTTTTCCCAGCCCCTCCAATCCCCACCTACTGGAAATCTGCCACATCTTATCTCTGTCACACTCACCTAGTGTGTAGCACAAGGTACTGCTTTACTAAATCCATCAGTTCTTTCATTGTACAGCATGCAACTCTGAAAAAATTACCTATTCTGTCCCCCTTTATATGCTATTAAATGCCAATAATGCCCTTCAGTTCTCTAGCAAATAGGTCAGACCCTACTCCAAAGGTTAAATGACACAAAGCTGACATCAAGAATCACAAAACTGAGAAACCTGTAGGAGAACACTTCAGCCTTCCAGGACACTCAATGGGAGACCTCAAAGAATTTCAGAAACAGGCTAGAACAGGAGGTTACTGAGTTACAAGTTATTGTAACACTCAGGACAATGGAACCCCCAGGGCTTAACAAAGATATCAGTTTCTTATCATACCACTCATGCTAATGTCATTCAGTTCTCACATCTATGCTAATCTGCTGCTATTTATAGGTTTTACCAATTGCCTTATCCAATTTTAGCTATGTTTTCTATGGTCCACCCTGTTTAGGTAGCAAGCATTTTTTTGCTCACCCATAGAGCTTCAGGCCACTCTGTGGGATCTGATGCCCCCTTGTGACTCATTAGTTGAGCTGATGGAGGATTGGTATTCCTGGCTGTCCAAAGCCATCGACGACATTGCCTCCTAGCACTCTCTCCACCTTCATGCCAAAGCAGCACCGTGGTACACCTGAGAACTGTGGAGGATGAAATGAGAGCTGAGATAGCTAGAGTGAGTGTGGTGGCGTACTCATAATGGAGCAGTGAGAGCATTTTGTAGAACATTTATGAAGGTCTAGGAGATAGCAGTGAAGTCTGAAAAGAAAGAATTCTATGTGGCCTACTTTGCATCTGTGAAGTCATGCCTGGCTTTGTTGTTTAGAATAATTCAATCATGAACTTTGTTGCCACATGGCAAGCAAAATGGTAGGGAATTGGATATTGGCTGTGAGGCATTTGTGACTTATTTTGCAGATGAAGTCTCATCTCTCCACCATGACCTCCCAACCACAGTTGATACAGGAAGGGAACTGGATTAGGGCAGGTCAGCACTGCTGTTATTTCTCAATCTAACAATTGCATTAGACACCGTTGATCATTTATTTATATTTATTTATTTGATTTGATTTTTAGCCCGCCCTTCCCATAGAACAGGCTCAGGGCGGGTTACATCGTAAATACAATCAATAGTAAAAATCCAATTTAAAATATATAAAATCTAAAATTACACAGAACAATAGGTAGTAAAATGGCAGATTCTGCCTCACAGACATGGCCTGTTGTCCAGGTCCAGCAGGTCTTATAGCACTGGGAAGGAATGATGGGGGAGGCCAGTAACAAGTGATCTCTTGACCCACTGCCTCACCGATATAGGAGTTTGGAGGTGTGGAGAAACGCCATCTTAGTTAATGGTGGTGCTTGGTTGGGAGGGAACATGAAACTCCTAAGGCAGGCTTTGTGGCCTAGCCTTCCCTTCACTCCCTCCCCCCTTCCGGAGTTAAACCATCAACCCTAGGGGGAAAGCCTCCTAGAGGGGCAGGAAGTTCTTTTGTTTTATTGGAGTGAGGCGGGAAAAGATCAGTTCTCGGCTGGCCCTCAAGGAGAGAGGTTGTCAGTCTGTGGGCTCCTGACTGTGGGAGAGGTCTACTCAAGTGGAAGAGGACCCCAGGCAGTCAGACCGAGTAAGTCATCCACAAGGCAGGGCAAGTTTAGACCAGGGATGGGAGGATGCGTTTAAATCCACCTTTTGTCATTCTGGTTGCTGCTCGGGTGCTTTGCTAAACTTTTACATGCAACTGCTTTTGTTTTTTTTCTTTTCTTTTCTTTTTCTCTTCTAATTAAATATTTTTACTGTTTTGAATGCTGGCAGTCAAACTTTGTACCACATAGATCCCCAACCACTTTAGACCATGCTTTATGAAGGGGGCCCCGGGGAAAGGGGGAAGGCCTGTGGCTGGATAAGGTGCCAGTCCTCCAGGGGTTCCCCAAAGAAGTGCTGTGGTCTCTGTGATACCCAAGTACAGGGTGGCAGAGGACCTTGAGGCCTGGCCTCAGAGCTGGAGAGGGGGATTGGGAGTCCTGTTCCTCTCAATCCGAACCCCTAGACTGAGCAGGTGGTGGCAGCGAGCCCAAGTGGCTGGAGGAGAAATAGCTCCCTCCAAAAAGGGGAACGGGGTCTGGTAGGCAAACCAGGGCCGTTCCGTCACAGGAGGTCTGCCCTACAGTAGTTTTCCTCCTTGTTCCATGGTCCAGGACAGAGGGTGGCACTTGGTGAGAGTCTCCCTGCAATACCCACTTGAGCGTTGAGTGCTGTAAGGGGCAATTCTCTCTCACCCATGTTGTTTAACATCTATATGTGCCCCCTAGCCCAGCTTGTCCAGGTGTTTGGTCCAGGTTGTCATCAGTATGCAGATGACCCCAAGCTCTAACTGCTGATGGATGGTTGCCCGGACTCTGTCCCAGAGAATTTGACCAGGGCACTGGAGGCTGTGGCTGGGTGATTTCTGCTTCATGGGGGCAGAGTTTCCCCTGCCCCAACTGTATTATTGCTGCATGTTCTGAGTGTTGGGTTGTAGTTGTAGTCACTTAATAAAGATGCTGAATCACTATGCAGCTGAACTCACTACTTAACACAAAACTCTCATTCATACATAACAATAGCATCATCATCCTGACTCAGCTGTCTTTCCTTCTCTCCTTCCTCTACCGGCTCTTGGATTCCCTTGACTGGTTTTTCCAGCTGCCATGCCCCTTCCCAGAACTAGGTCTTCCATAACAGAAATCCTCTAAACCCCTCCCCATTTTCCAGAATTATGGATTATTTCCCCTTTGTACCGACTGAACCACAATTTGCATAGATTACCATCAGCTCCTTCCACAATCAGTTACTCCAATTTTATGGTAACTTGTTTAAAATGAAGACAAGATGTATATATCAATCTGAATGACTTAATCTTTCGCTTGCTTTTTTTTACAAGTCTGCCTTATTCAGACATAAACTGATAAGATTATAAGTGCTAAAACAATCTGTGAAATGATGCATGGACTTTTAAGCAAATTAATAAGTGCCTCAGAGCACTGAAATACCTGAATCTTTCTCAGTAGATAGAGCCTCCAAGCATCTCTTTTTTATCTTTTTAATTATACTAAAGGGAATAAATTGCTGGCTGCGCTGGAAGGGGAGATCCAACTTAGAGTATTCAATCCAGGGAATTTCTTGTAGAGAATCCACTTCCTGCACTCTTAAATATTAAAGTTTGAAGCTTTAATATTTAACCAATGGACAGTCCACTGAGATACCTATTTCATTTCCACTGGGGTCTTGATACAAGCTTCAGCTTGTTTTAATAGACATCACACATTTTTAAAAAAAAAATAGGCACCGTTAAGTTCCTATTCAACTAAGGGCCATGGGGCACAATATACTGAGTGGGTCAAAAGCACACATCCTAGAGGAACTGCTGGACTAGAACTGTGTCTTTGTTATTAATCCAGAGATTGCATTTTTGAACATATATTGCTGACTATATAAGTCTTCCTTTGTCTCCCCTTGGTAATTTTCGCTCAGATACAAGGCTTCTGTTCCCCCCCCACCTGCCCCTGCTCTTTTTTGCTCCTCACCACGAAGTGCTTCTGTAACCCAGGTGGAGCTGCACATATAACATTTGATAGCAGTCAAAGTGCTTCTGAGCAGGCAGGTTGTGTGTTTGTGCCCATTCTGGTGTGAAGACACCTTTAGTCGTTCACCCCTTCTGAATGTAACTTAGATGTGACCCCCTGTACAAATTGCAAGGTAACCTCCCAAAGTCCTTCTGTCAGATCAAACTGAGGCAGTTCAGCTGTGATGTCTGCAACCGGAATGTAAGCCACATTTCTCCCTCTTCATATAGGACCTTGCTGTTAACTCAAACTACTGAGGAAAGGACACAATTTTCTTTCCTGTGTGGCCCTAGACCATCTGGAACCCTAGGTAAGGCTAACTTCTGCCCCCCCCACCCTGCACTGGTAGTCCCATGGGGATGCCCAACTCTTCACCCCCAGAAGTTCAGCACTCTAGGCAATCACCTATCTTGCCTATTGGCAGGGCTGGTCCTGCCTGTGTTTGTAAGGTCTAGCATCAACATATGAAGCTGCCATATGCTGAATCAGACCCTCAGTCCATCAAAGTCAGTATCATCTACTCAGACTGGCAGCAGCTCTCTAGGGTCTCAGGGTTTTTCACACCTATTTGCCCGGACCCTTTCAGTTGGAGATGCCGGGGATTGAACCTGGGACCTTCTACTTACCAAGCAGATGCTCTACCACTGAGCCACCGTCCCTCCCCATCCTGACATGTTGAGTCGGCATAGTGTAGTGGTCACAGTAACAGACCAGATTTTGGGAGATTTGGGTTCACATCTCCAAATATTTGTATTCATTTGCTTTAGATATTTGGGGTCCAAAGCAGCTTACAATTCCAAATTTAAAACATACAAAGTACAATAGAAAACTCCATATAATCCTCTACCACAAAAATGCCTGCAGTCTACACCCCGTTTAAAGCCCTAGAAAATAATCCTGCAGCTCCTCCTAAGGATTTTTAGAGAAGTTGCCCCCCCTCACCGTCTCAGGAAGCCCTTTCCATAAGGTGGGAGCTACTAGAGAAATAGCCATAGGCTCTGCCAATTCCAGGTGGCTACCTAAGCTGAGGAACAACCAGTAGGTGGCAACCTGAGGACACTAATTGGAGCTGTCATGAACCTGAAGTGCTCTTGGGCCAGTCACACTCTCTCAGCCTAAGCTCCCTTGCAGGGCTCTTCTTAGGATAAAACAAGAAAGGGAGACCTGAACTACTTGGAAGAAAGATGAGATAAGAATGTACTAGATAGATAGTAACTGTGGCAGAACATGCCTGCTCTGGCCTGCAGGCTCTGTATCTGTCTTGCCCTCCTAAGGGTCCCCAGGTCCCTGGAGAGGCTGTTCTACTCTTGAGTAGCTGCCACCAATGCCTAATCAATTTAGGGATCTCCCACTGGGAGGATCAGGACCCCCAGCTCCCCATCTCAGCTCTGAGGCCTTGCCTCCGTGCTGCCCACTACCCAGTGCTTAACTACCACAGGGACAGTTTAATGCCTTGGGTGCCCATGGAGGCATTGCCAACCCCCCTGAAGATTCTTTTACAATAGTGTGTTTGAGATGGTAGGGGCCCATCTGAAAATGTTAAAAAGGAAATGTTTACAAGCATCCTTTGAGCACAGCGCCAGATTGGAATAAGGATAACAAAAGAAATTTGTGAAAATGCATGTCCTCTGTCCCTTCACTATACCTCCCCTAGCTGATGGTAACATCTAGGACAAGCTCTTTAGTTTAGCTGTTCTTGTTCTTTAAAGAGGTTGCATTACCTCGAAGCTCGCTCCAGCCTCCAAGAGGAGCACTTGGTGTCAGAACTTGAAGAACTTCAGACGATTCCCAAACTCGTTACAAAGTAGAGGATCTTTACTGAGAACTATAGTGCTGGAGGTACGAGATAACAGTAATGCCAGTACTGGCATTTGGTTACATTTTATGCAGTCAGAAGAGATACCATAAAGTCATCTTTCACACGGATTGCAGACAAGTGTCTCCTTCCCAGGCCCTGTTATCAGAAGGGAGGATGCTCTCCTGCTGTGAAGGCCAAGCGGCCCGGCTTCAAAAGGCCACCTGCAGATGTGGACCCCAGGCTATCGGTTACCCTTCAGTGATCACAGAATATTGCCAGGCCCTGGAATCTTGTGTTAGTTGTTTATACAGCATAGTATGGGTTAGTATCAGGTTACAGCATGGAGTTGGTCTGGCTAACAGGACATAGGAAAGTTACAAGTTCTGACACTTGGTCAGTGTGGCGACCTCAGGAGTTAAGAATCCTGCGGCTTCTCATTGTCTGAATATTCCAAAGCTCCCTTCTTTCTTAGAACTAGCTGTTTTTCTTTTGCTGTCTTTTGCACCACGGTTTCCAGGTGGGATCAGTAACACAGGTAGAAAAGTAAATCCAAGCCAGAACTTCACAGTAACAGCTTTTCCCAAGAGAGATGATGTGATGATTCTGATTTGCTGCTTTTCAAACAGTACAAAATTCTACCTTCTCTTATGCTGCTTTAGCAGTAATGGTTCTAACTTTTTCAACATCCCTATTATATTGCTCTTAATTTCCTTAATCTTGCATTCATTTGGCACTCTCAAATTACCTAGGCTCTGTTTTTTGAAATAATATAAACCAAGCCACAACACTTTTTTAAAAGCATAAGTATCTGGTTGTCAAACCCCTCTCTGAAATTTATTGTAAACCTCCATTGTATAGTGAATATTTTTTTTGTACAACTTGCCCAAGGTGCATAGAAGTATTGATGAATTTAAGATTTAAGAAAAAAGAAACCCTTCTCAGCAGGAAGTTTAATGCTTTATTAAATGCTGAGGAAGCTGTCCATTGTGCAAAATATTTTTATGTGTACATCTTGCAAGAGAATTCTCAGTTACAAAGTGCAAACCCAATCAGTCTGATCCTGTATTTGGGAAGTGAATTCCTTTTGTGGAACATGTATTTGGGAAGTAAATTCCATTTGCGGAGAGTGTTTGATCAGTTAACCAAATCAGGGGTGTCGAACTCATTTGTCCTGAGGGCCAAAACTGACATAAATGAGGCCTTGTCAGGCCAGGCCATGTGTATCATAAAATGTAATGCTAAGTAATGGAGATATAAACTTTATAAAGGACATAGACAAACACAGTTAAAGATTGTGTATCTCTCCGATGTGATTGAGGGAGCAGGGCAAAGGAAGCTCTGGCTCTTTCCCTCCCTCCCCAGGGGATGAAGAGGGGGCCAAGCCTCAGCCAGTAGAAGAAAAACAGACTTAGCTCAGTAGCTCTGCTATGCAATTGAGAGAGCCTGGCAAAGCAAGCTCTCCCTCCCCTCTTCCTCCCCAAGCCAATGGAAAAACAGATGCTTCACTCTGTAGCTTCTGTACGATTGAGCAAGCGTGGCAAAGCAAGCTGTCTCAGAAGCAAGCAAGAGAGAGGGAGAAGAAAGCAAACTTGCTTGCGGGCCAGATAGGAACCCTCCGGGGGCCTTATCTGGCCCCCAGGCTGCACATTTGATACCCCTGTGGATGTTTGTGGAACTTTTCAAGCCACAAGTGCTGATTGCGAGAGAGGTTTTACCTTGATGAATACCATTAAAACTAAGATTAGAAATCAGTTAGATATGGATCAGCTGGAGAACTTAATGAGAATTAAACTAGATATGGCCAAGGGCAATAACATTAATATTGACAGTATTTACAATTTCTGGGAAATAAAGAAAGGAATAGAGAAGTTAAATTAAATTAAAACATATTCTGCAAGAGATGGTACGTGAGCTTCTATGAAACTCGAAGCCCGGAACTAGATATGGTGGCAGCATTCCTGTGGGCACTATTGAGGCACTACGAAGACCCCTTACAAGTGACCCGAGCACTGATGACCCTGCAAGACTTACAACAGGGAGCCAAGGCAGTAAGAGAGTAAGCGGCAAAATTTCGGGCCAATGCTGCCAAAGTAAAGGGCTGGAGTGAGCAGATGAAAATCGAGCAATTCCAGAGAGGCCTGAATGCCAGCGAGCTGGATTGAGCCCTCCAACAAGCTTGCCCTACCTCACTGGTGGGGTGGGTGCAACTTGCGGGAGAAGTAGAGACCAACATGAAGAGAGTGGCTCTCCAGCACCAACAGCAGCAAGGGAGTAAGGGGGTATGTGAGTCTCAGCCAGGGGCAAAGGCAGAAGGGCGGAAGGCAGGCCAGTCCAGGGGGGGCATCCAAACTACCCACCCCCCGGCACTGCTTTCGATGCGGGGACCCTAACCACATGGCTGCAAATTGCCCCAAGAGGCCTCGAGGCCCCCCCTCACTCCGAAGACCAGCGCACCCAAGCGAAGAAGACAGAGGGACGAGCAAAGGAGCCAACAAACAGCAGCTCGGCATCTGCAACCCCACGGGAAGAAGAGCGCATTGTCATCGACCAACTGGGAGAAGAATCCTGGGAAGAAGAGCCAGTGGGAAACGGGAGCAACCTGCACTGAGCGATGCTGAGCAGCACGTCGCGAAACTAACGGTGCCACTGAGGGTGAGAATTACGGGGACTTTGTTTTTCATCCCACTGACTTTACTGAACCCTAACCGTAAATGTTTTATACACGCCCGATTATCGAGACTTAAAACAAGTGTTTAGTGAAGAAGTTAACAAGCTCCCTCCCCCCCCCGGGATACTGACTGTGCTATGGAATCAATACCAGGGTAGAGCCTCCCCAGAGCAAAAATATACTCCATGGGGTGGGCTGAAAAGGCAGAGCTGCACAAGTTCTTAGATAAGAACCTAAAATATGATTTCATCCGGCCGGCCACCGCCCCCCACGCCGTCCCGGTGCTCTTTAGGAAGAAAAAAGATGGGGGGCTGAGGCTATGCACAGATTTCAAAGGGATTAACATGATTTCAGTGTCCAATGCATACCCCATACCCCTCATAAAAGACCTATTGAACACTGTGCCAGAGGGAAAGAATTTTACCAAGCTGGATCTGCGGGATGCCTACTTCCAGGTGCGCATAAAAGAGGGGGACGAATGGAAAACGGCATTTAACACGCCGATGGGACAGTTTGAATACTTAGTCATGCCATTCGGCTTAGAGGGGGCCCTCGGGGTCTTCATGAACTTCATAAACGAGGTGCTGCGGAAGTATTTCTACCGGGGGACAGTGGTGTACCTGGATGATATAATTATTTATTCAAAAGACCTCCCCTCGCACGTGAGATTAGTGAGGAATGTGTTGGCAACCCTCTATGAGAACCAACTGTATGCGAAACTATCCAAGTGTGAGTTCCATAAAACAGAACTGGATTACTTGGGCTACAGAGTGCCAGGGAAGGGATTGGCGATGGATCCAGCTACAATACAAGCTGTGCTGGAGTGGGAACCCCCGAGGACACATAGACAGCGCCAATCCTTCATCAGATTTGCAAATTTTTATCGTAATTTTATACAGGGGTTTGCCAACACAATGCTCCCCCTGACGGACCTCCTTAAAATGAAAGGGAAAGGTCCTGAGGCCAAATGGCCGGGAGCCAAACTGAAATGGACAGAAAGTTGCCAAGAGGTGTTCATTAAATCAAAGAGACTGTTTACAAGTGAACCCATCCTGATCCACCCAATGAATTAAAACCTTGCTGAAAACCCATTTTCAGTGGTTGAGAATCCTGGGGTGCTAGGGTTGCTTGAGTACCTGGTGCCCTGGTACAAAGTTGCTGTTAGAACCACCATTAGAAGGACCCTTGTGCCATCTGTTTTCAGGGTGACCAAATCTGTGGTGAAGGAGCATTTGTCCCGTGCTGTCGGGGGGACTGTTCATTTTGCAAATGCATGCTTTGGATTGGCTGCTGGTGCTCCTCTCCACCTCCACCTCCCCCCTTGATCCCAGGGAGGCTATGGGAGAGGTGGGAAAAGGCTTCCAAAGGCGGGAAAGGAGGCAAGCAGCTCCCCTGAGGCTGCAGAAGCTCCTTTCCTGCCTTTTCCATGGAGTTCCGAATACTTCCGAATATTGATTTCAAAGTATATGGGGAGCCATATATGGCTCCCGTATAATGGCTTCCAATTGGATTTGGAAGTATACAGTGCCGTATACTTCCGAATCAGGGGATTTGGAGGTTTATTCGGTTTGGCTGAACCGAATGCACACCCCTAATTTCAGGTTTCCATCGCCTTCTCCTCCTTTACATAGGAAAATGACAGTCTTTCTTCACAGTATAGGAGAGACCAAAACAGCTTACATAATATGGCCAGCGACCTGCATGCCCCACATGTTCCCCGGAGAGCTCTTTGGTCAGGGTCACAAAATCTGCTCTCAATCTCTGGCCTTAAAGAGGCCAGGCTGATGACAACTAGAGCCAGGGCCTTTTCTGTTGTAGCCCCAGGCTGATGGAACAAGTTCCCTGAGGAGGTTAGGGCCCTGTGAGAGCTCATACAGTTCCGCAGGGCCTGTAAGATGGCACTCTTCCACCAGGCATTTGTAAATTAAGATCACAGGCTACAGCAGACTCCAAAACAACCAGACCATCTTAAACATGAACCAACGATCAGTCTTTCTATAGAACACCCAGCTGGAACAACAGAATAGGAAAATACAAAGATTTTTATAGCACTTGAAATGGTTTGATTTTTAATTTTTTTATGCTTTTATATCTTAATGTGATTTTATGTTCCCTGCATTTACATGAGCGTGTAAGCTGCCCTGCTTTCGCGGGGAGGGCAGGATATAAAGTGAATAAAATAAATAAATAAAATAAAATTCTCCTCTCCCCCTCTTTAATCTAAACAACAACCCTATGAGGCAAGTTAGGCTGGATGACTCTGATTGGTCCAAAATCACCCAGTCAACTTCCACAGCAAGAACTTTTGTCTGGCAGACCCTAACTTGTATACCCTCCTCAAACACCACCACAGAATCTTCAGGAATTTCCCACCAATCGGGAAAGGTACCACTAAAGGCCTTTGTGTGAGTGCCTCCACAGCCTTGCTGTGTTCCCACCAACCCAAATGAAGGCATTTACTCCCCCCCACACCTCAAGCGGAGCTGATCTCTGCCATCTGAATAGCAGTTATAATTCTGACTGGTCTCCAGCCTTCACCTGGAGATTGGCAACAGTGGTTCCCAGGAGGAAAGCCCTCTCCCTCAGAGGCCTGTATTAATACCTTAGGAATTTCTCACCAACCTGGAAAGGTACCACTAAAGGCCTCTGGGCAAGTCCCCCCCCCCCAGCCTTGCTGCCTTCCCACCCATTCAAATGAAGGCATTCCCTCCCTCCCCCCATAACAAGGGGAGCTGATCTCTGCCATCTATCTGAGTACAAAGCTCAACTCACTGAGCCAACTGGCTGCTTTGTCTAAGTTGAAGAGAAAGGCGAGCAGCTTTCAAAACTTTTAACTGCAGATCAATGCTCCCTCTAAGCTGTAGAGTCTTGTGACCAAAAATTCTACTTTGTGAGCTACTGGTATTAGAAGAATTGCAGATTTATACCCTGCCCTTCTTTCTGAATCAGCGGCTTACAATCTCCTATATCTTCTTCCCCCACAACACACACCCTGTGAGGTGGGTGGGGCTGAGAGGGTTCTCACAGTAGCTACCCTTTCAAGGACAACCTCTGCCAGAGCTATGGCTGACCCAAGGCCATTCCAGCAGGTGCAAGTGGAGGAGTGAGGAATCAAACCCGGTTCTCCCAGATAAGAGTCTGCACACTTAACCACTACACCAAACTGGCTCTCTATTAAAGTTGTGCGCTACTGCCCTGAGGCCATTTTCCCTGGGCTAAGACAAAAATGTGTGAACTGGAAACTAAAAAACTGTGAGCTAGCTCACACTAACTCAACTTAGAGGGAACACTGCTGCAGACGCACCCCCTCCCTCCCTCCTTGATTCTGCAAAAGGAAAAAGAGGGAAGGGGGAAACCCAGGCCCTCACATGTAAAACTGACACTTTTGGAAGCAGGGAATTCCCTAGTCCTTTGTATTTACTGATTCCTTCTTATGCTCTCTCTGGCTTTTAAATAGTTTGCCCAAATGGGAGGATATGTCCTCTTTTGTATTTGGAGAAGGAGAGAAAGAAAACAAAATGGAGAGGGGGTCTCAACCTAAAGAGAGCAAGGAAGAAACAGGGAAGGTCAGTGGGCAGCACTTAAATACCCGCATAAACAATTCTACTTTGGAAAGGATTAGCAATTCAAAAGCAGATGAGAACAAAAACATGCAGCAAAAGGAGTTTTGGTTACTGTAGGACGGCAGAGTTAGGGTTACTGCAGAAAGCAGTCTGAATGCTGAATTATGGTAAGCAAATGCAGAAGACATAAGAAGGTGTGCGGCAAGACAGATGTGAAAGTGGGATACAATATAGAAGAAAAAAGATTTGGTTGCACTCAGAAACCAAGGCAAAATACAAATGCAGAAAGGGCCATTGTCACATTTCACCTCCACTACAGTGACATTCTGAGACATATTCAGAAGTTCCTGCAGTGGGAGCAGAAAGGATTTCAGTAAGGAGAATGTAGCTTCTCAGGAGGAGAGAAGATCCTCAAAATTTTTGAGGTGCCTCTTTGGTTCATAGACTCATAGGGCGTTTTCGCACTGACCTTAATCAGAAGCGACGCCCCTCTTCACCGAGCAGGATCGGCGCGGATTTCGCACTAATTGCCGCGGAGCACCCGGAAGAGCCGGAAAGTCCCGTGGCTTTTGCGGCGCAAACGGAAACCGCCAAAAACCAGTTTCCATTTGCGCCACAAAAGCCGCGGGACTTTCCGGTTGATTAAGGTCAGTGCGAAAACACCCATAGAGTTGGAAGGGACCTCTAGGGTTATCTAATCCAACCCCCTGCACAATGCAGGAAACTCACAAACACCTCCCCCTGAATTCACAGAATCTTCATTGCTGTCAGATGGCCATCTAACCTCTGTTTAAAAACCTCCAAAAAAGGAGAGCCCACCACCTCCTGAGAAAGCCTGTTCCACTGAGGAATCGCTCTAACGGTCAGGAAGTTCTTCCTAATGTTGAGCCGGAAACTCTTTTGATTTAATTTCAACCGATTGGTTCTGGTCCTACCTTCCGAGGCCACAGAAAACAATTGGTTAGAACATCTGAGAAACCTCAGTGAAAATTACAGTTTTCACAAGAGTGGCACATTTTCCTAAAGGGGATTGAATATATCCCAGTGCTTCTGGACACTACAGAACCCCTCTGAAAATACAGAGAAGTTTCATCTACTGACAGTCCACTGTTCCTCTGCCAAAAAGTGGAAACTTGAAAAAAGGCCATTCCCTACATGTTCTTCTTTGAGGTTCTTAGAAGTTACCATGCATAGTCTTCACTCTGACTTGCACATTCACATGCCATGCTCCAAATGAATAATTCCTAAAGTTTCCATGGCACAGCTTGTGTATTCTGAGAGTGGATGAAATGGACCTTGGGATGGCATCCTACTGGATGAATCCACTACCCTAAAGTCATCTTGAACACCTCGCCCTCCTCCCACCAGTCTATGGCTGTCTTGAGGGAGTAAGGAAGCAGCCCTGTTACTGGTGCAGCCTCAAGTGCAGCTGAAAGGCATTTGGGACACACCCAGCCAGAGGATAACCACTTCCCAACAAAACTCCTCCTTGGATCTGGACCTGGTCCTATTCCATATGGCAGTTTTATGTATGCTGTCCTTCAAGTTTGAGAAAGGTTCTGTTTAATGAAAACATCTGTGCTTTGAGGAAGAATGAAGTATGAAGTCATTAACACAATAGCTTATTATTATACACATTCTATCACTTTAGTTGTGGTCACATTTAAACAACAAACATACCCTTGAAAAGATGTCTATAGTATACAAAGAAATTATCATTCTCTAATGCAGTAGGTTATCTTATGTCAAAAAATCTTTCTATTATATCTTTTGAGGAAGTAAAAGGGATTTTAATCATTCCTTGAGAGAGAAAATATTTTCTGGGAGTTTTTTCTTTTTCAGTGTTCCCCAAAATTCCCAGATTTCCTATTTAAAAAACATTGGAGGTGTCCTTCGGGGGAGAAGAGGTAATGATAGTTAAACTTTTTTCTGGATCCTCCCCCCACCCCTGGGCCTTCACATCTCTACAAGTCTCCCCATCCCACTGCTAGGACCCCACGTTGGTAGGTAGAGGAGCTTTTGTTTCTATCATTCGCTGAACTCAACACCTCCCTCGCCACCACTGCAGCTAGTGCTAGACGAGGTGAATGATGACATAATCAGCCAATCTATAGCTCATTAGCTTGCTTTGTAGCATCACATCCTAATGAGGAAACCATCTCCTGCCACAGAGAAGCCGTCCTTTGGAGTGGCCATGTCCCCCATATCTGCTGCTGAGCATTTGAAGCATTCAGTCAAAGACAGAGCAGCTGTGTGATACGTTGAAAACCCAACCTTCATGCATCACTAGCTCCTGGGTGTTACATGCCTCACCGCCTCACACAAAAGGCCCATTTTCAGTGTGACCATGCATACGTGATTCCTTCTAAAATATGTACAGCCAGAAGATATGCTTTGTATTCTCTGTGAAACTTCCTGGCCTTGCTCTAAGTTAAGGTCACAATTGCTGATTTCAAAGCCAACATATCAATCAATTTAAAAGATCTTCTTGAGTGCCCCCATTTTATAAATACAGATCATTCTGTATTTATATCTGTACCTTTGTTTTCAAGTCTTCTCCTCATTTAATACCAATAGTAGCCAGTAGCTTTCAACCCTTCCTGCCATTAGGGAATCTTTTCCACATCAATTTGTCTGCTGAGGAGGAAGTCCTACATGCTGTGGAAGATACTGGGGAGTGTTAGAGGCCCAGACAATACCTGATGCAAACTAGGCTGCACTCTAGACTGGCCCACAGCCTGTCCTTAAAGGTGGAAACTGCAAGGGAAACTGAGAATGATGGATTTTGGCTGGGTGACTCTCATGAATGCTTGTCCACCATAAAGGATCATCTCACTGAAGAACTCTTGGTATGCTTAGAAACACAGTCTGGGAATCTCTATAGCACCAATAACTCCCAAACAATCCAGCAAAATCCAGGATCAGTCTCTCCAAAATCAATGGAATATGAGAAGTGTGTGGCGGAGGGGTGAAATCACATACTTGTTCCCTTATCGAGGGAAGGAACTCAGTAGCCCAGTCATGTCTGAACTGGGCCTTCATCCCAACTGCTTGGATTGTGCCCAGAATGTTGCAGGTTGGAGGGAAAACTGGTGCAGCCTCAAGACCTTTGAGATGAAGAACTGCTATGCTTGATGAGAATGATGACAGGGGTGGTAATTGGTAATAGAAAACTCATCTTAGTAAAAACTCATGATAAGAGACTGTCAAGAGACAAAGGCCTATAATTAACTGCCAAAGGCCCCAGGCAACAGCCAGGTGTTAGTGAGGCATGTCTGTTGGCGTGCAAAGGCTATCCTCCTATGGAAGAGTCATCTGAAACTGCTGCTGCTGTCTTACTGATAGTCACTGTGGTACATTATGCCCTGAGCTTGCAAAAGACAGCAACCTTGTTAATATCATCTTTCTTTTGAGGGTATTTTGAGCTCAACCTTTAAATTGGGATTTGGAATACAGCTAGGCTGCCCTTATTGTGTTTCCGGATTCAAGCTCTTTTACAAATTCTCTTCTGCATTAACAACATTCAGACAGGACACAGAAAACATGAAGGAGACTTTAATCACCCTTCCCCAGTAATGGTTCTTTGCTGTTATCAATTGCTGCTTTGTTTTCTGTTAGCCATGTTCGAGCACCTACTGGTTTGGCTCACATCCTGACTACCAGTCACAAACAGGGAGCCATTTTTTGATAGATTGTTCCTCTACCTGTTCAGAACAACAGGTTAACTCACCTTATTCCTTCCTAACACTGCAGTGCAGTCAGCTTTTCACACATACAGTAATGGGATATTTGGTAAACTTAGCAGAGTTTGCCTAGTCAAGAATGGTGATGAGTGCAATAAATAAATCTCTCAAGAAGGATATTCCAAAAAGTAAAAACTTACATTATTCAAGTCAGTTCAGTTCACATTCAAATTGCAGTTAAAAGAAGAAAGAGAAGTCTAATCTAAAGTGTACTTTCCCTATCACAGCATCATGTAGGCACAGTATGAGAGGGCATGTGTCTCCATGGAAGGCCATGTAGTGAGACAAAGATAGAGGAGGGGTCAGAAGGCAGCTCCTACGTTAAAACAAAGAGGGGCATCCCATTCAAGGAGATAACATCTATATGCACTTGGAGTAGCCCCACCCCCATGTCCAGGCATGCTGAATCGCTCATTCCAACATCCAGATGCTCACAAAGTCCAATAGGATTTTACTTCCCCCATCTTTGCTGGGCTGCAGATATTTGTGTCATTCATTGCCAAACCAAACAGCCTTGGTGATCAGCTCACACCTGATTGTCACAATCAAACTAAGTTCAACTGGTGAACATATTGGACAAGAACCCTAGCTGGGAATGTAGGTAATAAATTAAAAAGTGCAAAATGCAAAAACACCCTGAAATTGAGCTTTCCTGAAGAATATAGAGATGAACTTTGCTTGTTCAGCATTGTGCTTCATCTCATGGTGTTTTCTCAGAAGCTGTTTGCCGGGGTCCTGCTGCTCATTGCAAACTATGCAAAAATGTAATTTGTAATTCCATTTCCCAAACCTGAAATCAACCTCAGGATAATAATGATACTGTTCAAAGTTAGTTGAAAGAGAAGGTGTGGTTGAAGCAGAACAACTTTTCTACATTTGACTATAGTAAGAGGTTCTATGGTAGCGATGAATCTCCTATCAGTGATTGGTGCAGGAATCCTAATACTACTGAGAGTTGGGGCAGGGGAAAAGGCTTCTGGCTGCCAGCAGCTGAACTGCTCTGATGCAGTGGAAGTTCATTGGGTGACCTTGGACCAATCACATATCTGTCAGACTAACCTACTTTACAGAGTGGTTGTGGTGGGGATAAAATGGATGAAGGCAGGAGAATGTTGTAGAGCAGTTTGGGTCTCTGCTGGAGATAAAGTGGGTATATAAATACCTAAATAAAGAAACTAAACAAATAAAGTAAGGATTAGGACTTAAGAAAGGAAGAGATAGATAGAAGAAGCAGGCTGGTGAATAGAAAAGGCAGTAGCCCCAGAATCCAGAAGACCAAGAGAAGGGTAGGGTAGGGTAGGATGGCATGGCATGGCAAGCAGACCAAAAGGATGAAAAAAGGTAAAAGTAGTCTCCTGTGCAAGCACCAGCCATTTCCAACTCTGGGGTGATGTTTTTACAGGGTGGTTTTCCATTGCCTTCCCCAGTCATCTACACTCCCCCCCCCCCCCGGGAAGCTGAATACTCGTTTTATCGACCTCCAAAGGATGAAAGGCTAAGTCAACTTTGATCCGGCTACCTGAACCCAGTTTCTGCCGGGATCGAACTCAGGCAGGCCTGCCCCTGGGGCACATGGAACCCCAGACAGACCGACTGCCTGCCGCCCCCTCCGCATGGGCACCCCCTGCCCCCCCATGGTACCCCAATGCGGCACCTTGCTCTGACACCCTCCCCCAACGTGCTCACAGGAGCAACACCATCCTCCTGCTTCCCCACTTCAGTGGGCTTCGTAGTACAGCATTCTCTTAATAGTAAGAAGCAGGAAGAGGCATCAAAACCCCTTCCTGCTGCTCGCTATTAAGAGAATGCCTGCCACTCCTGTGAATGCGCCGGGGTGGGGGGGTGAGAGGTGGCCTCTGGGAAGCTCACAGGGAGGAGGTGGGGCGAGCGAGCTAAGGAGGAGGGGAAGGGCCAGGTGGAGGAAGAAGATGGTGGGCGAGGGGGGAAAGGGTCAGGCGGGCTACTGAGGAGGAGAAGGGTCAGGCGGGCAGAGAAAGAGGATAGTGAGCAAGCTACTGGGGAGGGAAGGGGCAAGCAATGGCAGCAGTGGCGGTGGCCAGCAGTGGGGAAGGGCGAGAAACACAGCGAAAGGGAAGTGCAGCGGAAGGGAAGGGAGTGGGTTGGCGGTGATGGCAGCGGCAGTAGGGGGAGGCAAACTAGGTGGTTGTCTTGGGCACTGGGAGAGGGGGAGCCCTATTTGGCACCTTCCCTTCCCAGCACCCTGGGCCTAGTATGCCTAGAGGACGAGCCAGCTCTGAACTCAGGTCATGAGTAGAGAGTTTGAACTGCAGTACTGCAGCTTTACCACTCTGTGCCACAGAAAGAAGCAAAAGACAGAAGGAGGAAACTATGGCTAAATGAGATTAATTCTGTGAGTTCTATGTCACAAGCTCTCACCAATTTTTAAGTTCAGTTCTGAGGCATGTAGGACTCCATGTAGCTCAGAAAGGAGTTTTAATATGTTTGGGTATTACATCTTCTACAATGTAGCATAAGGTGTATCATAGAAGAAGATGACAGTCACATAAAAGAGTATTCAGTAGCACTGTACACCAGACATGCATGAGCATTCTTTGGTTCTCTGTGTTCTCTGGTTTCAACACAGGGCTGTTACAAAAGGCACAAGACCCGCAAAATGATGCTTATATAGACCCTCCTGGGGTTTATCATTTTTTTAATCAGTGTCATAAAAATGTTGCCCACAGGTTCCTTCATCTGGGGAGGGATTCTCTCTCTCTCTCTCTCTCTCTCTCTCTCTCTCTCTCTCTCTCTTTTCTGCATGCTCAACTTACCCCTTATTTTTGGCAGTTGTTCCACAAGCCAAGAATTAGTCTGAGCATGGCTTTTCCATCTATCTGCACTCCCTATGTATTTTCACAGTTGTGCAGTCAGTTTGTTATCTTCTGCATGTGTGTTAAATAATGATGATTTTCAAGGAAAAGTGCGGTCATCATTGGTGGCGTCACAGCACACACACACCCCTTTTCTTTGTTTTTGCCCATGCTTATATCAATATCATGCCTGCATTTGTAACGATAGTTTAAGGAGGTTCTCTGAATTCCCAGCTTTAATTTTATTTTTATTTTTATTTTTTTTAAAAAAAGGTAACAGCCTTTCCCTCGTGGAGATATGCCTGTTTCCTTATATTTCCATATTCCTTATATTTCTAAACAAGAGACTTTTTAAGTGAAAGCTGGGAATTCACAGGACCTTCTTTAGCTGTCATTGCAACACTGTAGTGATATATAGATATTCAGTACCTGGTGGGGGAAACCTACTCATCTCCAGGAGGAGGGGAGGAAAGGGAGTGGGTTGATGATGACAACAGCCAGTCATTGAAAAGTGGGTGTTCTCAGCTCTGGCCTGATGGAACACACTCCCAGTTGAGACCAGGACCCTGGAAGACTTTTTACAGTTCTGCAGGGCCTGTAAAATGGAGCTGTTCCTACCAGCCCCGCTCCTCCAGCCGTGTGAACTAGTGTAGCAATTTATATTACTGGATGGGGGCTAGGCCCAGTTGTTATTTCAGTGGCCCTCCTGGTACCACACAGTTATAGTACTATGGCTATTTGTTACCATCTCACCATCTCGTAGCTTAAATTGGGTTTTAGATTTTTATTTGAATTGAATTAATCCTTATGTTTTATTGCTATATTGTGCCCTGCCCTGAGCCCGCTTGTGAGGGAGGGAAGGCAAAAAGTTACATAAAATAAATAAATACATAAATATTACAGAAAAGGAAAAGTGGGACTCAAAACCAATTTCCAAAAAAGATCAAAGCAAAATTGGTCTCAAGAGAAATGGGGGGGGGGGAACTCAGGGGAGGAGAAGACGTGAAAAGTACAAAAACAAATGCAAAAATTAGGTGATAAACTGAAGCGGTATGGGGCCAGAAAAAAACCATAGGGAAAAGTCCTCACTTTTGTTCTGCTTTTCCTTCCAAGAATACACATTTTCCCTGGCATACACATTTTTCCTGTTCTCAGTTTCCTGTCCTTCCTACAGTTTACACACTCACCTTGTATAGCACATTTACCACCATTTGCATCCATATTTATATTAGTGCCCCAGACATTGTCATAATCAATCCTCTTCTCTTCCAGTTTCCCTTTATTATAGCACTTCCCCCCACCCCGCCCCAGCAGTTCATTTGACAGATACTAATCTCCAGCATACTTGGAGGATATTCAGCGTCAGCATTTGCAGAGATGAATTTTGGAGGGCAGATAGGTTTCACCTCTAGCCTGGTCTGAGTGGTCGGCTCTCCTGGCCCTCCTTCCTGACCGTGAGATCCCACCAGTGGCACCCGGGATGCTTGTTCTTGTTCACTTGGAGCAAGTCCTCTCTCCAACTTGAACTTCCTTGGGGGTCATCCAATGTATTTTATCTGCTCCACCAGGCAGCACTACTCTACGTCCCACAGCAATGTTGCTCAGCTTAGTACATGTCAAAAACATCGTGTTAACCCTTTGGGGTGAAATGAAGAATGTGCAAGATCAGTGCGTGCCCCACAATTCATTTGAGAATGAAAAAGAAACATAAAGAGCACTCAAGTAGTTCTTCAGCAATATTTATGTGAAGCAAGTTATCATTTGAGAAGGGTGGTGAGCAATCTGGTCCTCATGGAATTGGTGGCACTCCAGAAGGACTGGACAGGCACTCCATCACTATTGACACATTAAATATTCCTCTGCACTTTGAACATCTGGATAGCTGTTTTAGAGGATCAAGAGTGCTGTCTTGAGGCCTTTCTGGGCAACAATAGCCTCAATGAACAGTATTAAGGCGAAATGAATGCTTCTGGCCAGATACAAGCAAATATTATTATATTGTGATCCTAGAGGGAGTTCACCCACATTATATCTGGAGATGTTAAAGCCTAAAAGTCAGAAGTCAGCACAGGTTTAAACAGATGCAGCACTTAATCATGGGGTTTCTTTTCCACATAGAGTTACAGCAGCAACTAATTTAATTTGCTTCCAGAATTTCCTTTAAGCTTTCTAGTTCACTGTAAGTACTGGACTTGATTGGCAGAGCAACCTGAAATACTGTCCTGGATCAAAGTACAATGGAATAGAGTAACCACATACTAACTGTCCTTTTCTTTTTTAAAAATGTGATTCTTATGTTAATGGGAACTACATGGTCAAAGAATCACAGAGTAGGAAGGGGCCATACAGGCCATCTAACCTCATTGCAGGATCAGCCTGCCCTGCAGCAGCCACAACAAGTGTTCATCCAACTGCTGCTTAAAGACTGCCAGTGAGGCGGAGCTTACCACCTCCCTCAGTGGCTGTTTCCACTGTTGAACAACTCTGACTGTAAAAAAGTTTCTCCTAATATCCAGCCAGTACCTTCCCACTCTTAATTTAGACCCATTATTGTGAGTCCTCGCCTCTGCTGCTAACAGGAACAGCTTCCTGCCCTCCTCTAATCTTTTCTTTCTTTCTTTCTTTCTTTCTTTCTTTCTTTCTTTCTTTCTTTCTTTCTTTCTTTCTTTCTTTCTTTCTTTCTTTCTTTCTTTCTTTCTTTCTTTCTTTCTTCCTTCCTTCCTTCCTTCCTTCCTTCCTTCCTTCCTTCCTTCCTTCCTTCCTTCCTTCTTTTTGGCCACCCTCCCCTGCAAGCAGGACTCAGGGCAGCTTACATCAGAATAAAACAGTTACATTCAGTTCAATCAGCATTAAAATACAATTAAAAAGGTAAAGGTAGTCCCCTGTGCAAGCACTAGTCGTTTCCGACTCTGGGGTGACATTTCTATCACAATGTTTTCATGGCAGACTTTTTACGCAGTAGTTTGCCATTGCCTTCCCCAGTCATCTGCGCTTCCCCCCCCTCCCCCAGCAAGCTGGGTACTCCAATCTAATCACACCTTTACTGGCATAACGAAAAGAGATATACAGAGACTTGCCAACCAAACAACAATCAGATATGTTTGTTCAAAGCATAAAAGGCTAAACTAAGATTAAGATAACAATAAAACCTGCTTAGAATAATTTTTAACAATTTCAGCCAAGAATCTGGCAACATTTTTTGTGATATCGATTATGTTGTCATTTAATAGGAAACAGCAATCAATCCTATTTTCTTAAATGTAGGACGGTAAGGAAAAACTATCTAACAGAACCTTTTGGAGATTAGTATACAGTTGGCAGTTCAATAAAATATGCTGGATGGAATCCGGCGAGCTTGACCCACATAGACAATGTCTCTCGCTAAAGGGGACTTGAAGAAATCTCCCATAGAGAACATTGGAGGGAAATGCATTCATCCTAGCCAGCATAAAAACTCTCTAATGTTGTGGATTATCTAGTTCAGATAAATATTTGGCCATTTCCTGTCCATCTGATCAAGTCCAAGTGAGGCAGGAGAGCAGGTATAGAATTGGACAGGACACAGTTTATGAGATTCTAGATCTAAGATTCTCTGTTTGATAAAAAATTATAAGATTCATCAGATAAAAATAGATCATCAATTGCAATTCCCATGTGTTTGAGCTTCGACATGATTCCATCTTGCCAAGCAAGGGTCTCTTTTTAGGTAGTTGAGCAAGCTAGCTGGTTCAACCCTATAAAATATCCATAACCAATATTTAAAAGTTAGAGTCCAAGCTTTTGTTTCAATCAGAGATTGGCCTGTTTCTGAACAGATTACAAAATAAGGGGATTCCTAAAAGTTGTCACAGAAACGCAGCCTGGATATTTTCTATTTTTTGGTTCAGAGCATTAATCCACAGAGGGATACCATATAAAATTTGTGATAGTGTTTTATCTGATTGGTTACCTTTTTTATAATAAAACTGTTTCATTTGAGATGAAGAACAACTAGCTATATTTATTATTCTACCACGGTGAAGTGCCCATTTGAGATTGTAATTAAAGGTTATGCCCAAATATTTAAAGCATTTGAATTGCTCAATTTCCTGCTTGCCTATATACCACTTTTGTGGTCACCAACTTTTAGAAAAGACCACAACCTTAGATTTGGAATAATTTATAGCAAGTGAGTTAAGCTGGCAGTAGTTGTTAAAAGCTTTCAAGTATCGCTGCAGGCCAACTCTTTGTTTTAAAGGTTTTTATTAGTTTTCTAGAAGTTGGGGATAAAGGGTAAAGGAGGGATAAGAAATTAAAGTTACGCATCAGTCTTAGTCTGCATATAAAGTACTTTCATGAAGTACAAGTCTGCATCTACTATACTTTCTTTAAATGCATAAATTGTCACATATTACCTCTTAGTTTTACATCATCAACATTTTGATATTTTGTATTGTAAGTCGTCTTTTTAAAATACCTGTTTAATTTGACATTTCCAACAAAAGCAATCTTATAGTACAAAGCACAGGAGAAAGGAGATATAAGTTCACACCAGAGAATCTTAAGTCTTGAGTATCTAGCCAAGTGTAGAATTTCAACCAATGTTTTCTTGCTTCTTCCTTAGATTTCCTAGCCAACAGCTGGGATAAGTAGTCCAACTCCGCTGTTTCCAGAATTTTTCCCACCAAGTCCATTCTCGTGGGAGTTTCCTGAAGTTTCCATCTCTGTGGCAAAAGAATCCTGGCTGCTGTGCTAATGTGCACCAACAAATGTCTCATCTCTTTGGAGTAGTCCTCAGGAAATATATTCAATAAAAAATAGTTCTGGTTTGAATTGAATCTATGTCTTCATAATCTTCTGTAATAATTCGTGAACCATTTTCCAATATTAGGGTTTATAGAATCTTTCGGGATCAAGTACCGTGTTCTACTGGAGAAAGTTTTCCTTCCAGTAGAACACGGCACTTGATCCCGAAAGATTCTATAAACCCTAATGATGTTACCAGCCGTGAAAACCTGAAATCTTTGATATCATTTTCCAATAGTCCTTCACCATTTCACATGTCCACCACATATGATAAAAAGAACCCGCCTGTTTAGCACATTTCCAACATTTGTTAGACATATTAGTATGCATCTTACACAACTTCTGTGGAGTCATGTACCATCTGTAAAACATTTTATACAAATTTTCTTTAAAGGTTACTGACCTGGTTAATTTAATATTGAATTTCCACAATTTCTCCCATTCTTCTAACATAATATTGTGACCAAAGTTTTTTGCCCATTGGACCATACAATCTTTTACAATTTCATCTTGTATCTTCATCTGTAGTAGGTATGCATATAATTTGGAGATTAGCTTTTCTTGAGGACCTAGAATCTATATCTAATTGCAAGACCCCTGAAATATGCTTTAGCAGTATCCCAAACTACTTGCATCTTTACATCTTGTGTTATGTTCTGTTTGAAAAAGGATTCCATTTCAACCTTAGATTCTTTATGGAAATCTTTATCTTTCAAGATAGAGGTATTTAACCTCCATGATCTTCTCATTCGTGTGCCCTAGAGTTATACCAATACATGACTATGGTCTGATATGACTCTTGTTTGAATTTCTGTCTCAACTAAATCTTTAACCAAATTTGTAGAGAGCCAACACATATCAATTCTTGACCACGTTTGATGACAGGGAGAGTAATAAGTAAAGTCTTTCAAATGTGGGTATCTTGTTCTCCATACATCAACCAAATCTAGTTCTTCTGCTAGCTTCCAAAAGCTTATTAGTAATTGAAGACTTTTGCTTTTAGTATGTTCATGTATTTTTTTTGTCCAGTTGTCTGTCAGAAACTGCATTAAAATCTCCTACTATGCAGTATTCCACATATAACAAATTTGATAATTTAAGGTGTAAATCTTGAAAGAATTTCTCTTGATGATCATTTGCGGCATAAATATTTGCCAGTAGGATTTTTTTATTGTCCATCTTAATCTCCACTAGGAGGATTCTTCCATATTCAGAAGCATACTGTAATTGTGGGTTAAATTTATCCTTAATATATATTGCCACTCCTCTTTTCTTTTTATTCATGTCTGTTGCTGTAAATAAACTGCCAGGTTTCTTATTTTTCAAAAGGTGTTGATCTTTAGCTAAAATATGGGTTTCTGTCAAGCATCGATATTTTGCAAAAATCAAGCTTTTGTTCTTTCATCAAAGATTTGTTTTATTGAAAACTCCATTACTTGCTCCAAGGATGGATTCCTTGGAAGTAATGGCATACATAGTATTGAATAGTATCTTATCTCTCTCTTGGTTTGACTTCGCGAACGAAGATTTAAGAAAGGTGCAATAGTCCACGTCTGCTGCAGGCTCGCTGGTGGCTGACAAGACCAATGCGGGACAGTCAGGTCTGGCCACAGTGGCTGCAGGGAAAAGTCTGATTTGGGGTTGGTGCTGTAACAGTACGATTCTTTCTCGATCTCCTTTTGTCCTCAAGACCAGCTATGCGTGAGTTCTCAAAGGAAGAGACAGCCTGGTGGATGGTGTGCCTCCATGCTTTGCGATTTGAGGCTAGGTCAGACCACTGGTGATGGTTAATGCAACAGGTACCAAGGGATTTCTTCAAGGAGTCCTTGTACCTCTTCTTCGGTGCCCCTCTATTTCGATGGCCGGTGGAAAGTTCGCCATACAGGGCAATCTTGGGAAGGCGGTGGTTTTCCATCCTGGAGATATGCCCTGCCCAGCGCAGCTGCATCTTCAACAGCAATGCCTCAATGCTTGTAACCTCCGCCTGCTTGAGAACTTCAGTGTTGGTCACAAAGTCACTCCAGTGGGTGTTAAGGATGGTGCAAGGGCAGCACTGATGAAAGCGCTCAAGGAGTCGCAGGTGATGACGGTATAAAACCCACGATTCGGAGCCGTAGATGAGGGTTGTCATCACAACCGCTTTGTAAACATTGATCTTTGTGCCTTTTTTCAAATGCTTGTTGCTCCACACTCTTTTATGCAGTCGGCCAAATGCACGGTTTGCCTTTGCCAGCCTATTGTCAATCTCCTTGTCGATCTTGGCGTCTGAGGAGATGATGCACCCCAGGTAGCTGAACTGCTAGACTGTCTTCAAAACTGATTCACCCACAGTGATGCAAGGAGGGTGATAATCTTCCTGGGGTGCAGGCTGGTGGAGAACTTCTGTCTTCTTCAGACTAACTTCTAGGCCGAAGTTAGCCTCCTTCAAAAGGCAGGATTACAGATAACTTCAAAAGAATAACATAAAAATGCAAATTGCGTTGAAGGTTCAAAGGATACTCTCTAGTATCTCTTTTGTGGCTATGGAATGTTAACATCTCAATTTCTCACACATTCTCTGCTAACTGATAAGGCATGGCTGTGTGAATCTGGGGGAGAGGCATTCTACACCATTAATACAAGGTTACACTAAACATCCTGGATCCAGATGGATTTATTATGCATCCATAGGGGGGAAGGAGAGAAAGGGGGGGAGAGAAGAAAGGTATGGATAAATCCAACACTTAGAAATAGCATGCTTGACATGCTGCCACCCCCCTTAAGATCTTCTTTGGGGTTTGGAAGGGTGAGTGTTATAAAACATTTTTATTAACTCCGGTGCTTTGACCTGTAAGCCCTCTACCCACTTGTCATGGGCCGGTGAAAAATGCTTCCATCGGATTAGAAAATACAACCCCCCCCCCATTTTAGCTTAGCATCTAATATTTCTTTAACTTCATGGTGACTCTGATCCCCAATTGGGATAGGTTGTGGAGCTTGAGGTCAAGGGTGCCAAGACGTAGCTCCAGAGTCTCGCGGAGTAGGCTGCAATGAAAGATAGGGTGTATTTTACTAAATATTTTGGATAATTCCACTGTCACTTTATTGATCACTCTTTTGATACGAAAAGGTCCCAGGAATTTGTATGCGAGTTTCTTAGACAGTTGGGATAATGGTAAGTTCTTATTAGATAAAAAAACTATCTCTCCCACTTTAAAATCCCAAACCAGGGTATGGCTTTTGTCATAGTATCTTTTGTAGACTTCTTTGGCTAAGTCCAGATTTTCCTGGATTGTAACAAAGAACGAGTCAAGCAGTCAGTCTTCAGGACGTAGCAGGAGCCACCTTGCTGGACTCTGGTCCAGCCTTTTATTGAGTTACACAAAATAGTCATGAGACATTGTCTGAAGTGAAATAGCTGAGGAATGCGAAACTGTTTTGGTCAAGACATGGGACGTGCTCAAAAGCAGGGACCAGGTTATCATATTTACAGCGATTAACATTTCTCCATGGGCATGAACAAAGTTCGCTGTACCTGGTTCCCTATTAACTTTTCAAGTGTGCCTGAAAGGTTAAGGAGCAAGGTAGAGCCACTA